>NC_090438.1:843659205-843962235 GCF_031143425.1 Pleurodeles waltl | reverse complement strand
GTAAGTGTTTCCTTGTTTTGTGGAGAGGTCCTCATATTCCTCAGATTTAAGAACGCGCCACCAAAATCGGCAGGAAATACACTGGGGGCCCTTTGGTAAGCTGTCCATCATCCTGGTAAAGGGCAGGAAGACCTTTGCATAATACTAAGGTGGACGTGTGGGCCCAAGCGGGTGACTTGCACATTTGCATACTTGTAGCAATTGAAAGGGAGAACCATGGACTCTGCTCTCACTAAGAGAGGACAAGAAAGAACCCATTTGTCACAGTCACATACAGATTGTGTTTCAATAGATTAATGATGCATTCACCTCTGCAAAGGATTTCAGATCATTTTTCAATATTGAATCACCAAGAAAATACACTTAATGGGAAAAGGGGTCTGTGAATCCCCCTCCCGGTGCTGATTTTGGGCTAATAGACCCCATCCCTTCGCAATTGGCCCTGTCTTCTGGCTGCCCAGTGTGCAGGTCGGGACCCCAGGCGGAGCTTCAAGGCCCCATCAGTCCCAGCCAGCTCCCTGCCACCTGCAGGAGTCAGAATTGCTACTGCACACAGGGAGCTACTGTGCTGGAAATGCAGCCCCCTATGTGTAAGAACAATCGTTTCTTCTCCTTCCCTGTCCGCATGTCCGAGGTCAGGAAAAGAGGTGAAACCTCCACTTCCAGAGGGAAGGAGCACTTTGACAGCTTTCAGCCGCTGGAACGAGAGTGTTTGCTTTTGCTTGGTGGGAGCTTTCAAAGCTCCCTCCCTGCAATAGTAAACAAGAATGTCCTGGGGCTCGGCAACCCGAGACTTAGCAGGAGCTGGCCCTCAGGGATGGCAGTCTAAGGACCATTATTGGCTCCAAGAGGGTGGGCTGTGCGACCCCATCCTTCTGTTTGCATAGGCTGCTCCAGGAAGGTGGTGGTCCCCGGGGCCGAGAACAGCCCAGACGGGGGCCTGTGCGTCGGCCTCCTCTTTTTAATAAAAAGAAAGCCCCAGGGAAGTGGTGGTTGCTGGGTCTCAAGGGGGTCTTAGTGGTCCCTCTGTCATATTATCTCTATCCCTGGGGAAGTGGAGGTCCCCGGGGCAGCGGGGGGCCACATGGGCCTCCCTACATTATTTTGCTCTAATTTGCCCCAGGCAGGTGGCAGCCTCTGGGGCTACAATAAGCCCTAGGAGGAGGGTTCCGTGCACCCTCCTCCTTTTATTTTAGCCCCCGAGACAAGGCCAACCAGGGGGCAAACGAAAGTAAGAGTGCAGAAGCCCGTGATTTTTATTTAATTTTTTTTTAAATCAGTGAATTCAGCTGTGAATTTCTCCAAGATTAAAAAAAAAATGCTTTTTAATTTTTTTAACCTTGGTGGCATCCCTTGGGGACACCTACACCAAGACTAGGAGCTCATGGTGTCCCCACCCTGGCTCATATTCTTTTTTTAAATTGTTTTTTGTGGGACTTGGCTGAAGCTGAATACTAAAATGGCTGTCAACACTTGTTGAAGTGTTGGCAGCCAATCAGATATCAGCACAGAGACAGTTGGATCCATTGAGGATCTGTGTCCCTAGATATCTATATTTTATCATCTTCAATATCCCCAAAACTACTGAATGGATTTACATCAAACTACAAAAAGCACAATCTGTGAATCAGAAGACCGCCATTGGCGGTGAACAGAAACCCACCATATAATGAATCAAAAATCTGAATCCGACAAAAATCACACTTCCACCGGTCACCGCCAGGACCTTGTCAGCGGAAATGCTGGACCCCCCACCCCGCCACTGCCGAGCACACCAACACCCCACCCTCCAAATAATGATGCACAAATCACTGCGGTGGTCAGTGGAAGCCAAACGACCATTGGCGGTGAAGACCGCCACGGGCAGCAAGTGGACCCAACAGTAAGAAGTGCACATATTGGATAAATTAGAAACCCACACACCTGACACACATCCACAACACTATAAAACACTCACAGACACACCCCACAATCCTTTGCAATGAAAGTAGGCCAAAGAAGACAGACAACACCAGAAGCAGACACCGAACGCCACAATCCACAATACTTACACCCAACCAGACAAGAGTACCCTCACCTAGATCCACACAAGACACCATTCACAAGACTCAACATGGCATCCCCCAAACACCCACGCTTCACAGAAAGGGAGCTAAGGACTACAGGGGATGAGATACTGAAGGTCGACCCACAACTATTCGGGGCACAGGTGCAACACACACCCATCATCAGGAAGATGGAGCTATGGCAGACAATAGTCAACGGGGTCAATGCAGTGGGACACCACCCACGCACCAGAGACCACATCCGCAAGAGATGGAATGAGTTGCAGGGGAAGGGCAGGGCCATGGCATCTAGGTACCACATTGCAGTCCAGAAGACTGGGGGAGGACCTCCACCAACACCATTTGACCACATTGATTGGGAGGAAAAGGTACTGGCCATCCTGCACCCTGAGGGCCTCAATGGAGGAATGGACTCGGATAAGTTGTCTACAGTTACCCCATATCCATCACACCTGGAAGGAATGCACCACCTCACCCCTACAACACCCACCAGGACCACTACCCCACCCAGCCCACAAGCACCTACTCCACTCCCCCTGCATGCCCACAAAGCCACTAACAGGCCCACATCCCTCCCCCTGTGCACAGCCACCCACCCATGCAAGGAAACACAATGGCCTATAACACCCACAATGCACCTCCACATCCTAAGCTAAAAGCAATGCTAACCTCACTAAAGCATCCTGCATGGCTCCAAAGTGTGTAAGCTGCACAAACCCGCCCAGGCACCTGCACCCCAACCGACCATGCTAATGTAACGGACATGTCCATTTCCCCCAACGGGCACCACCGCCCATGCCACCCTGATGGACAGGACAAGGAGTGGTAGTGACCCACAGGGAGACAGAGGCACTTCACAGGACAATGGGGATGGAACCCTGGACACTGACAATCAGCCTGGCTCCTCACACATTCCTGGACTGTCAACATCCAGCAGCCCCACCCAGGATACCACTGACACCCCTACCACCCAGCCAATAACATCAGCCCAGGGCAACCGTCCACACACCTGTGTATCCAGGCCACAGACTGGTGGAACACAAGTACAGAGGCCACAGTCACCCCCTGCCAAGAGGCAGGAAGACAATGGTCCCAGTACAAGTGGTACCGCCAGACCTGTGCAGGGGACACTGGCACAGGGGGCTAGGCCCAATGGGAGGGTATCAGTGGCCCAGGGGGGAGGCCACAGGATGGATGCTGCAGCCCAGGATATGATTTTGGAGGTCCTGAGAGCCTACCACCATACCCAGGACAGATTGGCCCAGATAGTATCCACCATGGAGCAGAGTCAGAGGATGCAGCAAGCACACCACCAAGAGGCCATGGAGCAGTGGAAACGGCACAATGGCACAATGGCCAGCATAGCAGGTGCGCTGCTGCAGCTTGTCCAAACACAGCCTGAGGCCCACACAGAATGGGAAGCTCCCACTGCACCACAGGATAAAGACCGGATGAGAAGAGCATCAGCAGCAACTTCACATGTACTACCCTCTGAGGGCACACAGGGGACATCCATCTCAACCCCTGTAGGCCAACAACAGGAGCCCAAACAGACCCTCAGGCCAAGATATGGGACAGAAACACCTGCCAAGAACAAGGCCACCTTTAAGAAGTGACTCTGCAAAAAACTGTCCACCACGTGTCCCACTTAATCAATCACCAAACAGTGCTACAAATAATACAAACTCATGTAAGCATGGATGGACCTACCAATACTGCCAACAATGCTGCCACCATGTTGCCATTTTGGATAACCACCATTAGCCCACTCCCATCACTGTAATCAGCACGATTTTATCTCTGCACCAATAAAACACATTTTCACCTGTTACAATGTCCCCTGTCATTAAGTTTGAACAAAGTGAAATATGGATGCAACTGGTTGATAACTCCTTTATTTGTATCTGAGTAGCATGAAAAGCACCACACGCCTTACATGTTGTTGTGCCTAAATATGTGTTGAAATAATAGACTAAATTGTAACCTGTCCTATGCAAACCTGGTCACAGTGGCAATTAGTATTGACCCATCAACCCCCTAGATGACAAGGCACACTGACAGTATGATGCACAGACATCAATCTCATCCAAATGTCCCACATAGTTGATGAATGAGAAGAGTTCCTCAGAGTTGTGTGCAGAGGAGTTGATGCGTTCCCAGAGTGCGTCCTTCCTTGCGTTCTTGATTTGTTTTTAGTGGGCGGCAGTTGCGGTTCTTAATGAGGCGAGGTCTTCACTGGTTTGACTGTTCCTCCATTTTTTGTTTAAATGTCTGTGGGTACGGTTTGATTGTTGGAGTTCGGTGGTGAACCAGCTGGTACACATTTGGCTCCCTTCGTGGTCCCCAGGAGACTATTGCTGCTTTGTAAAAGCAGAGCTAGTGTGTTTCATCTGCAGTGCAACCTTCAAAAGTTATCTAAAATCCTTGATGGATATATTTGCATCATTGCTCTTCCAAGCACAATATGTGCCCCCATCAGTGCGTTTACCAGTGATTTAGGAGATGTGTTCTTGATGCAGAGGATTATAAGCATGTCTCCACCAAAAAAGGAAGCACTTACTACATGTAATTAAGAGGGAGTGCACACTTATTTGGTGGAGTATCAACTCTTTGTAGTCTTATCATATTCACTATACAAGGTTTCATGTTATTGCAGATTTCTGTATGAAAATGCTGAAGGAACAATGACATTGTCAACATTACAGACACACAAGGTCACTGGAGTCATGTCCTTGTGATCCTTTACTCAGCTGTAGTGTAAGAGATGCACTATACATTTACCCACTGAGGTAGCACTCACTAATTAGCCATTAGAAAGTACTTCAGTTGGGTAGATATTTTGTGCAAAACATTGGCCTCTTCTTTGTTGGGTATTCTTTGTTGGATGCCTACAGCGAAGACCCTGTGGCCATTCCCTGCCATGCATGGCCCAAGGCGGCGCGTGGCACAGATTTGGATGTCCACAGGATTTGGTCTCTGTGGCCAGGCCCTGTGGCCAACTCATGCCAGGTACAGCCAATGGCAGGTTCTGGCCCAGAGTTGTATGCCTATGGGGGGGTTGACTGCAGGGGCCTGGCTGCAGGCTAGGCCCTGTGGCCAACCCCAACCGAGCTCAGCCAAAGGTCATTTGAAGGTGTGGGTTTGGATGCATGCAGAGAAGGTGGCAGCACATGGGGGATGGCCACAGGGCCAAAGGCTGTGTGCTATATAGGCCTAGATGCATATGAGGGGGTCGGCCCTGCAGCCAACACACTGCTGAATTAAAAAAACATAGAAATTTACTGAAAAAAACAAAGTTTACAGGGACATTATAGGGACATTATATATTTGTGCCCTAATGTAACTAAAATTGTGCTGTCACTATGCACTGCTATTTACCCGGTGTTTTACATCAGTTATAATATTTGCTATAACATAATTTATAATATCACTGCAACATTGGCAGTAGAATTATTGATGGGAAAACTGCATGGTGGAGGTGCGAGTTATAGTTACCCTAGGGCACGAGTCATAGTTTCTTGACATAAGCATAACTATAACTGTTGAATTTCCATTGTTGTGTGTGTGTATAATCTGAACCTAACTATAACATTCTTCTAACCTTTGGTTTTTAGTGCATATATATAACAGAACTGACAAACCTAGAAATACGCCAAAATGCTACGCCTTCCCAGGGGAGACATAAGCAATAGAAAAATCTTTATTTCTGCTCATTCTGCAGCATACAAAGAAAAAAGAATAAGCCTCAGGGGATTGTTTTCGTGCAGGAAGTTAACCCTTCCTGCACAAAAGCAATCCTCCCTACAATGGAAGTACTCTTGCACCAAGCTGCAAGGGTGCCTACATTAGCACAGAGCTGCCAAAATGGCGCTTGTGGGGGGAGAAAGGTATGAATCCACCATATTCATGTAAATATAGTGCATCCCTGCCATTTCCCTGTCACGCAGGCCAGCAATGTGACTTGCTGCACTGCATGGCTTTGCCATAAATATGGCCCTAAGTTTAGACCTCAAGTCTTTTGTCCCAATTTAAAATGGTAAGTTTGGAAATGAAGTTAAAGTTTATACTTGTGAATTCGGCCTTTAGACTTCAGGTCTAAGATTACCTTTATGAGTTAGTCCCTGACTGTTAATCATTTTGTCACTTTGATTGTTGTTTCTCTGATCGGTCACACAGTTTCTCCTGCATGTCCTCAGCAATGTAGGACTGATTTGTTTTTGATCATAACATACCTGCTTGCTGCTAAAGTACTGTGTCCACCATTTAAATAACTGTTTTTTGCAATCAGTAATGCTTTTGGGCTACATTACATATGTACTCTTGACGTAATGGAGTTTAAAAAAATAAACCAGACCCTGAGTATTGTTCCAGGCAGATATTTTCTAAAAGTAAAATATCTATGTGTGCATTTTTGTTTGGGCATTGGCTATTACTAGTAAAGTCTGGTCTGTCACCCAAAACAGTTGTTTTTTATTTTTCAGGTCACCATACATTAAATATAGCGTTCAACTTCACAATTTAGACACACAAAGGGGCTTATTTATACTATTTGTGCCGAATTCGCATCAGTTTTTTTAACGCAAATTTGGTGCAAACTTAACTCCATATTTACATTTTGACGCAAGACCCATCCAGCACATAGTATTCCCGTCCATAAAATGACTCTAAGCCCGTAGCACCATATTTATCCCCCTCTGCTAAACTGACACACAGGTTGGAGGCAGACCCAAAAAATGACTTTAATCCCTTTTTGCAACAAATCTTAATGCCTGGTCCTGACCAGGCATTAAAATGAGGCACATACACCACTGCTTAAAGAAAAATCACAAAAGAAACATTTGCTACCTCCAAGACACCATGGAAGTCATACTGCTCCAGTGAGGCACACGCCGCAGACGCCTGCAACGACAGCTGCTTCCTCCACCTCCCCCACAGCACCCAAAAAGGCAAGGTAGATGTCAGGAGAGGATATTTCAGCAGAGGACAACCCTCCTTGGCCTCAGGGAGCAATACATCATCATTACTTACCGTCTCAACCGGGAATCCATTCTACGCCTGCTGAACCAGATTGCACCAGACATTACAGCAAGGCTGCAAACTCCCTACAACATACCACCCATCACAAAGCTCCTCACTGTTCTGCACATGCTGGCTTCTGGATCCATTCAAACAACAGGGAGACTAGTGGCTGGTGTCTCTCAGCCATCAATATCAGTTTTCCTGCCTAAGGTCCTAGATGCCATCATCCACCTCACACCCCACCACATCTGCTTCCCAAACACATAGCAACTGCAGCAGGAGACCAAGTAAGAATTCTATCTAATTGCTGGGTTTCCGCATGTGCTGGGTGCAATGGACTGCACCCATGTGCAACTGCTGCCACCTGCAGCTACGGAACACCTATGCAGGAACCGCAAGCACATCAATTCGATTAATGTGCAGGCCATTGTGGACCACCGTGGGCTCTTCACAAACATCTCAGCCAAGTACTCCAGCAGCGTCCATGATGCTTACATATTCCAGCACTCCACCATCAACGAGCAGGAGCAGGATGACCAATATGGCAATGGCCAACTTGTTGGTAAGTCAACCAACCAATCAATACACACAAAACACACCAACCCTGTAAGACAAACAACATGCACACCACAACTAAGACACAAGGGGATGGGACCACAGATGTACTGGCAACAAGACATATGCAACATGTTGCAGTGCACCGCAATGATTGGACATCACAAACGCTGACACACACATGTACCTAACACAGCCACAAACTAACAGCCACACTACCTGAAGGACAGGTGGAGCTATGTCCCCTTTGCATACAGAAGAAGACCACAAACCACTATAAGTGTCCACTGGTTTACTACTAAATATACTTCAAACACATTACACCAAACCAACAATAGCTCCGCCATGTCAATGGCCTATGGCATGGCCATGTGAAGAAAGTCACACCTAGGCACATCCCCACCTCATTCATGTTGTGCATGTCTCAGGCTCAATCTACATCATATGCCACCGAAGTGGTGCCAACAACAACTATATCCCATCTACACATACCTGACATACCTGTACGCTGCAAATACATCTGTCAAATGCATTGTATTGCACACATAGGAAGACTAATGTACCTGCCATTAAAGACAATGGGGCAGAATCATGAGAAATTGTGCCACAACTACTCAACTGACACCTCACATGCAGCACTTAGCGCCCCCTAACACCATCATGCTTGTACTGTAGACTAACAATAGTTCACCATGGTGCTGATTCACTGCTAAACTGTAATGTACATGGATGCCATAGTAGGCCTCTGTAGGGGTATAGAGGACATGACTAGCCACACATGCACTGTAATAAGTGCCACTTCAGAAAATAGCTGGGCCCCTCCCAAAGTCTGCACTATGCATGTGTAGTAAGTCTGGCTCAAAATCCAATTACTAAGAAGCTAGGACATACACCTGTACCAAATGTGATCATCATACTAATATGTGATACACACCCTTGGACACCTGGACACTCATCATGAGTGTGGTGTCCAGCGGAGGCCGCTTGGCAAACTTACACCGCTGTTAGACCACCATTGTGGTCTAAACCCTGCCGGCCCTATTAGCAGTTCACTGCTGGACCTGTGGGCGGAAACAATTTTTCCATCTGCTGGCCCAGCTGGGAAGAGTGCCGAAACATTGCAGCCGGTTCGTAATTGATCAGGCTGCATTGTGAGGTTGGAGCGGGTGCAGGAGCACCGGTTGCACTTTCTACTGCATGTAATTCCTGCATTGGAAAGTGCTACAGTTCTGTCCATGGGGGCGTCACTGCCTATGCCAAGTACATGGCCAGTGCAGGGGCCTCCATGGGGCATGTGACACCCCCATTCCGCCAGCCCTTACATGGCAGTGGAACCGCCAAGCAAAGGCTGGCAAATTTGGGAGTCAAAATCCAGAGGGCAGAGCTGCTTCCACCGCTATCCTGGAGGATTAAGACCGCTAAGACTGCCAGGCAGCTGGCTGGTGGCAAACTGGCAATGTTGGTGGGCCAACCGTGGTGTGTCCACCACGGTCATAATGTGGTGGTCATACTGCCACAACTGCGGCAGTCCAACTGCCACTGTGAGAGTGGCATTCTTCAGACCACCAGATTTGTAATGAGGGCCAAGATGGCTGACACAATTATCTTTTGCCACTAAGGCCCATTAAGTGTTGCACTGCATGCGTAATGCCACATGCCAACATCAACGGAATAGGCTGGCTTTGAAGGGCAACTATGCTGGCTACACATCTGACACCATTGTGCTGAAAGAAGGTGGTAGCCTCCATCTCATACAATGACCCTGCTACTAATATGGACTACACAAAACATGTTACATACATGATGAGAATATGTATTGGAATCCCGATGGTCATATACATGTCCTTTAGTCAGTACTCAAAAATGTCATATACATCAACACAGTCAAATTGAACCATATTGCAAGACTTGTCTTACACACAACACCACAATCACCTCTGATTCACCACTCAAACTGCAACCAAATACTGCCATAGTCTATTCCAGATCCCTCTCAACTCTTCACTAAATTTCTCCCTCTTGTCTTTGCAACAGACCAAAGTTATGGCATACAGCTGTGAGTCATGACCCCATTTGCAAATCCAACAACTAATGAACAGCGTGCCTATGATGAAGCACACCGGAAAATATGCAATGTGATGGAGAGGACATTTGGCCTTCTCAAATCCAGGTTCAGGTACCTGGACATGACAGGAGAAAGCCTCCTGTATGCTCCCTCGCTGGTATGCAAGATTATACTGATATGTGCTTTCCTTCACAGCATGTATGTCAAAAACAATGTCCCCTGGGAAGGACAAGTTGATGTCCACAATGAGGAGGTGGAGGATGATGGGGCTGAGGACCTTGAGGGGGAACAACCAAACACAGCGGCAGGAGTTCACAGGAAACAGACCATTGTTGGGAACCTTTATACCTTGTCAAACAAAAAAGTACTTCTAATACATTTTGTTTAACAAATAACCCTTGTTCTACTCATTGTCCAATACATTTACCATTGGAATGTGAATCTCACCTCAGGGAGTGTGTCAGAAACACAAAAACAAGTATGGTACACACATCCTGGGTGATGTAGAGGGTTCTACAGACTCCATCCCACATGTCAATGACACCCAAATCCCTGACATGTGACTTCTGAAGGCCGAGATCCATGCACCACTACATACATTGTTACATCATGGGGACAATGTGCAATTTCATAGGCCATTCACCACCACAACGCCTTTCCTATCAGATTGTATGCAAGGGGGCCACAAGTAAGGTAGGGGCTGTTAAGAAATGGATATTAAGTAATGTTAGAACTGAACCCTGTCACTACTCAGTGTGATTGTAGCTTTGCCTGCACCGTACATGTGTGTCAAGGGGGGAACATCATAGGTAATGATGCTTCTTCAGTAATTGCCCATGGAGTTTAGTCAATGTTGGAAGCTGAGCCTGCACAGTGTGTCCATAGGAATATGTTCTGGCACTGCAATTAGCCACATCCCTGACACATGGAGGACTGTAAATCATGTAAGGCACATATACATTGGCTGGGGAATGGCCAATGGCTTGGAAGTGACATAAAGCAGCTATGGGTGTTGAATCCATATGAATAACAGATTGTGTGGTCTATGATTTTTAATGGGGGAATGCATCAGCCGGATGCTAGTCTGGCTGGAATGTAGGCAGAGTGTGTAAGCCACCCTATCTATATAGGATGCACACCTGTCACACAAATTGGCTTGATTCACACATGCCTACTGCTAAAAATGAGAAATATATTAAGATAAATGTATGGGTGTCCAGCTTAGGTAGCAACGGGTATGCCATTATCCACAATAATTGACCTGCATGTCTACACAGTATGCCCCGTATAACAACATTACGCAGCACATAGAAATAAAAACCACTCATTGTCACTTACATGACAGATCAATTGTATGTTACCAAATGTAACTAAATAGCTCATACATGTACTGGCCTCCAGTATCACTATCAGGTGTGGCATGTGTGAACATGTGCAGCATTGTCCTATACTGTCCGAGATCCACATCACACTGAGTGGACACAGCCATATTGTTAGTATTTGGCAAAGGTCAGCTAGGATATAGCATGCTGGGAGAATGGCATTGCCATGTTCAGAGGTGGATGTGGATGTACAGCTCTGAGATAGCCACAAATTCTTGCTGATACAACACGCCAATCCACTTGCAGACAACTCAAGTGCTGTGGCATGTGTAATGCCATGTGTGTCTGGCATTGATTACGTCTCACTAATATTGACAATGGGACATCGACTACTAAGTTGTCAGTTGTAGGAGAAAGGAATATCTAAACATTACATACGTACATGTTGTATCCTGTCTGTAAATCACCAAAACAGACACCATAAGACACCAATGTCTACATGTCAAACTTTAACTGATGCACAGAAAGGGTTGGCACGTTAGTACAGGACCCAGACATGTTTGCCACTAGCATACCATGGTATTTTACCTTCGCATGGTACCAGAACAGGAGACAGTCACATACAACTCCATCTGTACCATGTAATTTGTCCAGGCTTTAAGTCACAACAGTTATACAACCCCTAAGCAGGCTGAACATGGACACAACTTTGGACTCCAAAACATCCATACATGTCCTCTGTACCTGAGAGGGGAAGGCTGACATCAAGTACTGCACTGTAATTCATTACAACCAGGTCAGTATGACCACATTTGTGCATGTCTCCATCTACTAGGGAGTGTGCACAGGCTGGAAATTAGCTATCTTAAATGGTAGAGATCCCAGCTCAATAAACCCGTGCACCACTGCTCAGACAACATCAACGTATGATAATATCAGATGCTTGATACAAGTGCACATGGGGGCAGAGTGAAGTGGAGCACCATTAACCTGCACCTTCACATGCAACCATGGGTTTGTGTTGCCACACAAACTCACACATTGATGAAGATGGGTAGGCCTGCCATCTATGCCACACTGCAACACTGCAACACAGTGGTACGGCATTGTATGTGACAATCATGACTAACAAGATGTCAACAGATCTGAAAATACACTTGTAGGCAGGCACACATAGTCTAAAAATCTCTGCACACATTTACCACCAAAATGGGCCAGCCATTGTAATGTGAATGGATTCAGTACAAAAGCTAACCAAGCAGCAAAAAATGGCATAGGTGTCACAAAACCTGTGAGAGTAAAAATGTTTTTATCAATTGTGTAGTGACATACAGAACACAGGTGCCAGTGATGTGACTACACAGGCAATATTAAAAAAGAAAAATTCTGTTTATGCAGGACAGTGTCATTTTGAGGTTGTGCATCCCCTTGACACAGCAATGTTGTGCTGTATGATACAAATGCCACAACATGTCTATACAGACACAGGGTATATAGCATTGTTCAGCAACACACGTGTCCATAACATCTGAAGCAACTAAGATGCATGGGAAACTCCATGGCCAATGTGTAGCTGACCTACTACTGGTTAAATATGATAAGTAACCAGTGAGTAGACACAAATGCACACTCAACTGAACAGGGGATATGTGATATCAATGCAGTCCCAGTCCAATACATACTCTAAGTACGAAATGTAATGGTTGACACATGCCTTAGCATGTGTTTGACACAGGGCCTAAATACAAATATGTTTGTAGGTATGTAGACATATATTGCCCACAGACATAACTATGTACTACACCTGCTACTCATTAGTCATACACATATGTAAACACATAGCACACATGTGCCAAAATACATGTGGACACAGTGTAGGACACATGCACATATGCACAAAGTATGAGGGAGAGCCTACAGCTGAGTCATGAATACACGTATTGGCTGCACATACCAATGACACTGTAATGACATTCATTCATAGATTTGCACATATGGCCAAAAACGTATACCACATAGTAGAAAAGCCCATGTAACATGTGAAATAAATCAGGGTGCACTCAAGGGCTACAATGGAAAAATTTACGATATTCCGATATGGGTATAAAATATGATGCAAATGCATCAACACCACAGAACAACATTGCGAAAATGATGCCTAGGCCCAGAGCGGCAATTCAGCATTATCACTACTCTCAGTGCACCATGGAGAAAAATCAACGTATGACTCTCATGTGCCAAAAAAACATGCATGACTCTAAAAATGTGATGCACACGCCCAGGAAATGATGTACCACGATATCCTGCCTGCAAGCATGGTACAGCAAGTGTAGTTTCACTTTGACTTCACAGTCTGCTCCCTTGTGACTGTGTGTGGTTGTGTTTTGAAGGTGCTGGTGGATGGTGTGTCTGGAGGTCTTGTTGCGTCCCTTCTGCTGTGTCCTGTGTTTTTGGTGTCTACATTGTGTACTTACTTGTAATTTGTATTTACAGTTTACTGTTTTGGTCATTGTATTGTGGGGTGTCTTTCTGGGGTAGTTTAGTTGTTGGGGTAGTTTGGGGTAGGTGTTGGCTTACGTTTCCTTTCATATAATATTTTGGTTGACATCCCTTCCCCTTTGGAAATGTCTGGGAAGGCTAAAATGGGGAGAATGTCGTCTGATGAACTAGGAGGGGTTCGTATGGCTGGTGGCTCATTACCTGCCCCTTATGCTGCAACTGGGTGGCTGGGTGATCCTGGGCTACGCCACGAAGGCAAGCGGCTGTGGTGGGGCAAGGTCATATACCATCTAGTAGGTTCATTGGAGAATTAAAATCAGTGGAACTGTTGGAAAGTCTCCCATTGCTATACAATCGGCTGCATTTAACATTTGCCTGAAAGTTGCAGATAAGTCAGAGTGCTGCTTGTAATGGTTGTGAACATGTTGTATGCAACCTGTGTGAAGAGTCTCTGTGCCACTTGAGGCCTGCAGTTCAAATGTAGAACAATTCAGCCAATGCAGGACACATTTATGATGAACCCTGCATAACCAAAACAAAGGAGCATATGAAAGAGCCCCTAGCGCAACCTTTGCCCTGCCATAGTGTCATATTATTGACAGTAAGTCGGTGCAAACCTTCCATTTACCCCACGTAGTCTTTACAAAGTGGCGCAATGCATGCATTGCACCACTTTGGAAACGCTTGGCACGCATCAAGGCTGTGCCAGCCACAATGTATGCAAGGGGGCCGTTCTGGCACAAAGGGGGCCTCCAAATTAGCACAAAGAAGTCAATGAGACCCCATGTGTGGTTGATTTCTTAATGCCTGCCCTTTGCAGGCATTAAAAATATGCTTCCTTCGAGATCAATGGGCCCCCGGGTACTTAGCAGGATCAGTTAAAATGTTTTTGATGCTAGTCCTGCAAAGCACCAGACTACTGCCAAACAATTTTGACCCTACTCCCCCTAACTACCACCATGGTGCAGTCTATTGGAGACGGTGCACACATGGTGGTATCGGGAGTGCGCTAGGGTCTACACTTCCACTTCCATATACATGGCCCAAAGTGTAGTGAAGTATGCAATGTTCAATTTTTAAATAAACAGCTAAGAGTGATGCCTGTGCCATGAAACAGGCATGAAAGGGTCTGAAAAAATTAGTTAGGGAGGGCAAACTCCAGACCTCAGAGTCATGACAAATTTTTCTAAGGATGAATTCCAAACACTCTGTAGTGCTGCTTAGTGAAGGTGTGAAATTTGGGCATAGATATGTTTGAGAAGCGCCCCTATGTACTCAGCAGAAGTTTCTGTGATCGGGAGCATCTCCTGCTGAGTGCATCATTGTCCTTCACATGTATACATGATGTTGAACCACACTGCCATCATGCTGTGACTTAATTATGACTACGCACACACGTGGATGTGAGTAAGGGGAGCATTGAGGCCCACAAGGACAGTATAGATGCAATAGGTGCTGCAATACTGTAGTTCTATAGTCCTCTTTGTGTCATTATGCATGCCATGTTAGAGGGGCTGGCCATGCACTAGTCCAGACTACTGGCAGTTCCATTTGACCTGTGCATTGTGTATCAGAGTCAGCCTATACGATCTCTATGACCACACACATGTGCTAGGTCTGTTCCTCTGACCTGAGCAAGTGTGTCTGTGTTGAGCCATATCCCGATGCCCATGTAGTCATCCCTCACTGGTTCAACAATGGTATACCATGACAACAATGGCAGGGCACACACCATTGGCAATACATCCATGTTTCAGATCAGACAATGTTCAGGTAGTTACAACTGTCTTCACATGAGTCCACTGCCATTGCTATTTTCATAGTGTGACTGCCTTGTGATGGCACACACTTTTCACTTACTTCATTCAAGGATGTACAACTCTAGGGAAGCAGTTTATCAGTTTGCTATGCTCATGATATCAATCAATCAATCAATCAGTATTTGTAAAGTGCAGCTACTCACCTATGAGGGTCTCAAGGTGCTGGGGGACCGGCTTTGTCTGAGGTACAGGGGGTGGTTATTCCAGCTCTTTGCTGCAGTGTAGGTGAAAGATCGTCCTCCGGCTGTGGTTTTGGGGATGCAAGGGACGGCGGTCAGGGCCATCTGAGTGGAGCGGAGGGATTTGGTGGGGGTGTGGAAGGAGACACTGAGGTTCAGCTAGGCTGGTCCTGCGTTGTGTATGGCCTTGTACGTGTGGGTGAGAAGCTTGAAGGTGATTCGTTTCTCCACCGGTAGCCAGTGGAGGGTCCTCAGGTGTTGAGATATGTGTTCTCAGTGAGGGAGGTCCAGAATGAGTCTGGCGGTGGAGTTCTGGAAGAGCTGAAGTTTTTTGATGTTCCTAGTTGAAGTGCCGGTGTAGAGGGTGTTGACATAGTCAAGCTTGCTCTTGACAAAGGCGTGGGTGACTGTGCTGCGCCGGTCTGCTGGGATCCATCCAAAGATCTTCCAAAGTTTGGGGAGTGTGTGCCAGCAGGAGGAGGCGATAGGGAAGAGTTTGATGATTCCTAGGTTGCGGGTGTGCTTGGTTGGTGCAGGGGGAGTGCTGAGTGATGTGGGCCACCAGGAGTCGTCCCAAGCTGAGGTGGCGTTTCCGAAAAGGATGAGCTTCATCTTGTCGGAGTTGTGCTTGAGGCAGCTTTCTCTCATCCAGGTGGTGACGTCTTCCATTCCTGCATGAAAGTTCCTTTTGGCCGTGTCCGGGTCTTCGGTGAGGGAAATGGTGAGCTGTGTGTCATCAGCATATGACACTATGTTCATACAATGGCTTCTGACAATGGCAGCAAGAAGGGCCATGTATACATTGAACAGTATGGGACTCAGTGAGGATTCTTGGGGGGCTCTGCAGTTGACTCCTGTGGGTCTGGAGGTGTAGGGCTGGAGTCTGACACTGTGCATCCTCCCAAAGAGGAAGGAGTGGATCCATTCCAGGGCTCTTCTGCAGATTCCTACGCTGTGGAGTCTGGTGTGCAGAGTGCTGGGGAGACTGTGTTGAAAGCTGCTTAGAGGTCAAGGAGTATGAGTGCTGCAGTGTGGCCACGGTCTAGGAGTATTTAGATGTCGTCGGTGGTTGCCAGGATTGCTGTCTCTATGCTGTGATTGCTGCAGAAGCTGGACTGGGAACAGTCCAGTGAGATGTTGACCATGTGACCAGGTTTTACACCAGGTCATGAATGTAGATGTACTACAACATAGAATACTAGCTTTGTAGTTAGCAGCCCCCCTATGAAATGGCCCACACCTTCACTTCATGATGAGTGCTCAGGCCTTGGTGTTTCACCAGCGGTGATGAGCTGATGGATAGCATACCCAATCCCCCTTCTGCTCAATGAGACAGGAAATCCAAACTTG
This sequence comes from Pleurodeles waltl, assembly GCF_031143425.1. Classification (NCBI taxonomy): domain Eukaryota; kingdom Metazoa; phylum Chordata; class Amphibia; order Caudata; family Salamandridae; genus Pleurodeles; species Pleurodeles waltl. The sequence continues at coordinate 843,945,360 of NC_090438.1, read as the reverse complement.
TTGAGACGCTTGGTGCTCACAGTGTAGATGTGAGTGATGTTGGGCAAGCCATTGTTAGTTCATATCAGCTGTGGCCCCTCTTGAATTACAAAGGATTGACATCATTGAACTGACAAGTACAAGATACTGGTGACATATGGTTGGATATAGACGCAGATGAGGGGTTATTCATTTTTTGGGGGAATGTGTTTCTGTCTGTATGTGTAATCAGCTGAAGCAGTGTAAGTTACAAATCTGTGCATACTCCACCCAATGCTTATTCTGATGGTTGCTTGTCCTCTTTTTACAGCTGCCACCATGACAGCTGATGAGAGGCGCCAGCTCACCCGGAGGGCCGAACGCTACCGCCACATCCTGGAGGTGCATACAGGATACCGCCGCATGGCACGCCGTTTCCATGCTGAAAAAGCTTCTGGGGAATGGTGAGCATTCCCACACATGGGACCCACACAGCCACCCAAGACAATGGCCCTCATTCTGACCTTGGCGGTCTTTTCGCAAGACCGCCGAGTTACCGCCGCGGTGAAGACCGCCGACCGCGGCGATATGCTGCTGTGCGCATTCTGACCGCTGGGAGCGTTCCGCCGGAAAACCGCCAGCAGCCACACTGGCGGTCGGCGGGAAAGTGGAGACTGGTCAACCTCCACCGCCACGCCAGCAGAACACCGCCCACAGAATTACGACCCACATTTCTGTGTGGCGGTCTTCTGTTGGCGGTCTTCTGTTGGCGGTCACCTCCCCATGGCTCCTGTCGCCTCCCGGAGGACCAACGCACAAGGTAAGTTGACCGTCCGTGAGGGGAGGGTGTGGGGGGGTGTTGTGTGATGTGGGCGTGCATGGGGGTGTGCGTGTGAGTGTGTAGAGGGGGTGTGTGAGTGCGTGTATGCGGGCGGGGGGTGCTGCTGTGTCTATGGGTAATGTGTGCTGTTCGGCAGGTGCGCATGTCTGCATGTATGTGTGCGGGTATGTGTCCCCGTTGTGTATGTGTGTGTAGGGGGTGTGTATATGTGCATGTTGGGGGTGTGTGCATGTCGGGGTGCATGTATGTGCATGTCGGGGTGGGGGTGGGGAGGGGGTTCGTACCACCTCTGGGGGGTGGCAGGGGGGTGGAGGGTGTGGGGGGAGGACTCGGGTGGGTAGTGGGGGGTGGGGGAGACCCCTATCAGTGCCAGGGAAGGAATTCCCTGGCCCCGATAGTGCTTACCGCCATGGTTCGCACGGCGGTTCCCGCCCGCAAGAAACCGCGGCGGTAGGCAGGGTCATAATACCCTTGGCGGTCTTGGGACGACCGCCGGAGTGCGCAAACTCCAGCCCCGCGGTCATGACCGCCGTGGCGGTCGGAGTGGAGAAGTGGCGGTCGGTCGCGGCGGGGACCGCCGCGGTCAGAATGCCATTTTTAATACCGCCGGTCTGTTCGCGGTCCGACCGCCGTCTCTCCGCCGACCGCCAGGGTCAGAATGAGGGCCAATGTGTGGAGCAAGCTCCTCAACCATGTACGGAATCCCAGCTTCACCCACCGCATCCACATCTGCAACACCAATCTCCATATAGGCACCTGTTTTGTCCTCACTCGCCGCTGGGCCATCACAGTTTGAACAGGACCTATTTCGGTACATCAGCCTGATCCTCCATCATTTAGATAAGTTGGAGGAGGCTTTGGCAGAGGACTACAAACTCCTAATGTTCATCACAAAGAAGGTAAAAAAGTCAAGGATATGAACTTGGACAGTGATGGACTACCTCCCAGTTCTTTCACCTCCCTTTTAAAGTTGTACCATATTTTAGTTGGGATTTTATGTAGTCAGTGGTAGGATAGTGTAGGGTAGCCATTAGTTAGGATAAGTGTTGTTGAGGGGTGGGTTACTATTCTTATGTTTTTATAGGGTGGAGGGGTCATGCTGAGGTTTATATGTGTTTCTATAAAAAAAATAAAAATATATATAATTGTTTAGGCAATAGGATTAGTTAGTACATGTGTAGTTGTAGTAATTGTTATCCTACTTGTTTCTATCGGGGGTGAGGGGCCAATGTTTAGAGTTTGGTGTTTTATGTGTAAATTAAGTTTAGCATAGGTTAGATAGATTTAGTTGCATGATGAGAATAGTAAGTGTAGGTTAGTTTAGGATAAGGTAGGTTTTAGTCGTTTTTAAGTAGTTCATTTTATTAATAAATATCTTTTTATAATTGCATACAGTTTGTGTAATTAGTGTGATTCTCAGGGTTCTCCCCATGAGTGCGCTGGGCAAATTGGGCAAATGGCCTAGGGAATCTGTCCTGCATTCAAAAGTCGCATTTACCATGTGCTACCCCTGTGACAATAGAGCTGTCACATTGACTGCAACATCACATCTACTACTCAATGCATCTGCCATCCATTGTACCCACCATTAAGGATGACTATGTATACCTTGTATTGGACATGTAAGTCTGGTACTTCAGTGTAAGTGTTAGGGTCCTGTAGTAACAATGTTGGGAACTGTGACACACCTGGCAACAGCCACAGTTGGAACTCTATCCTGCAACACTGACTGGTGGCCATCACTAATGAAGTTAGATACCTCTGTACCACACCATTGAGTTCTTCTGGTACACCCAGCTGAAGGTATAGCCCTACACTTGCTTTTCATATGCGTGCCGTATATGATGAGGAAACCGTATATGTGTCCTTCATTTGTAAAATACTCAGTGAATTGCCTGGAGGAGATGAGGCCAGCATTCAAAGTTGTCATGTTAGGATCCATGCTTGTAGCTTTGTGTCCCCACAGTCCTGCACTCATGTACTGATATTCTGTGACCAATTACATGGATTAACACATTACAATCATTTAGCTGAGTAGATGGCTCACAAAAGAGGTAACAAAATCGAGAAGGGGAAGGGACTGGGAGAATAATGGTCCAGTGCACGGTCTCCCAATAATAATACAACATACAATCTGAGTCCCGCCATTGCTGTAGGCCGATTAACCTACCCTCCTGGCGGCGTCCCTGCTTAGAACAGCAGGGACGCCCCCAGGAGGGTAGGTAGACTCAGATTGTCTGTTCCGCTTCCTGACGGGTTACCTATGGAGCTCTATCCTGAGACTGGGGATGGGCGACCATTTTTGACGTAGCAGGTAGACTTAATGTAAGTGACCGCTCTTTACCTTTGACCTCCCTATTAGGGTTGGCATTTAAATTATTGTTTGGAGAAGAAGTTATTTTTTTATTGGTCCTGATGAAGCGTCAATGGATCCGGCTGGACCACTAGACGCGAAACATGTAGACCCACGTAGTGAGGCACCAGAATTGGTTTTGTCCTCTCGTGCTCTTAGAGAGAGTAAGTGAGCATCACCACTCACCCTAATACTCTTTCCTGTGATTTTAACCTTGGTCCTCATCTTCTGTTTGCTGATTAAACTTATGATACACGTTCCAAGATGAGTAACCAATTTTAGTCCTTTTTCTCTCCTTATTGCTCAGGTATTTAGATCTAGGTAGTTCACCTATGCATGACCTGGTTTCTTTTGCTACATTCAGAGCAATACGGTTAAGAGCCCCCTTCGGGGAGCCCGTCAGGCATTGCAGCACCGGCCTGACGAGGAGCTTTCCCGATGATGATGCTAGTCATCCAATGTGATGAAAGAGGGTTCTCACTCCTGTAGGATTAGGCTTTATTCTTCTCTCTTTGGAACAGTGCACCTATACATTTGATGAGTCACATAAGAGGTAGACACGCTAGATGTGTAAAAGGTGTTTATTTACAAGTCGAAGTGTGAAAGTGAGATATTTACAATGCCCAGGTCAGAGACCAAATTTGTGATACGATACAAGCCCAGGGTTGAGGGATATGTCAGGAGACATGCTTCGTAGTAGTGTCGATAAGTGTGGAGGAACAAAAATTGCTAATTGGTAAGTGAGAGACAATGACAGTCCATAGTAGACAGGTGAGCAATGGGTGGAAGAAGAGTGTACATATCCTACTGTGACAACACTGACATGATCTTTAGCTCAGAACTAAGGAGAAAACTGCCCATGAGTAGGTGCTACCAGGTGCAGGAGGCTGGCCTGGTTTGTAGTGGGTACTTAAGGTACTTACACCTTATACCAGATCCAGTTATCCCTTATTAGTGAAATGTACTCAGTGTCTAGAAGCCCAGCTGTCTAGAGGTAGCTGTATCTGAGCAGCCAAGTCTGTCTAGGAGACATGCAAATCTCATGCAATATCACTGTAGTCACACAGTACTTACACACATGAAAGAAAATACTCAGTGTTATAAAAATAAAGGTACTTTATTTTGGTGACACAAATACAAAAATCTTAGAGGCTATACTCCCTTAGAAGGTAATTAATATACACAGTATATATACTAGAATGCAGAAATAGCTGTTAAAACAGTTAGAAAACAGTGCAAATAGTGAAAATCACAATAGTTAGAAATGGCCCTCGGGAGAACACAAACCATATACTAAAATAGTGGAATGCGAAAGTGGGTTCCCCAACTATGCAAGAGTAGTATGTAGAGGGGTAATGGGAGTGTATGAAAATACCAAAGGTAAGTAATAGAACCCACCCCAGAGCCCAGGTAAGCAGGAGTAAATCACAGTAAGTTTTCTAGAACACACAAAAACATGTGACAGAAGATTATGCAAGAACCAGAAGAGACTGCAAGACACCAACAATGTATTCCTGGACCTGAAGACCTTCAGAAGAAGGGGGCCAAGTCCAAGAAGCACTGAAGAGGCCAGGGAGAACAGGAGCCCCTGCTAACCGAGATGAAGGTGCAAAAGAAGAACCACCGTTGAGAAAGAACAGTCAGTTCTCCCCATCTAAGAAGATGAATGCGGTTCCTGGTTGGTGCAGATGATGTCCCACGCTGGATGGATGATTGCAGTCTGGTTTGCATCGCTGGATTCCGCCAACACGCATTGGCACACGCAAAGCACGCGGTTAGCGGAAAATGGCGCAGCCCGGAACCAGGAGGGAACTGGACAAAGAAGGTGCAAATGGAGGCCCATGCAGCACTACACAAAGGGATATCACGCTGCCAGAAAACCACTCAGGAAGATGTGCATCACACAAAGGAGTGCTGGGGGCTGGAGCTGTGTTGTGCATGATGAACGTCTTGGAAGGTTGCACACAAGCCTTGGCAACGGCAAAACACATGGTGCACAGGAGCACTCTCTTGTGGGGAAAGGCAAGCTCTTACCTCCACCAAAGTAGGACAGCTGGACCTTAGGACTGTTGGAACCACTTCAGTCCACCACCGGTGTTGCAGGATACAAGCATTTTGTCGGAAGAGGGGACCCATGCCACCAGTCGTCGCTGTAGAGGGGTACCTGTTGAAGCAAGGAAGTGAATCCTTCACTTCAAGGGAGAGTTCTTCCTTCTTCTGGTGCAGACTGAAGACTGGCTGCCCTCTGAGGATACATGACCTGGTAACAGTTGCTGGCAGGAGCTGAAGATACAATGTTGCAGAAGTCATCTTTGCATCTTTGTTGCAATTTGCAGAGTTCCTGGAGGGTCCAGATGCAGTTTTCTTGGTAGAAGGTGAAGTAAAGGATGCAGAGGATTCCTGCTGGAGTCTTGCAGTCTGAATCTGTGGAAACACCCAGAGGAGAGACATTAAATAGCCCTGAAAGGGGGATTGATGAGCTATACATGTAAGCACCTATCAGGGGAGGGCTCTGACATCACCTGCTGGCACTGGCCACTCAGATGCTCCCAGAGTGCCCCACCACCTTGGAATTCAACATGGAAAAATCCAGAGACACTGTGGAGGAGCTCTGAGCACCACCCCTGGGGTGGTGATGGACAGGGGAGTGGTTACTCGCCTTTCCTTTGTCCAGTTTCGCACCAGAGCAGGGACTAGGGGTCCCTGAACTGGTAAAGACTGGATTATGCAAGGAGGACACCAAAAAAGCATTTCCAGAGGCTCTGGGAGGCTACCCCTCCAATGCCTGTAATACCTATTTCCAATGGGAGAGAGTGTAATACCCCTCTCCCAAAGGAAATGCTTTGTTCTACTTTCCTTGGCTCGAGCTGCTTGTGCAACAGGAGCTGGAGCTGCCTGGAAAACCTCAGAAGGCTGGAATGGCAGTACTGGGGGTCCACTGTGGAGCCCCCAGAGTGGATATAATTGTACAACCAATACTTGAATCAGTATTGGAGTACAATTTCCAGATGTTAGACAACTTACATGGCCATATTCGGAGTTACCATTGTGCAGCTGGACATAGGTACTGACCTATGTCTAGTGCACGCGTAAAATGACGTCCCTGCACTCACGAAGACCGGGAAAATGGTCCTTGATGATGTTGGGGCATATCTGCTTGTGCAGGGGTGCCCTCACACACAGGTACTTTGCACCCAGGCGTCAGGGTTGGAAGACCTGACATACAGGTGACGTATAAGTGACCTGGTGCAGTGTAATTGGCATTGAAAGGGTGCATGCACCATTTCACGCAGGCTGCAATGGCAGCCCTGCAGAAGCCTTTGCATGAGCTCTCTATGGGTGGCAAAAGTAATGCTGCAGCCCAGAAGGATCCCCTGGAACCCTAATTCCCTGGGTACCTCAGTACCATATACTAGGGACTTACAATGGGTATCTAGTATGCCAATTTGGGATGAAATACTGGGTTACCAGTATGCAGTGACAAATTTGAGAGGAGAGAGGGCAAAAGCACTGGGGTCCTGGTTAGCAGCATCCCAGTGACACAGTCAAACACACTGAAATCATACAGAAATTGGGGGTTGCATACCAAAAAGAGGGTACTTTCCTACACCAGGTACTTTTCCGAGTAAAAGTAATTTGTTCCACATCTTCATCCTCTAATGAGTGGGGTGCCTCCTGTGCCATTGGTTGTGGTGGTGGAGAGGTAGAGGTGGCTAAGCACACTTCAGAGCGTGAAGATGTAGAGTCAAAACTTCTGACAGCTGCCATTTGTGGTATGACATATGACATCACTGCAGAAAGGAAGAACTGCTGATTTTTCAATATAGCTACAACATCCCAGTGGTAGGCATGCATCTCTTCCCTGAGGGAGGCCACTTCATGCTGAATGGATTCCAGCTTGTTGTCTGTCATGCTGCTGCCAGTTTGGGAGGGCAGTTGTTGTGGCCTTTCCCTCATGGCAACAGCTATGACTGCCAAACACTGCTGGACCCCACGCAGTGGGGAGTGTGTGCCTCTGATGGCAGCTGTGTGTTCATTAGTTGTCACAAGGCATGTGCGCACTCCCCCAGGCTGCCTGCCACGGCCTCAATCCCCATCCACTGCTTGGCCAGCTCCCTCTGAACTCCTACCACTGTCCTCTGGAAGCTTGTCTCTGGTCCTCAGAGTCCTGAGCTGTGTTTGTACTGGCAGGAAGTATATTTTGGGAGTTGGGGGGTCATCTTGGGAAGCAGCAACATTGATCATCATCCTTGCAAGTGGAGGTGGTGTCTGGAGGGATCCCAGGACATCCTTGACAGTCTGTTGGCTGATGGCTATCAGATGGTCATCCAGGTCTTTGGTGAACTCCAGGACAGGCAGATCAGCAGGGGAGCCATCATCCTCTGCAATGAGATGGTGTAAAATCAATCTTTCTATGTTGTGGCAGTTGACAAGGCACATCATCAAATTGCTATTGGAGGCCCAGTGACAACTTATTGCCCAAACATTGTTCTTGTACATTATGGGTCATATTTATCAGCCATTTACCCACCTGAGTGTCACATAAAGGGAAGCTCAGGTGGCGCAATAGGCTGTGTCATAGTTACAAGGTGTTATGTATTCCCTTATTGTGGCTTGACACCACCTTGTTATTATGGCCCCTTCCCATGCATCAATTTGCATGAGATGGCTTGCAATGGCTGTTGTGGTGGTCAAGCCACACCAACACACATTGCATTTTGCTCCTGTCCCAGTTTTACGTGTTTTCATACACCTGAGGCGGCACCAATATCTTACACCACCCCAGGGATGGCATTACCAAGGCTCAATTATGAAGTTTACTTTGATTGTTCATCACGTTTAAGTTTGTGTATGTGTGCTGCATTCCACAACACACATGGACCTAGCATATTGCCATTCTGTTTCTGATTATGCTGGAAGGTGCTCCTTTTACACAACTATGATCTCCCCCTCAATGCAGCAAAACTTACACTATGGTGCAGGGATTGCAGCATTGTGGCAGGGCAGCTAATTTACCACTGGCACAGGGGTGGACACAGGGCACGGCTGGCATGGTTATCATTTATTAATGTTAACAGCATTTTGTACATGACAGTGCCTGATGTCACTAAATTATGGACATAACTAGTTGCCTTATTTTCAACTTTGATCAGAGCCTTTGGCTAGTTTGATGGAGATATTGCAGCTAGTTTTACAAGTGCAGAAATGGGCCCTCATGATATTTCTGGGAGTCCTACCACCGCAAGACTGCCATTGGCAACATGACCGCTGCCAACAGCGCAGGTGGAACTGTGACATTTTGACCGTGGGGAAAGCCCCACGGGCCAGTGGTCTGGCAGTGGCAGGTTGCCACCAGCTAACAGACTGGCAAGGCCACCTGTCTTGTGACACCAGCCCTGCATTACGATCAGCGATACCCTCCAAATTATGATCCAGATTATCCACCAGCCTTTATATGACGGTCCAACTGCTGCACAGGTTGGTAGTAATGTGGTGTGGTGTGCCCATGGGTGCCCCTGCGCTGCCCATGCACCTGGCATGGGCAGTGCAGGGGCCCCCATGACAAGGCCCTTTGTGCTTTCCACTGCCTGATTTACAGTGACAAGTGCAGCGTGTGCTGTCACACCCAATGCACCCCAAGATTGGTGCTGGCTGTATTTGATCCAGCAACATTGTTGTGGTAACTTCCCCACAGAGGTGACATGAGGAGGCAGGTTTCCACCCATCATCCCAGCATGACACTCGTACTGCCAAACGCAGAGGGAAGACAGCACTGGCAGTCTTACCAAAGCCAGACTTGCCCGTGCACCATCTCCTGCCCGTCAATGTGATAATGTGCTCTATGATGTTCACAGACATACACCATATGTTGTATTTGGGTGTTTGTTTCCCCAGTCCTATGTGGCTCACATGGTTGTGTCAGAGTTGTTGTGGGTTCACTCTGTATATGTTGTGTTTTACAGATTGCAATCTGTAGGGCAAATTTTTCTCTAGTGGCACAGTTCTGATCAGAATCAATATGTGTGGCTCATCACGGCACCAGGATGGATACGCAGTGTGGTGCCATGTACACTGTGATATGGGACCACCATGCAATTCCCCCGGCAGCTGCACAGATTAGTTCTCCATGCACCCAGACAGGCCATGATGCCGCATGATGAAGAAGCGACTGCCTTGTGGGGATGTCTTGTATGTGTGTGGGGTGGTGTTCGTTCCTGCACTACTACAAGTAATGTTAGCTAAGGTGCCATTTTAATTTATGCTGTAAGATGCTGCACACATTTGTCTCGGAAATAGGACATGGCCAATAGGACATGGCAGTAACAAAGTGTTTCTGCAAGAGAAACCACCATGATGTAACCCCAGGAATGGAATTGACTTTCTTCATCTTCTCTGATGTCTAAGTTGTGTAGGTAGATTAGGTTTGACTATATGCAAGAGGTGTTGTGATGACACAGCCACAGGCACAGTAGTTATATGTGCCTTCCATCCAATGTGCTGCATATGCACATGTTGGTGTAAAGCCCTAGTGATTGACGTATGTCCAGGATGTGTATGTTTTGTGGTGCATGGCACAACCAAGGTGTGTGTACATGTGTTGCTAATGTGTGAATTGTGCATCTTGAATCATGGGCAATGTGTCCAGCTGCACTCTTTTAGCATGTATTGGGTGTGTCCTATGTGCCTCCCCCTTCTGGGATTTGTAAAATTGGCAGTTATTTCCCCCTTTCAACTTACCCTGCGCTTTTTGTGGTTGTTGGAAGTCTGTGCTGTCCTGTCTTTGTATTCCTGTGACCAGCTGTTCTGGGATGACCACTGCAACCATCTCCTCCATCTCATCCAGGTCCTCCTGTAGTGCTGGCCTTCCACCTCCAGTTTCCAGGGCTGCCTTTCTGTTCCTGGCCATCTTCTCCTTAGCTCTACACTTGCAATAATGACAGTGCTTCTTGCACTCCATGACAGTTCACTTCACCTATGCCACACTGTTTATTTTGTCCACTATTTGCTGCAATATAGCCTATCTCTTAATTTGAAGGTGACTTCCTCTTTTTCTTTTCCTTCTCCTGGGACTTCTGTGTATCCTCCTTGCTGGTTCCTGGGTGTATAAGGGCACCCTGGGGTCTCTCCTGGCCTGCTGCTTCCATCTTCCCTTTGAATTGCACTCTTTCCTGCTTGTGCGACTAAAGTGGACGCAAATGAGGTGTTAGAATGGGGCACATCCGTTTCTGACATGTTTACGTACCGCAAAATGGGTTATAGTCAGTTTTGCACGACAGGGCGCAAGGGTTTATGTCATTATTTTGCACTCTAACCATTTCTTAGCCCCATCATGCATCATAGTATGCGTTTGCACACTTTTGCGTCAAAAAGTATAAATATGGGCCAAAGTGCATTAAAATGTTGTTTAATAGTAGCTTCTGAGTATAGCACAAATTGTCTAATCATAGGGTGTGAAAACTTCATAAAGTGGATGTGACATTTAATACATTAGTGTCAAAGTGTTAAGTCACTCACAATATTCCTATTAACTACCTGAATATTAATGTATGGGCTTTTTGTGTATGTACCTTACCTAACCTTCCTGGCTCATATAGCTGGCTGTAGTTAGACAGGGCCCCCTCTGCAGGGATGTCCTATTCCGCAGGAGTGAAGTTAGGGGCCCTGTCATCTGCTCCTTCAACCATGGCAGGGCCCAGCGGAAGTAAATGAGCAGCAACATATGAGAACATCTCTTACAGTTGATTGTTAGGAGACAAGGGGTGTAATGGGTTTAAAAATGTGTATTTCATTGTGATAGCATTTCTGCCCTTACCCTTAAACAGGTATGTTGAATTGGCTTACACACAATTGGCTAAGCTAACTCACAGGTTAGTCCCTTGTAAATGGTACCCAGAGTACCCAGGGCATGTAAGTTAGGGGGTTCCAACAGGGACTGCAGCACTGGTTGTTCCACCCTGGGTGTGACACAATGAAAACAAGACTTACAGTCAGCTATTTGCAGGTTGGAAGAGCAGTTTAAACTGCTCGTCTGACTTTGCCATTTAGGGGCATGGAAAAACCATACTTCCCCTTGGTCTATGCGTAAGCCACCCCAATGGCAAGCGAATTGAGTCCTAAAGCAGGGTGCAATATATCCAGAACATGCATTTTACACATTCTGATAGTGAAAACATGAAACTTTTGTTTTTACTGTGGAAAGGTTTGGTCAGCCCATTGCACATAGTGAGTTGCACACTGACCCCTCAGCTGTGCTAACTCTGGAACAGTGCAATCAAAGTAGGACAGAAAAGGTATCAAACAACTCATTGCTTTAAGCCCGACTTGGTTCTCAAGTCACAATTAATGCAACAAGTTGCAGGGTACAACTTCAACCAAGTTGCCACTTTGTTACCTTTGGTCCCCTGTGTCCTTACCGGTTGCACACAGGGTCCTGTCGCTGAGAAAGCTTTCTGCCTTCTTGGGGAGCCATGCTAATGACTCCCAGGAAAGGATACAATAAGAGTCTACTCTGGAAGGAGATGTCAGCTGCCTTTTCCAGGAAGCCACAGGGGTGCTGAACTTCAAAGGAGAAACCCCCTTTGAAGGGCAAATGGGTAACACTTGGGAGAGGGGCTGCTCCATTGTTCAGGCAGACAGCCTGACACTAGGGCCAGGAGAGCGTGAAACAAGTTGCCAAACTGATTTTCTAGGGACTTGTAGCCTTGTTGGAAGCCATACCTCTGCGTTAGGCTATGAGCTACAAAAGCTGAGAGAGGGGTCCTGCCATAATGGAAGTGAGCAGAATGGTGCATTCTGTGATGCCCTAATGCCAAACTTCTCAGGAAGTAGTCATCAGGTGAGAGGAAACCTGGGAGTGTATTGGCTATGAATCGCTTCCTTCTCTGAGGACAGTTTCTGAGCTTATGTAGCTCAGCTCTCAACTGGACTGGAAGAAGGACTGAGAAAGCCATCCAACAAGCAAAGAGAGGCTTCACTGTTGTGAACTGCACCTGCTGCACCTGGTGACTAACAAAGGAGAAGTACTGTGTCTACCATATCCTACTCAAGGAGAAGTCACCTCAAAAGCCCAGCCAAAGCCAAGAGACTCCAAGGGCTAGTTGACTTGCCTCCTGAGTGCAGCACAGGGACACAATAGCTGAAGATGCCAACTGGGGCAAGTTGGCAGTCCACAAGCTTCAACCTACTACCAACCGCCATTATGCAGTGGCAGGGACCAGGACCCAATGCAGAAAGTTACACCCAAGTTCGCTGAACCTGGGAGTACTGTCAGACTGCAGCTGGGACCCCAAGAGAATGAGTTATTGACCCAGCTTGGTTGATCAGTGACTGCAATACCGGGCGACTGGTACTACACTGGTGACTGGACTTCTGTCCGACACTGTGACCAGGATCTTTCCCCTCCTCCACCCCGATCTGGACCAAGGAGTAATAGCACCAAGACCCTAATCAACTGCATCACATTCGTAGCGCATTTGAGCATCTTCAGCATCCTTCATGCATCAGGACCACTTCTATAGGAAAGCCCTGCAAAGGATAAAAGTGTCTGTAACTGACTGAAGACTCCTTCACCTGCAGAAGTAACTTTCTCTGAGGACCTTGAGGGACCACTTGACTGGCTCCCTACTGGTGTTGGTCACCTAAAGTGATTCCAAGTGACTGCATTAGAACTAGTCCAAACTTTATAGTTGAACGTTTTCTAAGTGTCAACTTTATTGAATTTGCCAATGCTTGCTCATGGATGAGTGAAATTCTTTGATTTACTATTCCTTGTAAATTCTATATCTCTGGAACCCTCTGGTGGATCTTTTTCATTGTGGTGTCAAAAATAATAAAAATAGAGTCTGTTTTTCATAAATTGGTGTCAGATTTTTTTAGTGTCTGACACACTAATCCTAAGGGGTTGGTAAGTACATGACTTGGTGAGGTTGCACAACAACACTACATAATACACCCCATTTCCTCACACTAACACAATAAATGACACTCACAGACCATTATGACTACTGTGGGACACGGACTCCAATAAAGTTACCTACAGACCGCACTTAGTAGTGCATTATCCTTAACGGATAGGTCAGGCAACCACTGTGTTTGATAATTTGGCAGACCAGTATTATGTTATTGACAGAAATATTAATTATCTGTGACATTGTTTTCATCAATAAAAACAAGAATGTCCCTATTTTAAAAAATAGACACACACCATCCACTATCTAATGCATCTCAATTCTCTTTTAAACAAAATATTTAAAAACATTAAACAAATAATCTGATCATCCACACACACATACTTCTAACATTTATAAAAAAGGTTGTAGATAATTCCTTACTTTTACATATGTATTGGTTTAATCCAAAAATTGCGCAATACACATTTTTCACTTTTTGGTGAGTTTCCAAGAATTATATCGTTTGAAAAATAGGTTTTCATTTTTTTTAAACAAAAATATTAAACATTATAGATCTAAATGTATACAAATATTAATTTGCCTGAAATATGTGTTTGTACCTTGATGTGCTGAATTTTGATATTTCTGACATATGCCCATTCAAACATGCATCAACATACAGTATAATATTGACACATTGTAGTCATATGTTGTAGATATGCCAATCAACTATCCCAGCCAAGACTGAGAAGGATCTGTCAATGTGCTGAACGTGCGTACAAACCATGCCCTGATATAGAAACCATGCAGGAAAGACGCATCATTAAAAAGTACAGACTGAACAGTTCGACCTTTTAGCTTTTGGCCCAACAATTTCAATCAGAACCATTGCTGGACATCAGAATTCAGTCTGCCAACCCACACATTGAGAATATTGAGGCAGCATTACATTCCTGTGCTTCTTGCTGCTTCCTGTGCACAAATAGGGACTTTATTGGGATGTTGCAGCCAACTTTTCCCACAGCCATCAACCAGGTCCTGGATGTTATGCGCCGATGTATTTATTACTATATCCAATTTCCACTATATAATGCTACACTGAACAATATTATGGCCATGTTCAATAAACAACATCTAGTTAGTGCCGTAGATGAAATTCACATTGTACTGGTGCCAATTAATGACCTGGAAAAAGTGTACCACAATTGGAAGCATTTTGACTCCATCATTGTGTAGGTGATTTGCATACCAGATCTTTATATCAGCAGTGTGCATGCAAAATTTCCAAGTTCCACCCATGACTCACTAGCACCATGCAAAAGCTGTATAACTCAACACATGCAGTACATGCACAAATGAGGTCTGTTGGTGACTATCAAACATTATATTGATGTCCAATGTTGTTGGAAAGTTGTGGCCTTCCAAACATAATTTCGTGTATGCTTGCTTTCACGATTGTATTTTTTCAAAGGATTTATGCAAGTCAACAGCACCAGAGGAAGCCGGCTTCACTGAGGCTCGTGTATAAGCAAAAAATCTTGTGGAGCTGAATTTTGAAAAACTGAAGACCCAGTTCAGGTGCCTGGACAAGCCCAAAGGGGTCCTCCTCTAGTCTCCTAACAAGTTCTGAAAGATTGTTGTGCTATGTATTATGCTTCATAACATTGCCCTGCAGAAAAACAATCCATTCACTCTCATGATGATAACCAGTGGGATCCCCAAGAGGATATTGGTGACATGCGTCAGCAATTTGACAGTGATGAGGGTGAAGGCACTGATCTTAGATGTGAACTCATTGAAAATAAATGTGCATGATGGAAAGTGACTGTAACAAAAACATATTTTGTGTGTATTCCCTAAGGCCACATCCCCTTTTGAAATGTATGCTACTTATTCTCTAATTGCCTTGCGTTGCCTTGCCTGCCTTGCGGCCTATGCTTCATTTTAATTTAGCTCTTGCACTGTTAAATGGGTGCCATCATTACCCCAGGCTCTTGTGCCTGAGGAAGATGCCATCTTGTGTAGCGGCCTAGCTGTGCGATCATCGCCGCCTGACCCCCTTATAAGGGTCATGCCACAGCAGACGCACACCGGATATGTGCAGTGGGTGCGTCGCTGGTGCTCCAAAGGCATACCAAAGGCAAGCCCGTCTGCGCCTGTCTGTGCCCGGCCAGGACCGGGGGCCAGAGACCCTGCCCTCCCCAGCCTAAATGCAAGAGTTTTTTTCAGCCAACCAACTGATAGCCCTCAGAACGCCTGTCACAGAGGGCTGTCAGCACTCCATGGACCCCGCACTACCAGACTGGTCCTGCAACTACTGCACATGGACCTCTCGGAATATGGTCAGGCACGTGCAATGAAAGGTCACTTAGTCAGTCGGCAAGTTCCTATTAGTGAATTGCCGATCCCTACCTGCTTACAAAATCAATATTCACTTACTACTGCTCAACCACCCCCCAGAAGTCTTTTTTTCAACAGAAACGTGACTCTGTGATTATTCCTCTCCGGATATCGCCCTGGCCCTGCCACATGGATATTCCATAAGTCATTTAGCTAGGGCACACACAAGGGGCAGGGGAATTGCCATCATTTATAAATACCACATCAAATGTCTCTTTCAACCTCTGACAGTTCCTGACTGTGAAGGCATAATATTCTCTTTAGTAGTGAACCCTACTTTTCCGCTCTCCGGGGCTCTGATTAACCACCCTCCTGTTCCTCTTGATAGGTTCAATCTTGCCGTCCCTGAACTAGTGGCAGACCTATTCTGCACTAAATCTCAGGGATTTTAATATCCATGTGAACGAGCCTAGTAATGCTGCTGCCAAAAGATTATTTACAGATCTTGCATCGTTAGGACTTATGCAAGTGATTAAAGGACCCAAGCATGCTGGAGGCCATACGCCAGACCTTGTGTTCAGCAATATTGCTGAATTGTCAGCCCTTCCTCCTCTTCCTTTATCATGGTCCGATCACTTTCTAATCAGACTCATGCTACCCTTTTCCGCCGCTGATCCTGGTCGACAAAAGAATAAGTCATCTGATCAGTACTGGTCCAAGCTAAACTGTAAGGAATGGATCTATGCTCTTAGGAACACCAATGCCATTCTCCTTAATCCAGCCTCAAGCTTTGTGGACAAATTATATGGATGGATCGCCACTTCCTTAGCCTACATACTACCAATAGAACCTATCACTCGAGGTCTAGGCCACAGAATATCCCCATAGTTCACTCCTCAGTTACTACTGCTAAAAAAGGAGTGCAAACGTCTGGAAAGAAAATGGAGAAAATCTTATGATACATCCACAAAGAAGGAATACAGGAAAATGATTTCCACTCTGAAATCAAACTTGCAGTCTTCTTTTTATGCACCTAAAATACATCCGTCCTCCAACTCTCCAAAAGAATTCTTCTTGATACTCAAAGAAATCATTCATGTACCCGTTCATACCAATCTGATTGAAGCCTCTGAGAAGCATAGCAATAATCTGGCTTCTTTCTTTCAAAAGAAAATTCTCAACATCTACTCAACCTTACCAGATATAACTGCTCAAAATGACAACCCAGGTGGACAGTCTCAGATCCTCTACTATATTTCCCGCCCCTCACGGAGGATTCAGTAATTAACTTACTATACAGCATAAAATCGGGATTTACATTTGACCCTGCACCCCCCCTATATTCTGGCATTAGGTTTCGACATCATTTCCCTCTTCTTGACCAAGTACTTAACGAGTCCATAGTAACCAGTCTCTTTCCATCATGCTGGAAACATGCCATCATCAAACCGTTACTCAAAAAGCCCCACCTGGATACAGCCCTATTGAGTAACTATAGGCCTATCTCTCTCGTGCCCATAGTAGCAAAATTGGTCAAAAAACATGTCAACAAACATTTGTCAGGTTTTCTCGAAGTTCACAATATCCTTCACCCTTCCCAAATGAGCTTTAGATCCCCCAAAGCATTGAGACGGCCCTCATGGCAGTGGTCAAAGATGTTAGTTGATGACATGACTCAGGGGGGCACTGCCGCCATTATTCTATTGGACCTAAACACCGCTTTTGACACCATAGATCAAGACATACTGCTTCAAAGAATCTCTTATGCAGGTATTAAGGGGTGCACCCTGAAATGGTTCTCCTCCTTTCTGGAGGGAAGAACCTTTCAAGTTCTCGATCGTGACTTCTTTTCTAACAGTCTTCCTCCCAGCTGTGGTATCCCAGAGGGCTCCTCCCTCAGCCCCACGTTGTTTAATATCTATGGCCCTCATTATGACCCTGGCGGTGAGTGATAAAGTGGCGGTAATACCACCAACAGCCTGCGGTAAGTTATGCCAAATTATGACCATGGTGGAAACAAAGGTCACCACGGCGGTAGCCTACAACAGCCAGGCGGGAGACAAAGTACCGCCCAACATATTATAACACACGAAACCGCCACCTTACCAACGCCAACAAAAGCTTGTTGGAAACAGAGCTCAGAAGTGAAAGGACTCACCATTGGAGACAGGGTGAAGAACCACGTCACCATGGAATTTGAGCTGCAAGTCTTCCCGATGATCTTCTACATCATGCTCCACCTGCAACACCAATGTCGACGAAGACGACAAAGGTGAGTACAGCCGCTTAGCACACAAGGGAGGGTAGGAGGAAAATGAGAGTGACACACACACCACAACCCGACACACACACACCATACACACAACCAGATGCACATGTAAACCAATGGCGCACAACACATGGCATAATAAAACGCGGACCACAATACTGGAATAACGACAATGTATTAGCATAGCAAAACCCACCACACAAACCAAATATATACAAATGTCCATATAGGGCCAATGCCCAGTTCAAAGTCATGAAGACACACAAGGCCACAGGGCACAGTCCAAGGCCCGACCTGTATCCTGACACATCTGAAGAGAACACTGCAGGGGCATCATTTTGCAAGTAGGAAGGAACCTCAGGTGGATGGGGGGCACCTCAGACGAATACGGGAACGTCCCCATTGGTTCTGGGGGGGCAACATGCCCATTGCTTTGTCCTGGGGAGTGCAAGGCCACAGTCTCTGAAGTGGGTGATGTGCCCACTGGTTCTGGAGGGGGCTCCATGCCCATTTTTCTGTCCTGGGGAGTGCAAGGCCACAGTCTCTGAAGTGGGTGACTTGCCCACTGGTGTCTGGAGGGTGGCTCCATGCCCATTTCTCTTTGTCCTGGTGAGTGCAAGGCCACAGTCTCTGAAGTGGGTGCTGTTCCCACTGGTTCTGGAGGGGGATCCATGCCCATGTCTCTTTGTTCTGGGGAATGCAAGGCCACAGTCTCTGAAGTGGGTGACGTGCCCACTGGTTCTGGAGGGGGTCCATGCCCATTTCTCTGTCCTGGGGAGTGCAAGGCCACAGTCTCTGAAGTGGGTGACTTGCCCACTGGTTCTTGAGGGGGCTCCATGCCAATTTCTCTTTGTCCTGGGGAGTGCAAGGCCACAGTCTCTGAAGTGGGTGACTTGCCCACTGTTTCTGGAGGGGTCTCCATGCCCCTTTCTCTTTGTCCTGGGGAGCGCAAGGCCACAGTCTCTGAAATGGGTGACTTGCCCACTGGTTCTGGAGGGGGCAACATGCCCATTGCTTTGTCCTGGGGAGTGCAAGGCCACAGTCTCTGAAGGTGTTGACTTGCCCACTGGTCCTGGAGGGGGCTGCCCGCGCAACAGCCCCTGGAGGATGGCCTACATGGCGTCTGCTGGAGGTGGGGGCTGCACTGTGGTGATGTTTGGAGGAGCCTCCTGGGCAGCTTCTGCACTGTCCGATGGCTGCACTGTGGTGATGGTTGGAGTAACCTCTTGGGCAGCCTCTGCACTGTCCAATGGCTGCACTGTGGTGGTGGTTGGAGGTGCCTCCTGGGCAGCCTCTGCACTCACTGATGGCTGTACTTCCACAGCTGGCGGTGGGGGCCCTGTGACAGCTGGTGGTGGTGGCGGTGTCAGCCTGACAGCTTCCTCCAGTGTAGAGTGCCTCATCAACTCCTGTACACTCAGCGTGTATCCCTTACCCTTCCTGACAGGGGTGGATGGGCTCTTCTCCTCTCTGTTTGGTGGTGTAGGATCCTTCTCCTTCTTCAAAAGTGGTGCAGGCCCCTTCCCCTTCTTCACAGGTGGTGCAGGCCCCTTCACACTCCTGCCTGGTGGTGCAGGCCCCTTCACACTCTTCCATGGTGATGCAGGCCCCTTCACACTCTTCCCTGGTGGTGCAGGCCCCTTCACACTCTTCCCTGGTGGTGCTGGCTCCTTCCCCTTCTGTGATGGAGGTCTGGTATTCTTACCACCACGAGTAGGTGGTGCTACCACTGTCCCTGTGGACTGTTTGGCTGAGGTGCTGGGCTGTGTCCTTGGTACCCTGCCCATATGTGCAGGACAGGGGGGAGGGGTAGGGAAGAGGTCAAGTTGGGAAAAGAAAAGCTTTTTAGGGAAGGTTGGGCAGAAGGAGGGAGAAGTAATGGGAGTAGAAGATGAGGGAGTGGTTGTTGAGGTGTATGTCTGCTGGACTTGGGTGCAGGTGCATGGGCAGTATGCTGATTTGAGCTGGGTGGCTGTTGGGTGTGTGAATGCTTGCATTTGTGTCCTTTAGGAGGGGGGGACAGACAGGGTGGGAGAGGACACAGGAGACACGTGCATGGATGTTGTGGAGGTGTCTGCTAGTGAAGTGTGTGTGTTGTTTGGTGTGGTGATGCTGGTGGTGGATGTTCATGTAGTGCAAGCAGGTGTGAGTGTGGACGTGACTGGGAGGGAGGTGGTGGGGGAGGGGGAGACAGTGGAGGCAGTGGATGTTGTCATGTCTGCAACGGTATGGTGTTTGTGTGAGTACCTGTGGGATGAAGTTTAGTGCTTGTGTTTGCCTGTGCCACTCTTGTGTGTTGCCTTGTGTGCATGCTCGTCTGAATGTGTGCCTGGAATGGGTTGAGGGTAGTGGGACTGGGAAGTGGTAGTTTGAGGGGGGACAGTAGAAACAGGGACAATGGCTGCCATCAGAG
This sequence comes from Pleurodeles waltl, assembly GCF_031143425.1. Taxonomy (NCBI): domain Eukaryota; kingdom Metazoa; phylum Chordata; class Amphibia; order Caudata; family Salamandridae; genus Pleurodeles; species Pleurodeles waltl. The sequence continues at coordinate 843,925,296 of NC_090438.1, read as the reverse complement.
AGGTGGCCAGACCCTGAATTGATCTCTGTTGGGGCGCCAATCCATTGTGAATGCCCTCCAGCAATGCATTGCATTGCTGCATCTGGGATGCCAGTCCCTGGATGGCATTCACAATGGATAACTGCCCTACAGAGATGGATCTCAGGAGGTCAATAGCCTCCTCACGCAGAGAAGCAGGGCTCACTGGGGCAGGGTCTGAGGTGCCTGGGGCGAAGGTGATGTCCATCCTCCTGGGTGAGCAGGCAAGGGCAACAAGCTGAGGGGCTACTGGGAGGGTGGTGCTGGTACAGGGGTGGTGGCTGTACCTGCAGCTGGGGTGGTCACAGAGGTGTCCGCCACCACCAGGGAGCTCCCATTGGAGGAGGTATGTGAGTCTGTGGCGTCTCCTCCATTCTTTGTCGTGGTGCTCCCCTCGCCCTCCATCCCATTGGTTCCCTCGGCATCGGTGAACTCTACCTCCACGGTCCTGTGGTATGCAGCTCCCTCTGTCGCCGGTGCCCCTGCTCCTCCGCCAGATGATGCTAATGCACTCAAGGACAGGATGACAGAACAAACAAGCATTTGCAAACCAGTAGGTCTCACATTTGTAAGAGTTAGAGCTGTTGGAAATGACAATGTCTTTAACCCATGTGTTTGGTTTGGAGTGGAGAGGATGTATGTGATGTGGTGTGGAATTGTGTGGGTTGGGTTGGATTTAAGTTGTTAGTTGTGGAATTGTGTGTTGTGACGCAGTTTGTGCAGTGAAATGATGTGGCATGGTGTGCAGTGGAATTATGTGGATAGTAATTAAGAGGTTTTGAGTGTACTGGAATTATGTGGAGTGGGATTGTGTGTCATGGAGTATAATTATGCGATAGGAATTTTGTGTTGTGTAGTGGTATATTGTGGAGGTTAATTGTGTGGTCTGCTGTTGAACTGTGTGGCATGAAGTGATATTCTGTGGTGTGGATTGGATTTATGTGGTATGTTGTGTAAATGTGTTGTTGAGTTGAATTATGTGGTTTGTTGCCAAATGATGTGGTGTGGAATGGAAATGTCTAGAGTGGAACTGTGTTGCGTGGAACTGTGTGACTTTTAGTGTAAATATGCTGATTGGAGTTATGTAGCATGATGTGGTGTATATTTATGTGGATTGTTGCTATGTGGCAATTGCCAGTGTCCTAGAGTGGAGTCGGAGGAGTAGATTGTTGTAGACTATGGCCCTCATTACAACATTGGCGATAAAAGCCGCTTACTGCCATGCAGACGACCGCCAACACACTGCCGCGGAATTCCGCCACAGCCATTATGACCCACGTTTCGGAATCCGCAAAATTCAGACACCCACACAAGTCCGCCACACCAAAGGTCAGTGATAAACTGACGAAAACAAAACCTCCACCGTCACGCCAACAGAAATACACCCACACTATCACGACACACGAATCCATGCGGCGGTCTTTCAACCGCAGTATTCCATTGGCACTCAAAATACACACACACATACTAAACACAGCCACATTGGACAATTCCAAATACACACACCTGATACACATACACACACCACTCCCACACACCCATTACAATATAAAACATACACCCACATCACCCACAAAACCCTACTACCAAAAATTCCGAAAGAAGGCCAGAGAGAGACAGCACCAGCAAGGACAACAGCACACACAGGCACATAACACCATCACCCACAGAACTTCCACGCACCTCACATAACACCCCACTACATATCAGCACACTTATCACCACACACTCCACCCCACACATCACCTACACCACCCCATGGCACGGCAAAGACACCCAAGGTTCTCGGAGGAGGAGCTCAGGGTCATGGTGGAGGAAATCGTCTGGGTAGAGCCACAGCTATTCGGATCACAGGTGCAGCACACCTCAATAGCAAGAAAGATGGAGCTATGGCTTATAATAGTGGACAGGGTCAACGCAGTGGGACTGCACCCAAGCAATAGGGAGGACATCAGGAAGGGGTGGAACGACCTACGGGGAAAGGGGCGTTCTGTGGTCTCAAGACACCACCAGGCGGTTCAGCAGACCCCCACCTCCTCCCTCACAACTAACAACATGGGAGGAGCAGGTCTTGGCGATTCTGCATCCTGAGGGCCTTGCAGGAGTAGGTGGAGGAATGGACTCTGGTAAGCCAAATCTTAATTATTACATCCCCCACCCTACCTGCATGTCAGCACATACCCCCACCCTCACCCTCACCCCCAGAACCCCAACTCCTCACATATGTCCCAACATGACAAACCACCCATCCCAACACCAAGCCCTGCATGCAACAACAAAAGCATGGACACCCATCACTAAAGCATGCCCACTGCACAAACCCATACAACCCCCTAAACCATCATCACACAAGGTCCCACACAGGAATGCAAGCACTGGGGTACACGGTCACCCACCCATTGCACACCGTGTCACACACAGATGTAATAACCATCCTTCTATACCCCTGCAGGACCCCTACCCAACGTCATCGGACAGGAGGGTCCACACATGTCCACACCACCAACAGAAGAGGCCCACAGTGATGACAGCAGCTCTGTCCAACTGGATCTAGATGACCAGCCCGGCCCATCAGGGATCTCGGGACAGTCGGTTCCCCTCACCCAGTCACAGGCCACCACAGACCTTCCCCCCTCTGGAAGCACCAGCACAGCACCCACCCAGCGGGCCCATACCTCTGTCCCCAGGACACGTCAATCAGCTGTGTGTCCACCACAACAGGGAACCCACGCTAACCCACCACCCCAACAACAACAGGGACCTGGAGGCAGTGGCAGTGGGCACACGGTCCAGGGGACGGAGGCCCAGGAACACCTGGGAACTGGGAGGGCTGCTGTGTGACAGGGGGCGGACAGGCAAGGGAACCCACTCTCCACGAGGCCCTCCCCTCCATCATGGGAGCCTACCACCACTCCCAGGAAACGATAGCAATGGTACTGGCCAAGTTTCAGGAGACCCAGCGCCTGCAGGAGGAACAGTATATGGGCTTCAGGGAGGAACTCAGAACCATCAGCTCCACCCTGGGCACCATCGTAGGGGTGCTGAAGGAACTACTCAACACCAGGAGGGACACTGTGGCACTACAAGGGGCCCCTGACACTAGCATGGACGATGAACTGCCCACCACCTCTGCCAGCGCTAGTGGAGAGGACGCCCCGCCACAGGACCACCACAACAGCACTCCACCCTCTGCAGAGGGAGAACCACCCCGCAAACGGTCCCTGAGATCCAGGAACAAGACAGAGCACGATGCCAAGACCCCGCCAAGAAATGAGACCACCCTGATTGTCATCCTACTGTCCCCCTTTGTCACCCTGTCCATACTTAAACTGCCCCAGCTCCACTTCCTATGCCCATTTGGGCAATGCACCTGTGAGACTAATAGACTGGACTCTGCCATGGACATTCCTCCGCCATCACCCCTCACCATTTCACTACCCCCTCCAATATTGAGCACTTACACACCTAAAGCACAAAACAATCTGGAGTTTGTCTGTGATTTCGAAATAGTGTATTAGCAATTACAGTGACAAAATGCTGTTTCAATTGTAATGTCAACATACCTATGTCACACAGCTCTAGTCCATGAGGAATCTAACCAGATATCACACAGTGGGACCCACAGCTGTGAAATCGAAAGGGAAAGTGACAACTCAGTGACCTCACACTGGGTGAAAATGACAGACAGTAGAGAGGTAGTAGTGTTAAACTACATGTAGTAGGCAGGTCTGTACTCTTACCTGTGTCTCACTGGAAATATTGCTGGATTACTGAGTCCCTGTTGTTCATGTCTTCTTCCTCTGCTTCCTTGTCTTCACTGTCCGCAGGCTCCACAGCTGCCACAACACCGCCATCTGGACCATCCTCCTGCAGAAAAGGCACCTGTCGTTGCAAAGCCAAGTTGTGAAGCATACAGCAGGCCACGATGATCTGGCACATCTTCTTTGGTGAATAGAATAGGGATCCACCTGTCATATGGAGGTACCGGAACCTGGCCTTCAGGAGGCCGAAGGTCGGCTCGATCACCCTCCTAGTTTGCCCATGAGCCTCATTGTAGTGTTCCTCTGCCCTTGTCCTGGGATTCCTCACTGGGGTCAGTAGCCATGACAGGTTGGGGTAACCAGAGTCACCTGCAAATGGCGAGGGACAACTGTTAGACACGCACTAACCTGGAGGGATATCCCCAGACCCAGGCAACCATTCCCACTGACTTGCTTCCAGGTGCTCACCTAATAGCCACACACGGTGCCTCTGGAGTTGACCCATCACATAAGGGTTGCTGCTATTCCGCAGGATGTAGACGTCATGCACTGAGCCAGGGAACATGGCTTTCACATGGGAGATGTACTGGTCTGCCAAACATACCATCTGTACATTCATGGAATGATAACTCTTCTTGTTTCTGTACTCCTGTGGGGGGGGGACCAAAGCCACATGGGTCCCATTAATGGCACTTATGATGTTGGGGATGTGTCCCAGGGCATAGACATCACCTTTCACTGTAGGAAAATCCTCCACCTGAGGAAAAACAATGTAGCTCCGTATGTGTTTCAGAAGGGCAGACAACACTCTGGACAATACGTTGGAAAACTTAGGCTGGGACATCCCTGATGCTATGGCTACTGTTGTTTGAAAAGACCCACTTGCAAGGAAATGGAGCACTGACAGCACCTGCACTTGAGGGGGGATGGCGGATTGCTGACATCAGGTCTGGCTCCAACTGGGTACATAGTTCCTCGATGGTGGCACAGTCAAGCCTGTATGTGATAATCACATGTCGCTCCTCCATTGTCAACAGGTCAACCAACGGTCGGTACACCGGAGGATGCCGCCATCTCCTCACGTGTCCCAGCAGACGGTGCCTATGAAGGACAACAGCGAGCACAGAGTCAAACAACTCAGAGGTACGTACCCACAGTTTACACAGAACACCATTCATACACAAAAGATGGCCTGTATGTGTGTAGAGTGTAGGTCTAGGTATGTGTAACGCAGTTGAAAATGAAGCCATATGGGCCCCGTTGTACACCGTTGCGGTAGGCAGTCGAAGACCGTGGCATAATGCTGCATTGGTTAAGATCGGACCCTATGGGTCCCAGGAGCCAATGATGATGTACGCCGGCGGTGACGGTACGCACCGCCGCAGACGTTACCGCCATTTTCTATCTGTTCAATCACTCGATACCTGATCTTCGACAGGAGAGGACCTACACTGCAAGTGCTGCTGTGACCTCAGTCTGGAAGAGACAATGGCTCGAGTGTCTGGGGAAAAGGCCCCTGCCTTCACATTGGAGGAGTTGGAGAAGCTTGTGGATGGGGTCCTCCAGACAAACAGGTAAGTACACAGGGAGCATGTTGCATGGGCTATGCCTGTGTGGAGAGGGCTGAATGTAAGAAGGAAGGGGGAGAGTGCTGCGTGCATGAAAGACGGTGAATGCATGTGCCACATGGCAAGGGTAGGGATGGGGGCCAATCACTTTGACGGTACAGTTGGTAATAACTTCTCTTTTTCCCCTGTATATTTCATGTAGGTCAGCGCCCAACAGAAAAAATAAATTTGGCGTGCCATTGCCAAGGACGTCTGGACCCTGGGGGTCTTCCACAGATGGAGCACCCACTGCCGTAAAAGATGGGAGGACATTCGCCGCTGGAGCAAGAAGACGGCGGAGGCTCAGCTGTGGATGGCCTCCCAACGTGGAAGGGGTGCCCGTCGCACCATGACCCCCTGATGTTCAGGATCCTGGCGGTGGCCTACACGGAGTTGGATGGGCGCTTGAGGGCATCAGAGCCACAAGCGGGTGAGTACACTCTCACTCTGCTGACTTTGCGCGCAGTGGAGGTGTCGGGGTGGGGGAGGTGGGCTGTGGGTTTCCCTAGGCCAGGGCGAGTTCGGTAGGCAAGGCCCCTCCGTATGGCAGGCCATGTGGCAACCCACTCCACCTCTTTAGAGTGCCAAGTACACCTAGTCATGCCCCTTTGTCATCTATGTGTCCAGATGTCGTCCATTGCGTTGTAGGCCATTTCCCAGGAATTGAACAGAGGAGCCCAAGAGCGCGGCATGGTGCAGGGGGCTTCTGTGTCTGACGTGTCTGCCAACGGTAGCGGTAATGCATGCACTCAACATGTCTTTCTTCTGTCGCCCCCCCTTTTTGTGGTCTCCCTGTTCTTGTGTGCATTAGCATCATCAGGCGGAGGAGCAGTGGCACCGGAGCACGCGGGAGCTGCATCCCACATGGCCCTGGAGGGCGAGACTACGGACTCAGAGTTCACCAGTGGGACGGAAGGGGAGGGGAGCTCCATAGCGGGAACAGGAGCTGAGACCAGCGACACGGACTCGTCCTCTGATGGGAGCTCCCTTGTGGTGGCGGCAACATCTGTGCCCCCGCATCTACAGGTACAGCTGCCACCCCCCCCACCAGCACCGCCCTCCCAGAAGCCCCTCAGCCTTTGCCCTGTGCCTGCTCACCCAGGAGGGTGGACATCACCTTCGCCCTAGGCACCTCAGGGCCTGCCCCAGTCACCGCTGCTGCCCTCAGTGAGGAGGCCATTGACCTCCTCAGGTCCCTCACTGTTGGGCAGCCTACCATTTTGAATGCCATCCAGGGTGTAGAGAGGCAGTTGCAACAAACTAATGCATTCCTGGAGGGCATTCATTCTGGTCAGGCGGCCCTTCCGCGAGCTTTTCAGACTCTGGCCTCAGCACTGATTGCAGTCATTGTCCCCGTCTCTAGCCTCCCCCTCCAACTTCCTCCACCCAGACCCAATCCCCTTTACCTCAGCCTATCCCAAGCACACCTACAGACCAGCATGCACACACGTCAACACACAAGGGAAGCTCTGGCCAACATAAGCACCACACATCCCACAGGCACTCACGCAAGCATCACACACATGCAGACACACCAACATCCACTGCCTCCACTGTGTCCCCCTCCTCCTCGTCTCCCTCCTCCCACCCAGTCTCGTCTACACTCACACCTGCATGGACTACCTCTACAGCCACTACGTCCCTCTCCAGCACACCCACCACCACACCCCGCTCACGTGCAGTCACCACCCCCACTGCCATTCACATGTCCCCTGTGTCCTCACCCAGTGTGTCTGTGATGCCCCCTCCCAAGATACACAAACGCAGGCACACATCCACCCAACATCCATCCACCTCACGACAGCCTCCAGCGCATGCACCTTCACCCAAAGTCACCAAACGTAAACCTCCTACAACCACCACCTCTTCCTCCACTCCCAAACCCCCTCCAGCTACCCGTCCCAGTATGTCCGAAAAACTTTTCCTGTCCACCCTTGACCTCTTTCCCACACCTCCCCCACCCCGTCCGTCTCCTAGGTCCCGAACTAGCACTTCAGCCACAACATCTCCGGGACCAGGGGTGGCACGAAGCCACAGCACAGACAGTCCCCCACCTGTGAAGCATCAGAAGTAGGCCAGTGCCCGGCAGGAGAGCGGGAAGACTCCAGCCACCAAAGCCACCCCCAGGGGTCCCAGTGGGAGTGTGGAGTCAGCTGTGACACCTTCCAAGGTGGGGAAGGGCGACAAGAAACCCGGCAAGTCTGGGAAGAGCAGCGCAGCGGAGAAGACCACCATCATCCCCGCTGCCCAGGAGGCCACCTCCAGCACAAGCCCAGCTACCTAGGAAGCCACCACCAGCACCAGCCCAGCTGCCCAGGAGGCCACCGCCAGCACCAGCCCAGCTGCCCAGGAGGCCACCGCCAACACCAGCCCAGCTGCCCAGGAGGCCACCGCCAGCACTAGCCCTGCTGGGCCATGAAGGACCACCAGCAAAAGCCCCGCTGGGCCATGAAGGACCACCAGCAAAAGCCCCGCTGGGCCATGAAGGACCGCCACCACAAGCCCCGCTGGGCCATGAAGGACCGCCAGCAAAAGCCCCGCTGGGCCATGAAGGACCGCCAGCACAAGACCCGCTGGGCCATGAAGGACCACCAGCAAAAGCCCCGCTGGGCCATGAAGGACCGCCAGCAGCTGAGACCCTGCAATGGAGACCGCCATCTCAAGCACCGCTGAACAGGGCACCGCCGTCTCAAGCACCGCTCCCCAGGATTGAACAGTGGGCAAACCACCCACTGTAGAGACTTGAGAGACTGTGGCTTAGCACTCCCCAGGATGGAACAGTGGGCAAACCACCCACTGTAGAGACTTGAGAGACTGTGGCTTTGCACTCCCCAGGATTGAACAGTGGGCAAACCACCCACTGTAGAGACTTGAGAGACTGTGGCTTTGCACTCCCCAGGATGGAACAGTGGGCATGTGGCCCCCTCGTGGATTTGGCGTTGTGCACTCAAGCGGCTGAGGTACCCCCCCTTTCACCCCAGAGGTGCCTGTTTTGTTGCTCTATGATGCCCCTGCAGTGTTCTCTCCGTCATGGTCGGGGATCTTGTGTGGGCTTCGCCCATACCGTGTGGTCCCAGTGTTCCACGGACTTTCTTAGAGCACTACCTGGACTACTATGCTTGGTATATATTATGTACATGGCGTATATGTATATTTCTGCCTACTTGCTTTTAATATATTACAATGGTTACACTCATTTTCTATTGTCTTTGTATTCTTCCGGGGGGTTTGGGGGTGCAACTGTGATGTATTGATATGCATTAGTGTGTGTGCTGTAGTAGGTGAGGGTGGGGGTGTTGCGTGTGTGTGTCCCTGTTTTTTGCCTCCCCTGTATAGTAGGTGCAGTACTCACCGTGGTCTTCGCCGCCGGCGTTTGTGCTCCTGGTAGAGGGGCAGGAAGACTTTTGCAGGTAGAATTTGGAGTCCGGGGTCCTAGGTGGCCTCGTTCCTCGTGGGGTGTTTAGAGGTGAGCAATTTCCCTTCAGGATTCATGTTTCTGCCGTGCTTTTATCCGCGGTGAATCCGCCCCCGAAAAGGTGGCGTAGTGGCCTGTCATAATAGTGTGGGTGGTACATTGTCTCCCGCCTGTCTGTTGGCGGTGACCGCTGCGCTGTTTGTTTGTACGGCCGTGGCGGTCAGAGTGTTAAAGTGGCTGTCTTTGTTGGCGGTTTCCGCCACGGTCGTAATTGCGAATTTTTTACCGCCGGCCTGTTGGCGGTCTTACCGCCGCTTTAACACCGACCGCCAGGGTTGTAATGACCACCTATATTTGTTGGAGTAGAGTGTTGGAGAGTGGAGTGGGGGAGTAGAGTTGAGTAGAGGGAGAAGAACTCAGTTGCAGAGTGTCATAGAGTGCTGTGTCTCAGAGTGCAGTGTTGTAGAGTGTCATGGAGTGATGTCAGGGATGCTGAGCTGCATGACCTTGTGGAAAATGCAAAGATTGAAAGATCTGGGCATGTCTCACACAAATAAAAGAGGATAGAAGTATTTAATGCTAACATATATTAGCATGTTTTCATATAGTGCTCAGGTCTGCACTTAAGTGGTCCTAAGAACTGGACATAAGAGGCGTTTCAGTTTGACTATTTATGGTACTTAAATCACCGACATTAGAAGGAAGAAATGCTGAGTCAGCCTTGCTGAGATTTGTATTCATGACCTAAACGCCACTGCAAAACTGCGACTACTTAATTTAGGTATTCTGCGGCTTAATTAAAGCATGGGCACGCACCTATAAATGTTGTGTATGGTGCATGCTGCTCTGCCAAAACATTAAACATGCAACAAACCAAATCATATTTCAAAAATACCTACACCTTAATTTTTACGAGACACTTTTTATTTGGGTAGTTTTATATAATGCGAAACAAAGGTATCAAAGCGATTTACATGAGCACTCGTGGCATTACAGAAAGACATGTTATTGTTTAAGACGGGGAAGATTAAGACCCTCATTACAACTTTGGCGGGTGGCAACCATAGTGATTTGCTCATATTTACAGGATATTAAATGTCTCGGCGACTCTAGAACCTGGTTCCCCAGCTTCAAAGTCAGCAGCCCTAGCCGTTAGACCCCATCCTCTCCCCTTTTAGATGGAAACATAAAACAGAGAGCTGCATCTTACCTGTGCATGTGGGCTAATATTGAAAATGGAGACAAAAACAAAGAACATTGGCTGGGCGTATTAAATCACGCTTCTTGCACTGAGGAACATTTAAAACTAGTTTATGGCGGTGCTGATGTAGGCCATCAATAAAAGTCCACAATTGGAAAAGCGAACACAGGATTTTCGTTAAAGGAAGACCACTCCCTCAACTGCACTACTCTGTTGAAGGCCATTAAACAACAGGGAGAAAGGAGCCACAACATGCATAACAAAAACAAAGGCGGGATGCCACCATATTTAAAGATATGCTTCGTACACTTGAAGCCTGTGTGCTGCCCCGTATCAGCCACTCACCGTGGACACACCCAGCTGAAGCCTCCGTGCTGTTCCTGTATCAGCCACTCACCGTGCACCCACACAGCTGAAGCCTTCATGCTGCTCCTGTATCAGCCACTCGCCGTGCACACACAGAGCTGAAGCCTGCGTGCTGCACCTTTATCAACCATGTAACAGGGTTGATGTCATGGAAAGCGCTCGACTTCTGCCAAGCAAGATCACGCTGCGAAAAAAGATATTAAAAAGTAGTCCACAAACCAGATGGAAAACAGCAAGCCTCGCATGTTTTCAGTACTTGGTCGCTGCGCTGGAGGAGGGCTAACCACCGGAAATTACACTAATGAAAGCAAGCAGATTTTAACAGGCAAGCCCACAAACCAATGAGAGACACTGACGAGCCCTTTTCTAACTACTAAAGCATCTCACAAGCAAAATGCATGTGCAAGCGCATGCGACGCAGGCTCTACCCTAAAAAGGGAGGAAAGAGACAAAGGAAACACTTGGTAAATTACTGCAACAATACCACCTTTAGCGTACACAGCACCCTCACACACAGAGAAAAGGCCTACTCAATATGCATTGCACTACCAGTGATATGGCGAGTCACCAAGGCATGATGAGGAACACACACCGCCAACTGCAGCATACCTGGGACCCACGATGCCCTGCCTGAAAGTGACTACTAACAAGCTAGGTTACCTGTATTTGACGTGCAACCATTACCCTAGAGATGACCCACGCTGCAATGTCTGGCCTGGCCTTAGGGGCATCCACTAACACAAAACCACCACCCCACCAGTCCAAATATGTAATGATACTCACTGTACTCACCCCCTTGTGGCTGCTATGATTCCCTCAAGCACCCATCCAGCTCAGGGTATGCCACAGCTAGTATGTGGGCCATCAGGGGGGTCAGGGTCCGACAGGCACCCCTTCCTCATTGGGAGGCCATCCCCAATTGGGCCTCCTCTGTCTTCCTTGCCCAGCCTCTCAGGTCCTCCCACCGTTCCCGAGAGTGGGTGCTCTGCCTGCCATAGACCCCCAGGGTCCGCACGTCATTGGCGATGGCATGCCATAATCCCATCTTTTGATAGGGGCTGACCTGCAGAGGCAATAAAGATAGGAGAACACCATTACAGTAACAGTCCAGCCTGCCACACACATGGCCATGATACCCGTTTACATCACCATTGGCACACACATAGCCCAGCTCACAAAATGTATACCACCAACAGATAATCCCCCTTTACAAAATGCCTTCACACACATCTCCATGCATCCATGCCACATGCATCGTGCCCACAGTGTACTCTCCTGTTGGTCTGGAGGCCCATAGAGCAGTCCCTACTGAGGTAGAACCCCATCCACCAGTTGCTCCAATTCCCCCAAAGTGAGTAATAGCAAAGTGAAGGCTGGGGCCCTTTCCCCAGTCACGTGGACCATGTTTGGTTCCAGACACAGGTCACATCAGCACATGTAGTGTAGGTCTTCTCCTGTTGAACGTCAGTAAACAGGTGAGGAATCAGATAGAAACTGGTGGTCATGTCCATGGCGGTGTACACTGTCACCACCGGCGTACATACCCTTGGCTACTGTTCTCCATAGGGCCTAATATTATCCAATGAGGAATTGCATGGCATTGCACGACTGCCTACCGCCACGACACCCAACGTCGCCGGAGTTACCTCACTTCCACCTGTCCCTCCACACAGGACAGGTGGTCGCCATTTTGGGGGTGGGGTGAACAGGCCTTTCGAGAATTGCTGCATCAAAGGATAAATAGGCACATACTTCGAAATGTACACTGCCCCAATACATAAGTGCACGATGTGGACTGCTGTTATGGTTTAGTTGTTCAAATTGCCACAGCCCACTCACTCTTGTGTCCCTTAGATACCCACTGTTGTGAATGAATAGTAGATGGAGACATACCCCCGTGTACAGACCCCTGGTGGACTAAGCTACACTGGAGGACAGGCACATTATACTAACTTATAGACTCGACAGGGCCACAATCACAGAGCTGTGTGGCCAGTTGGAGCCAGACCTGATCTCATCTATCTGTCATCCGACTGCGATCCCCCCTCTTGTGAAAGTGTATCAGTTCTCCATTTCCTGGCAACTGGTTCTTTCCAAGTGACAGTGGGCTTGGCAGAAGGAATGTCAAAGCCAATGTTCTCAATTGTGCTGGCAAGAGTGTTGTCTGCCCTGGTAAAACACATGTGCAGCTACATAGCTTTCCCCAAAGTAGAAGATCTGGCCACTGTGAAGGCCAGATGCTATGCAAGGGGACATATCCCCAATATTATTGGGGTGATTGAATGGACGCATATTGCATTTGCCCCCTGCCTTGCCAGAACTCCATGAATGTGTAGATGGTGTGCCTGGCGGACTAGTACATCTCCCACATCAATGCTAAATATCCTCGGTCAGTGCATGATGCCAGCATGAGGAATAGCAGCTTCCCAAATGTGATGGCCCAACTACAGAGGAACAGGGTGTGGCTTATAGGTGAGCCTTGGTCCCCACCCGGTGTATGTTAGTGTATGCCTCTGATGTTAACCTCATAGGATATTGTGTGGCTAAATGTTGTCCCTCACTATTTGCAGGTGACTCTGGCTACCCACACCTACTGTGGCTGTTGACCCTGTGAGGAATGCAAGGACAAGGGCTGAGGAACGTTATAATGAGGCACATGGACGAACCAGAAGGATCATTGAGAGGACCTTCAGCCTCCTGAAGGCCAGGTCCAGGTGCCTCTATCTGACAGGTGGATCCCTGTGCTACTCACCCGAGAAGGTCTGCCAGATAGTAGTGGCATGCTGCATGTTGCACAACCTGGCCCTCAGACGCCATGTACCTTTTCTGCAGGAGGAGGAGACTGGAAAGCACCTGTGGCTGCAGTGGACCCTGAGGACAGTGAGGATGAGGAGGCAGAGGATAAGGATGTGGACAATAGAACGTCAGTTATCCGTCAGTACCTCCATTGACACACAGATGAGACAGGGCAACTTCACATTTCTATGAATATTGGTATATTGTGTGTGGCTGGGGCATGATAGTATTACCCACTCTTTACCTCTACTTACTGTCACCTATGGTCATTTTACAGATGTTAGTGTTATGACAACAATGTCCTGATGTGATCACTACAGCCAGTTACAGGTCATCATTTCTATGCTCTCACAATGCACAGTTCATTTGCAATGGATGTAGCTGGTTCCATCAATACAAATCTTCAATACATGAAATACTAGTAGTCGAGTTTTGTCCAAGGGTGTTTTTTGTAGTGCTAAGAAATTGAGGGAAAAGTGCAATGGAAGGGGTGATGATGGAGGAAAGTCCAGGGTACTGTTCCAGTCTGTTTGTAGCACAGGTGCAGTGTCCAAGGGGACATAGGAAGGAGAGCAATGGCAGTTGAAGGTGGACAAGGTGACTAAGTGGGACACAAGGGGGACAATCAGGAGAGTCTCATTTCCTGGCAGTGGTCTTGGCAAGTGTATCTGGCTTCTGGTTCGCAAGGAACGTTTGCGGGGTGGTTCACCGTCTGCAGGGGGTGGGGTGCAGGTGTCCTGTGGGTCCTGTGGCGGGGCCTCCTGCCAACTAGCAGCAGCGGAAGTGGATGGCTGTTCAGTTGACTGGCTAATGGTAGGGGCCCGCTGGTGTGCTGTTGCCTCTCTCATGATGTTGGCAATGTCTGCCATTACCCCTGCTATGGAGATCAGGGTGTTTTTGATGGCTTGCAAATCCTCCCTGATCCCCTGATACTGTCCCTCCTGCAGCCGCCTGTTCTCCTGCTTGTTGTCAAGGATCTTGCCCATCGTGTCCTGGGAATGTTGGTAGGCTGCAAGGATCTCAGAGAGTGCCTCCTGGAGAGTCGGTTCCCTGGTCCTGTCCTCCCCCTTGTGCCTTGCAGTCCCCCCAGTTTCCCTGTTGACCTGTGCCCCTGTCCCCTGAATGGTGTGACCACTGACACTGACCCCAGGTCTCTGACTGTCTTGGGAATGAGGTGGTGCCTCATGTCCCTGTACAGGTGGGCACACTGCTGATTGACATGTCCTGGGGACAGAGGTGTGGGTACGCTGGGTGGATGCTGTGGTGTTGGATCCTGATTGAGGAGGCTCTGTGGTGGTCTGTGATTATGCTTGGGTGACCGGCTGTCCAGTTGTCCCTGATGGGCCAGGTCGGACCTCCAGATCCATAAGTCCAGAGTTACAGTCATCACTGGGGACCTCTTCTGCTGGAGGACTGGATAGTGGTGGCACCTCCTCTCCAATGACATTGGCTGGGGTACCAGTGGGGATGTAAGTGATGTATTATGCTTCAAATGTATGAAATTTGTACATCCCTGGCTTCCATTCTATCGTTGGTGTTGCCCTGACAGCTTTTGCTTGTGTATGGTGATGTATTGTGTTATGTTAGTTTCCCTGTGCTATGCATGCTTTAGTGATGGGTATCCATGCAGGGCTGGGAGGGGTGTCCATGCATTGGTATGACATGCAGGGATTGGCATTGGGGTTAGTCAGATGTGTAGGTGCAGTGTGTGGGTTGGAGTGGAGTGATGGTAGTGAGGGTGTGAGGTGGTATCCAGGTATTGGGGCGTGATAAGTAATAAATGTTGACTCACCAGTGTCTAGTCCTCCGGCAACTCCAGTAAGTCCCTCAAGATGCATTAATGCCAGTACTTGCTCCTCCCATGTTGTGAGCTGTGGGGGAGGAGGTGAGGGTCCAACGCCAGTCGTCTGAATGGCGAGCTGGTGTCTTGCTGCTATGGAACGAACCTTCCCGTAGGTCGTTCTACCTCTTCCTGATGTCGTCCCTTGTTCTTGGGTGCTGTCCCACACCATTGACCCTGTCCATGATTCTCCGCCATAGCTCCATCTTCCTTGCAATCGAAATCTGCTGTACCTGTGCTCCAAACAGGTGTGGCTCTACCCTGACAATTTCCTCCACCATGACCCTTAACTCCTCATCAGTGAAAATGGGGTTCCTTTGTGGTGCCATGGATGTTGTGTGATGTATGTTGGTGAGGGTGTGTAGGGTAATGTGGGGGTGTGTGTGATGTGTAGTACAAGGATGAAGCTCACTGGGCACAATGCCCCCTCCAGAACCAGTGGAGAAGGCTTCCATTCACCCCATCCTCCACAGGATGAAGCTCACTGGGCACAATGCCCCCTCCCGAGCCAGTGAGCAAGTCACCCACTTGAGAGACTATGGCCTTGCACTCCCCAGGGCAAAGAGCAATGGGCATGTTACCCCCTCCAGAGCATGTGGGCAAGTCACCCACTTGAGAGACTGTGGCCTTGCACTCCCCAGGACCAAGCACAGGGCAGGTTGCCCCTCCAGAGCCAATGGGCAAGTCACCCACTTTAGAGACTATGGCCGCCGTTGTGCCTGTTGATTTCACCCTGGCGGTCGGTGTCTTAAAGTGGCTGTCTGTCCGAGCGGTTTCCGCCTTGGCCATAATTTCATATTTATTACCGCCGGCCTGTTGGCGGTATTACCGCCGCTTTATCACCAACCGCCAGGGTTGTAATGAGGGCCTATGTTTTGAAAAGACAACAATCATTTTTGGAGAAAAAGCTTGTTAGACTACGTTACAATGCATGCCTTTTCCACGCACCTTTAACGTACATGCCTTTAACAAATATAACTTTACTACACATGTTTATATATTTAATTTCAATTGATTTTTTCAGTTTTTTTTATTGTAAAGTAATGTGTAGCTTGTCATGTCTGGCATGGTTTGAGCGCCCAACCACCCCGCCATGCACAGCCCTTAGCCATGGGAGGAGTTGGGTTCACAGCAGGACGGGCATCTAACCTCCCAGCATGCACCTGGCATCCCGCTGCATGCCTTCAGCCAAGCACAGCATAGAGTTGGCCATGGAGTCTGGCCTCCAGCCACCCACTACTGTACACAACAGGCTATGTCATGTAATAATACAAAGGGTGTCACTTTAAGTAAGGCAGACCTACCGGCTTTGTCAAAATGTCAAACTACAAACAGTGGTGGGCCTTTTTGCTTTATTAGGGAGTAGGCACATCAACATATTAAAAGCAGACCTATTGGCGTTGTCAAAAAGTCATCAATAAACCAATAATTGAAATCAAATATAAATATATATATATATATATATATGTATATATATATATACATATATATATATATAGATACATATATCTCATAAATTCATAAATTCATATATAGCAATGTTTAATAATGGGCATTGTATCATTTTATTTTTAATAAAGCATTTTTAATTAACAAAATAAACTAGTGAGTCTTTTCTTAAACATTTTTCTGGCTTCGGATGGCAGCCATAGAATCAACTGTAATACAGTTCCTACGAATTATGTAGGACTGTGTATCAGGTCAACAGAAACTTCAGGATATAGGGGCTTGGTCTGTCTACACCATCAGGAAATGTTGACAACATTTCTAGATAGCTCACAGTGCTCAAGATGGCATCAACAACCTCAAACGAGACAACTCTGATTCCCAAGGAAACCGTGGAAACATAGCTACCCTTTTGTTGTTACTTTGCATGCCCAAGGTCAAAACAAGAAAGATACAAAAATGGCTTTTGAAATATTTATTGAAAAAATCTGATTCTTGTAGGGAAATCATGAGCTGTGATTATTAGGCAGATGAAACAAAGCATTGTAGCCAGCATTACAAGAATGGTGAAAAAGATAAACAGTTCAACCATGGTAATGTTACTATGTTGTAAGGCTCCTATCTGCCAATACCTACACTATTGAGAGAATAGTGGGAGTACCCTCTGCCAGATCCATTGGGATAGCCTAACTCCCATACGTAGGAAGATGTGACAGGAAGCTCGTCGGAAGTTGAAGGCTATCGTCCTTTCAGGATGGAGGTCAGAGTCAGCAGGGCTGCATCTCAGTCATAGTGTACCGCATTCTAGGGTAATCCCAGCAGAAATGCTTCTCTACCAAATGTAGCATAGAGGCAGTCTATATAATAAAATCACTGTCCATATCGCACTCTGTCAAAGGTGCAGAGCTGATGCAAATGGTTTGTCTGGAGCTGTAGAGCTTTCTCCAACGTGCAGTCATGATACAAGGACATTGTGTTCCATGTGCGTAGCCTTGAACAGAGTATACAGACTACATGGAAGAAACAGTTACTAGAAATAAGCTGCATGTACAGTGTCTTCTCAGTACATGATTGTATTAATGTAAATACACATAAAAGGTCACCATCAAAAAAAGATGTCAAGCTAAAATGTACAATCTAAAATGGAGAGTCAATGCGGGCCCTAATGTGCATCATCACCACATAACCTTGAGGGGCTCTACACTCCAACTGAAGAACATGGAGTTCCAGCTTGGAGTGATTTAAAAATAAATGAATCATGAGTTCTCCTGGAATCATGGATTTAATGACCCAGGAGACTTTTTGTGTGTTTTTAATTTTGCTGTTGGGGCTGGGAGATGGGGGGGTGGCGGCTGCTGTACTTGCTTCAACAACCAATAACATTTAAAAAAAAGTTTGATAGTACCCCTGTTTCTTCTAAGGGCACCAGCAGCACCCAAAAATATGCACATATAGCTCTTGCAGGGCATTATGGGGCACGTCTTGTCTGCACCAATAAATAATAAATAAACATCTCCTGTCTCGCATATATATATATATATATATATATTTTTTTTTTTATCTTCATGGGTGTCCAGCTGGGACACTCACACCTTCATTTATATATTCATGTATTGAAGGCCACTTGGAGGATCTTCCAGGTCTCTGTTGACTAGGCTCGCACCCTGTCAGGAACCAGCACGATGCACTGTGTTCATGTACTGATTATTCATGCATACACATTATCACCTGTTCATAATTAATGTTTTATTTGCACACATTGTCATGTTTTATGCATCACATAATTGTGTTTCCTGTATACAATCACTGGCATCGTAAAGAAATAAGGCCCCAGGACACCTCTGTTGTTAACAAGTATGATGCACCCCCCCCCCATGCTGATCATGGCCCTGGGGACCCTATCCCAGGGGCCCTACCTAAATATTTTATTTTTTATTAGGGGAGGGGGGCCACGTGGCCCTCCTCCCAGGGCCGAATTCGGCCATGGGGATCCTACCCCAGGCCTGAATATTTATTTATTTCGTTTTTTTTATGTAGTTGAGGTGACCTCACCAGGGCTGATCTTGGCCCTGGGTCCCCATTCTCTGGGGCCCAGTCATGTGACCTGCCTCCCCCCCAGGCACCCAATCACAATGTTGGGGACCGTGGGGGGAGCCTGAAGGCCCCCACAGTCTCAACTGGCTCCCCACCTCCTGGGGGAGCCAGTATTGCTGTCCCAGTTAGAGATCTGCTTTGGCTGCTCCCTGTCTGTGAGAGCAGTTTCCTCTGCGTGCCTGCTCGCATCTCCAGGGGCAGACACAGAGAGGAAATCTCCGTTCCGATGAAGGGAGAGCTGTCAAACAGTCATATAGGCACACTCTCATGTTTGAATACTCATTATCTATCTTGTTTACATTACATATGTAACTCTTTCTTAATCGTTCATTCTGGAGATGATTTGAAATGTGAGAGGTGTGTTATAGAAAATTGGGAAGATCACCTCTCAGTGAACAGTCAATGACGCATATACAGTGGACCAGGAAATATGGCATTTTTCCCTATAATGGAGTAAAGGCAAATCCATATATATATATATATATATATATATATATATATATGTTATTTTATATCTATAGTTTTCACATTTCCTTCTGTCATACTTCAGCTATGGAAATGGAGTCACTATGTAGTATATTGTGGTAAGCATAGTGGCCTGAGGGGCACTGAGCCCACAAGGTGTTGACACAGCATGTTGAGGAGGATGTGTAGTGAGCAACTTTAAGGTCATAAATTATATGTAAGCTTTATTCCGGTGGTTTGGACAATATGGTGGTCATTATGAACATGGCGGGAAAGACCACACCTCCGGCGGTAGCGGTAAATACCGCCAACAGGCTGGCGGTCTGGACTGCCAAATAATGAAGCACATGAAAAACAGCCAGCGTAAAAAACACTCACCGCCAGCAGAGGAGTGCCAACATCGACGGAAGAGGCTGCCCACAGGCTGACGGAAAGGCCCAACCCATCCAACAAATAATAAAGCACAAGACCACCGTCAATTTCCGGGTGGGAACCACTGCTACACAAAGTCTGTCGGAAACAAACAAAATAAAAGGAAACACTTACCGTAGTCACACACAACACGCCGAAGCAGACATGGAGAGACAATTGGAAATCATGCCAGTGCTGCTCCTTGCCATATAACTCCAAGACTGTGACTGTTGACGAAGATGACGACGGTAAGTAGCACAACCTACTAATCAAGGGAAGAAAGGCCACAGTTACACACCCACCCCACCCTCCCCGCAATGCACCCCCAACCCCACACCCCATCACAAGCAATACACACCAGAACAAGAGATACTTACCCGACACAAAGCCAATACAACCTGCCCAAAGTACACACATGTGCAGACCACACCCCCACAATGAAACGATAAACCACGTCTCCAGAGTGTGCAACAGCAACACTGGGCACTCAAACTTTAATAATCGTAGAAAATTAAATGTCCAAATAAGGCCATTGGCCAGTCCAACATAAAAAGTTTGAAGGACCCAAATGGCCCGAACTTGACTCCCACTTGTGCACATGGTACTCCACCATAAAGGGACATCAATGGGGCACGTGGGGGTGCGGGCTTGGAACCAGGGTGGTAGATGGACCTGGGCCAGCATGGGACTTCTTGCTCACTGGGGAAGGGGCACGGGAATGGGAAGGGTGGACTGGGGCGGACTTAGACATGGAAGGAGTGGACAGGGCAAGAAGGTGGGCAGTTGGTTTGAAAAGGTCAACACGGGACAGGAAAAGTTTTTTAGGGGAAGTTGGGGTGGACATGGAGGAAGATGTGGGAGTGGAGGTAGAGGGAGTGTTTGTAACAGGTGTAGGTGTGGGGAACGTGGATGCAGGTGCCTGTGCAGTATGCTGAGGAGTGGTGGATATGTGTTGGGTGGGTGTCTGGGAATGTTGGAGTGTTTTTGGAGGAGGGTGGTGGACACAGTGGGACAAGACAGGCTGCCAGTGTACATGGATGTTGTCTGGTTGTCTGCAGGTCTGTTGAGTGTGCTGCAAGTGTCAGTCAAAGTTGTTGTGGTGAGTGCAGGTGTGGTTTCTGGGGTGGATGACTGGATGTCTGATGTTGTGGTGACTGCAAGAATTGGGTCAGCAACAATGAATGAGGATGCAGTGCTTGTGATTGTGCATGTTGAGGTGACAGACAGGGAGGCGGGAGAGGTGGACACATTGGGGAAGTGGATGTTGTTGTGTGTGCCTTTGTATGTTGGCTGTGTGTATGCCTGTGGTGGGAAGTGTAGTGCTTGAGTTTCTGTGTATGTTTTTTGTGCGTTGAGGTGTGTGCATGGCTGTGTGAACGTGTGCTTGGGATGGGTCAAGGGAGTGGGGTGCTGGAAGGGGTAGAGGTGGTTTGAGGGGGGACTGAAAGGCCAGGGACAGTGGCTGCCGTCAAAGAGAAGGCCAGAGCCTGAAAAGATCTCTGTAGGCCAGACATGGCACTGTGAATGCCTTCCAGGTATGCATTGCACTGCTGCATCTGGGATGCTAGCCCCTGGATGGCATTCATGATGGTTGTTTGCCCTACAGAGATGGTCCTCAGGAGGTCAATAGCCTCCTCCGTCAGGGCAGCAGGGCTGACTGGGGCAGGGGATGAGGTGCCTAGGGCGAAGGAGACATCCAACATCCTGGGTGAGTGGGCACGGGCAACTGGGTGGAGAGCAACTGGAAGGGCGGTGATGGTGTGGGGGTGGTGGAAGATGACAAAGAGTGGGTGGACCCACTACGGTCCACCACCACCAGGGAGCTCCCATGGGAAGAGGTATCAGAGTCACTACCGCCAGTGGTAGTAGCCTCCCTCGTGGTACTCCCCTCACCCTCCAACCCACTGGTCCCCTTGGCGTCCGTACACTATGCCTCCTTGGAACTGTGGGCCACTGCATCCCCACTCGCCAGTGCCACTGCTCCCTCACCAGATGATGCTGATGTACACAGACAACACAAGAGTACAGGGGTAGGGAGACAAAGCATGAGAGAGATATGTAAAAAACCTGAATGGATGAACAAATTTGGTTCATTCATACTCCCACCCAGCTTGTACAACAACATGCAGCACCTACAGCTATAGTAATGCCTATGCCCCTGACTAGTGGCCACAACACTATCATACAACTCTACTCCCACATGACACAAGGACATGATGAACTGCAGACCTGCCCCTAATCATCTCAGTGCCCATGGGGGCTGGGTTGCTGTAAGACACCTGTCAGAGTACCTGGCACTAGACAGCATACATTCTACAGCACCCTCAGACATCCATCACAGAGGCATGATATGGTGGTGGTACTCACCCCCATGTGGCTGCTGTGCAGCCTTCAAGCCCCCACCCAAGTCTGGATATGCCACTGCCAGAATGCGGCACATTAGTGGGTCAGGGCCCAAAGGGCACCCCCTTCCTCATTGGGAGGACTTCCCTAGCTGGGCCGCGCAGGTCTTCCTGGCCCATCAGCACAGGTCCTCCCACCGCTTCCTGCAGTGGGTGCTCTGCCAGCTGTAGACCCCTGGGGTCCGTACCTCCCTGGAAATTTTGCATGGGATGTGGAGGTGCATTGTGGGTGGTTTAGTGCCATTGTGATTCCTTGCAGGGTTAGGTGGCTCTGCACAGGGGGAGGGATGTGGGCCTGTTGGTGGTTTTGAGGGCATGCAGGGTGACTGGATGTAGTGATTGGGGCCTGGTTGGGGTAGTGGTGCTGGTGGTAGTTGGAGGGGTGCGGTGGTGCATGCATTACAGGTGTGGTGGATATGGGGTAATTGTAGATGACTTAACCAAGTCCATTCCTCCAGTGAGTCCAGTGAGGCCCTCAGGGTGCAGGATGGCCAGTACCTTTTCCTCCCAGTCGTTGTAGTCAGGTGGTGTAGGTGAGGGTCCTCCCCCAGTCTTCTGGGCTGCAATGCTGTGCCTGGATGCCATGGACATCACCTTCCTGCACAGGTCGTTCCATATCTTGCAGATGTCATCCCTCGTGCGTGGATGGTTTCCCACTGCGTTGACCTTGTTCACTATTGTCTGTCATAACTCCATCTTCCGGACGATGGGTGTGTGCTGGACCTGTGCCCCAAAAATTTGTGGCTCGACCTTGAGTATTTCATCCACCATTGTTCTTAGCTCCCTTTCTTTGAAGCGTGGGTGCGTAGGGGGTGCCATGGTGTGTGTTGTGGGTGGTGTGTTGTGTGGATGTTGGTAAGGGTGCTGTTGTGTGGTTAGGTGTGTGACTTGTGTGATGTTGCGTTCAGTGTATGCGTGTTGTGTTGTCAGTCTCAGTTGTCCTATTGGCAATCCAAAGGATTGTGGGGTGTGTATGTGAGTGTTATATAGTGTGGATGTGTGTCAAGTGTGTGGAATTCAAACTTGCCCATGTAGGCATTTCTTGCTCCTGAGTCCCATTGCTGGCCGTGGAGGTCCGTACCACCAATGGTCGTTCGAAATCCACTATTTGGTGCAGTGATTTGTGCATCATTATTTGGAGGGCGGGGGATTTGTCTGCTTGGCGGTGGTGGGTTGGGATGTGTAGCCTTTCCACCGACAAGGGCCCTGGCGGTGGCCGGTGGTACCAGAATTTTTGTCGATTTCTGTTTTTGGCATCATTATGTGGCGGATTTCTGTTCAATGCCAATGGCTCAATGTCACCATGGCAACTGACTGTGTTTACCGCCATGTTCATAATGAGGGCCTATGTTCCAAAAATAGTTGAACTTTGTGACCGCAAACATTGTGTACTACACCATTTAGGATTAATGATTAAGAACATATGTAATGTAAACAATATAGATAATGAGTATTCAAACATGAGAGCATGCTTAAATGACTGTATATGACAGTACTAGTCATTATACTTTGAAATATATCAGTGACTACACCAGAATGGGGAAAACTGATGAAATGCTATTCAGCAGAACACCTCAATATCGGAACTAGGTACATAATTTTACATAGCTGTGAGTCTGGTAAATCAGAAAAATTTATTGTGCTTTCATGCATGGTGAATATGCTGCCTTCAGGTATAATTCCCAGAATGCCTCCTGATGGGCTCACAAGGGACAGTATAAGTAGTAGAGATAGTAAATGCACTCACAAACCCTGGGTAAGACTTGCTAGTCGAAACCATACCTGGTGACCTGGTGAAATAAATGTAGAAACCGTCTCCTAAAGTGCAGTGTAATTTTCTTTTTGTGGATGATATATATATATATATATATATATATATACACACTGGAGAAGGATGTTTCCCTTGTTCCCCTCTTACACTAATTCACTACTATTCCCAAAGTACAATCAACTTCCCATGGAAATGTGGTCCTAATTACTGATATATATATATAAAACAGCACAAAATTCTGAGGCACCACTTCAAGAAACATCCAAGCATTCCTTTATGATGTATTTGGACTGTAACTGTGTTATTTTTTACGCTATGTCAGCATGATTAAGATTGAGTACTGCAGTGAAAAGTATGTAACATCATGGTGCACTATGGGAAATGTAGTTGGTGACTATCAAGTCACATAGGTTACAAGTTAAAAGCACTAACATTTTGGACATCTGCAATTACTTACCTATGATTAAGGCATTCCCGCTGAAAGGCGTAAGGGTGAATTTGTTGGACCTGCTTTTTACATCATAAATGAATGCCTGGATGTTTCTTGAACTGGTGCCTCAGCATTTTGTGCTGTTTAATGTTTAATGTTGAACTGGTTGCTTTGTCCTTGGAGCTCAGGCTGCCCTTCAGGGTTGGTGGGCCCCTTGCAAAGCCTGCTCTTCTGTGTGAATTAATTTATATATATATATATATATATATATATATATATATATATATATATATATACATAAGATACATAAGGATCTTGATAACCCTCCTGGGCGACCTATTGCGTCAGCAAGAGGCAGTCACTTAGAGAATGCTTCAATCTATTTAGATCACTTCCTAAGCCTGTATGTTTTGAATCTAAGTTCGTATTGTAGGGATACTATGGATTTGTTTACCAAAATAGAGGACATACCATGGCAAACTAATTATATCATGGTGACCATAGATGTGGTATCACTGTATACATGCATCCCACATGAGAAGGGAATTCGAGCATGCAGACATTTTTTCAGAGACAAACCTATTAGACTTCTGGAACATTCTGAGTGTCTTTTGAATATGTTGAGGTTTTGTTTGGAGAACAATTTTTTTATATTTTGCGGATCAGTGGTATAAACAAACTACCGGGACTGCAATGGGGAGCTGCTTTGCTCCAACTTATGCTTGTTTGTTTATGGGGTGGTGGGAAACACAATGGGTAATGGTAGATGAGAACTTGAAATGGTTCCAACATATTTTTTGAACACGATACATCGATTATATTTTTATGATTTGGTATGGTCCAGAGTTACTGTTACATGAATTTTTGAGTGCCTTACCAAATAAGGATTTGAATTTACAGTTTTCATATAAAATACACAGCCAGAATATGGAATTTTTAGATGTAGAGGTCAGCGTAGAAGATGGCACCCTACATACTAGGCTATTCAGGAAAACCACAGCCGGTAACAGTATCCTACATGCCGCAAGTCACCACCCACCCTGTGTTAAATGGAGCATTCCCTATGGAGAATTGCTGAGAGCAAAGAGAAATTGTAATACACGGCAAGGTTATGACAGGGAATGAGATATAATGATACAGCGATTCAAATCCAGGGGATACCCATGCAATATTGTGAGGCAGGCATGCCTTAAGGCAGGGGAGGTTTATAGAGAGAAACTTTTAGTCCCGAAAAAGAAGGAGACTGACCCTGGTCCCCCGAGATTTGTGACAACTTTTAATGCATATTCATTGGAGATTAAGAAGATTATGACCAAATATTGGCATTTAATCAAAGCTGATAAAGTGATTGGCCAGTTAGTCAGTCCCCTACCATTGATAACCTACAGAAAAAGCAGTTCCATGCGAGCTATTCTGGTACACAGTTTTGTACCGAAAAAGAAGGGAACCTTTTTAGACACACAATTGGGGTTTTACAAATGGTACAAATGCAAAGCATGCAGACATAGCAGTAATCGGAAACAGTATATTTTACCGATGGGCAAGAAAGAGAATATTATGAAATGTATCACCTGTACCTCCGATTTTGCCATTTATGTAATTGAATGCCATTGTGGGTTGCAATATGTTGGCAGTACAATTTTCCCTCTTAAAAAACGTATCTTAGAACATTGGAGAGCGATAGTGAATAAGGATACAACATATCCAGTGGCGCACCATTGTAACTTAGTACATGATGGGAAATTAGATGAGATGAGATTCTTTGGGATTGCTAGGGTAGTGGATACCATCAGGGGGGCGACAGAGAGAAACAATTGAGGAAGATGGAATCAGAATACATTATTCGATTGAAATGTCGTTTCCCGTGGGGATTGAACAAGAATGAAGAAGTTCATGTCCATATTGGATGAGTGCATAATATCCAGTAAAGGAAGAATTGGGTTAGTGTTATACAAATTGGTAGTTTTCTAGTTTTAACTCAGTTAGTGAAGTCATGTGGTGACTCCTCCTAAAAGGGAGACAAGGAACGGTATACATAATGACGTATTGTCCTATAGGTAAATTTTGAGGTTGGGGGGGAAATGATGCCCATCAGAGATGAATAGATGAATTAGGCAATTAAAAATGTTTAATGTACAGAGAGGAGCAATGCATATGGGACACATAGAAGAAGGGGAAGAAAAAGGAAAGGAGGAAAGGAGAAAAAAAATAGATTTCTTCTATGTCTATTAATTAGACTAGTGGTTATTTAAAGAGTAAGATGGGTCACATGACTTGAACACTTGGAGGGCCAGGAGGAAGACTGTGATGGTTGAAACGCGTCACCCTAAACCTTTGATTCCTTGAGGTTTTTAAATGTATATGGAATTCCTGACATAAAGGACAGTAAACTGCATGGAGTGCCGTCGTTTGAATCTTATGTGAAGCATACTTAGAATGGGTCCTGTGCCCATTGTTTGAGCACCCACCTCGCCAGGCGAGCACAGGAAGAATAACAGGACACGCTTGGAGATATATATAAATATATATATATATATATATATATATATATATATATATATATATATATATATATTTATATACATATATATATATATATATATATATATATATATATGTTACCTACTGGCATTCATCAGTAGGTAGTTATAGTCAGAACTCCATTGAAAAAGCATTTTTGACTTCCATATATCTTTGGCATCGTTTGACGGATCTTCACAAAATGTTTTTTTTAAAAAAGCGTTCCAGAGAATCATGCTGTACATGGGAAATTTGTAGTGATCCGTTTCATGGGGGCCGAGAAAAAGGGGTGGTCAAAAAGGTTGTGTTTCCCATAGGTATTTTAAACACGACTACAGCCCAAACTGATTAACAAAATTACACCAGATTTGGCAGAGAGGTAGCTTTTGGTCCAGAAAGAAGCCTTTTTTTTGTTTAGTGTAAATCCATTCAGTAGTTTGTGAGCTATTAAAAAGAAATATAGATATGTGGAGGCTCAAAGGATTCATGAACAATAACAAGCTTGTGCAGAAAAATTCTGTCAAATTGAATGCAGTGACTGCACAGCCCCCCACACCCTGGGGACCACCACCCCCTCTGGGCAAAATGTTGTTACCATATGGGGGAGGCCTGGTGGCTTCCCCAACAGCCCAGGGGACCACCACCTCCCTGGGGTGGTATATTAACATATGAGTGGGGTGCTTGGCCCCACCGCAGCGCTAGGGGCCACCACCTCCCTGGGACAAATAGTAACAAATGGAAAAGGGGTCGGTTTCAGACCCCCGTGGCCCCAGGGACCACAACCTCGCCATGCCCTGCTAATTACCTCACAAAATAAAAGCACTCACGACATCTTTGATAACATCATTAATAAAGTCACTGTAATATCTGCAGTAAAATTATTGATCCCATACCTCTGCATGGTGGGGGTGCAAGTTTGAGTTACCTTAGGGCACGAGTTATAATTACCAGGAGCGGCTCACAGCAAGGTAAAGGGGTGGGGCAGCCCGCGGGGGGGAATTAAAATAAACATAGACATTTTTTTAAAAAACATTACCTTGTCTGCCGCGTGCCGCTCCTCTAACTGTCGTTGACTGCAGGCACAGGCTCCCAGCCTGCCCTGCAGCCAATCCTGATGCTGCTCAAAGCAGCATCAGGAGTGGCTGGGAGCGCCCAACCCGGGTGCTCCTAGGCAGACTGGGAGCCTGTGCAGGCTCTCTCCAGCCCAGCAACTGTGTTGCTGGGATGGAGACAGCCTAGAGCGCATGTGTGTTTGGCTGGCCCCAGACAGCCAGTCAAACACACATGCACTTTGAGGGAGCGTGCTGAGCACTTATCACGCCAGTGGCCTCGCCCTTTTTGCCAAACAACGATATTAAACACAATTTATTATTGTTGTTTGATAAACGTTTTGCAGCTGTCGCTGCTGGCAGTTGGGCAATGCTCCCCTTCCCTCATGGAGGAGCCGCCCCTGATAATTACTTTAGATAACTCTAATTACAATAGGTGAATTTCTATGGTTTTGTACCAATAATTCAGAACCTAACTATACCATCCCTCTAACCTTTGTTTTTCTAGTGAATTTCTACATTTTCTTAAATTCTATTTCCGAACTATGGCATCCCTGTAACCTTTGTTTTTTTCAGTGAATATATATACATATAAAACTAATGCAACAGTCGGTTCAGCTGCTGTGTTGAAAGATTCAGGGGCATATTTATACTCTGTTTGCACCAAATTAGTCTCATTTTTTTTAACTCTAATTCGGTGCAAAACTAACTCCATATTTATACTTTGATGCTAGACCCGTCTAGCGCCACATTTATGGAGTTAAAGTCATTTTCTGGAAGTGGAGACCTACCTTGCCTTAATGAGATGCAAGGTAGGCGTTCCCGTGCAAAAAATGACTCTATGGCCTTAACGCCATATTTAGGGGCATATTTACACTCTTCGGCATATTTATACTCTGTTTGCACCAAATTAGTGTCATTTTTCTTTTCTCTAATTCGGTGCAAAACTTACTCCATATTTATACTTTGGTGCTAGACCCATCTAGCACCAAGACCCTCATTTATACTTGTTTTTCGCCGCATTAATGTCATTTTTTGATGCAAAAGTGGGGCAAACTTACAAAATATTTGCCCTTATTTATACTTTTTGCTGCAAAACTGCACTAACTCAGTTTTGTACCAAAAAGTTTAGCACCGGGTTGCACTATTTCTGTGCACCAGCTGGGCACCATATTTATGGAATCGTGCAAGCCGGTGCAAAGGGTAGGCTAGATTAAAAAAAGACTTTAGTTGGGTGGGGCTGGCAGTATAGAAGAAGAGGGTTTAGCACCAAAACATGACTTTGGGCAGGTTAGAGTAAAAAAAATGTCTCTAACCAAATTAGCGTCATTTTATGGTGCTAAACCTACCATGCCACATGACTCTTGCTTTAGAAAAGGCAGAAGTCACGCCCACCACCCCAATGGCCAGCACAGAGGACAAAGGTCCTCTGGGCATGGCCATTGCACCCTGTGCCATGTATGGGGCCCATTTCAGGGCCCCATATGGCACTTTAAAAAATAAAATGCAATCTTACCTGTACTTACCTGGGATGGTGTCCCCCATCCTCCACAGTCCCTCTGGCGTGGGTGGGGGCGCCCCTGGGTACTGGGGAGGGCACCTGTGGGCTTATTCCATGGTGTTCCACCATGGAAATAGGCCCACAGGTCCCCTAACACCTGCCCTGACCCAGGCTTTTTTTTTACCCCTCCTCCCTCCCTTGCATCATTTTTGCATGGCAGTATAAATATGGAGTTAAGGCAATAGAGTCATTTTTTGCACTGGAACGCTTACCTTGCATCTCATTAAGGCAAGGTAGGTTTCCACTTCCAAAAAATGACTTTAACTCCATAAATTTGGTGCTAAATGGGTCTAGCACCAAAGTATAAATATGGAGTTAGTTTTGCACCGAATTAGAGTAAAAAAAGTGACACTAATTCAGTGCAAACAGAGTATAAATATGCCCCTTAGCATAAAAAAATGACGCTAATCTGGTTAGTCATTTATTTTTACTCTAACCTGCCTAACGTACATTTTTTTTTTTACTCTAGCCTACCCGCTGCACCGCCTTGCACCATTCCATAAATATGGTGCCCAGCTGGTGCTAAAAAATGGTGCAAGCTGGTGCAAAACTTTTTGGTGCAAAACTGCGTTAGTGCAGTTTTGCACCAAAAGTATAAATAAGGCCATCAGTGTGATCCATGAAACGGGAGCCAAGAGAAAGGGAAAACCCAAAACCCATTTTCCCCTCACATTTTCCAATAGGGATTTTGAACATGATTACCACCCGACCCACTTGACAGACTTACACCAAATTTGGCAGAAAGCTAGCTTTTGGTCATGAAAGTGTGCTTTTTGTGATTTGGTGTAAATCTGTTCTGTAGTTTTAGATATATTAAAGAAAAAAGAAGTATAGATATCTAGGGACAAGGAGGTCAATGTGATATTATGCTGAGATCTGATTGGCTGCCAACACTTCAATTAGGAAATGTTGATAGTAATTTTGGGATTCCACTTTAGCAAAAGAAAACACAAAAAAAAAGAAAAGGGGGCAGGGCAGAAATAACCTAAACCCCTAGCCTTGGTGCTGGGGTTCCCCTGGATCCTGATGGGCCAGGGCAAAAAGCACTTTTCTGCAAAATCAAGATCAAACTAATTTTTTTTTAAAACAAGCTTGGGTTTTCTCCCTTAGCCCCTGGGTGGGCCAGGTCCCGGGGCCATGCTGCTTATTTAAAATAGAGAAGGGTGTATAGGACTCCGTCCAAGAGGTACTAAAGCCCGGAGGCCACCACCTCACCATGGCTAATCTTTACATTATGTAGGGGTCTGCACAGAACCCCCTGGGCCCTGGGGACCACAGGCCATTTTAAATTTTTAAAGAAGGGAGAGCGCGTGGGGAGGCCCCCCCTCACGGGCAGATATGGCCTCAGTGACCACCACCTCCCTGAGGCCTGCCCGTGCAGATTAAAGGAGAGGGGCTGCATGGCCCTACTCATTGAGCCATACATGGCCTTGGGGACCACCACCCAACTGGCCAGTTTCTGCTATCTGGCGAGGTGCCCACCCTCTGGAAATAGCAGGTTTTTTTTGCTTAGCGGGAGCTGTGACAGCTTCCACAAAGCAAAAGCAAACTCTTCGCTTCCAGTAAGCACCCAAAATGCTCCTGCTTGCTGGGAAAGAGCTGAAAGTATTGCTCCCACACACAGAGAGCTGCATTTCTAGCAGCTTCCTGCATGTGGGAGCAATGCCTGCTCCCACAGGAGTCAGGGAACCAACTGGGATGGTCAGGTCTTCATGCTCCCGATGGGGTCCTTGACAACATTAAAAAAGAGAAAACACTAAAGTGTGATTTTTCTATAGTTCCACCTTTAAGAGCTATCTTATAAAAATGCTTGAGGAACAATTATATTTTCAAAGTGAGAGACACACAGTGTTACTGGTTTTATTATTTCGGCGTCCTTTAGCAGCTGTAGTATAGGAGATGCACTATACATTTCCCCAAAGAGGTAGCACTTACTAATTAGCCTCTAGGAAATACTCCTTGTGGGTAGACATTCTCCACAAAATGGTGGCCTCTTTTTGGATAAATAGGCAGGGCATTATTCATTCTGGCATGATGCTAATTTCACAGAAATCAAACCTCAACAGGAAGGATTTACAGATATAAACAAAGCAAGTGCTAAAGTTCAAGCTCCACTTCTGTAAAATACTAATCATCCTAATTTCTTGTGCATGGTCAAACCAAATGTTTTTTCTCTGCATTACCATCTTGAAAAGTTATCTGTTAACTTTGATGGAGGTGTTTGCATCCTTTATTTATACATATATATATATATATATATATATATATATATATATATATATATCTGTTTTAGGGTTTTTTTTAAACTTGAAAATTCACTGAAAAGTGACATTATAGTTAGCCGAATATGTCAGTGGCAACTTTTCCACAAAATTCACCAGTGATAGTGGTTCACGGAAGTTCACTATATTGTACTAAGAGTGATGTTTCTTGTACACTGGCAAGCTTTGTTTATGGGTCTTGTCCTGTTTGCTGGCCAGGTTTTTTTGTCTGAGTTTGATGGTAACAATGAGGACTGATAAAGACTAACATGGCACCTACCACAGAGTCAGGTACACTTCAGTAGTCCTTCCTGTAGCTCCTTACTATATGAAAGTCTTGAGTGCGTCCTGTGGCTCGAACATGTAGACTAACCACATGGAGCTTGGATATGTGATTGATGCACACTAGTATGTCTTTATGTTTTGCATGACATTTTATTTTATTTTGTTTGTCTAGTTGTGTGGGTATTTCATGACTTTGGTCCTTGATTTTTTGTTTGTAGGGATTTTGATATCTGTATTGAGGACCCTATCAGCATGTCTTTTCTGCAACGTCCTGACTTTACTTGTTGGTATTTCCTCACATCCACGGTATCCTATCTTCTTTGTGTGACCTTTTCGGTCTGCTGTCAGAACTGCTGTTTGACCTCCTTTGAACTTGACTGAAGGGACTACTCTCCATACTTCAGTTTTAATTTTGTATTGTAACTGGGTCATCTTCCAGTGCTACTGTCTGATTTTGACTTCAAAGTCTATGGTTTTGTAGACCTGATACAGTATCAAACATTTTTATTACATCCTATTCGCTCTCATCATGGCCTACTGATCTCTGTTTTGCACTTAGCTTAATTGACTACCCTCTGGATGATGGTCAACATGTTTACATCTTCTACAATGGTCATTGTTTGGCAAAATGTCTGTGTCCGCTTCCGGTTTTGTTTTAACCAGATAATGTTACACCGTGGATTTTACTTTACATACCAATTTTTGTTGGTCCAGTATTCATCTCAGTAGGTGATCACTCTGAGGTGCCAAAGAAAAGCTGAAGCAGACAGAGAACATTTTGCCCATAAGGAAAAAAATATTACCCTGACCTGTTTTAAGCCCAGGTTTCACTCTCTACATGCTGCGCAGCTCCCCCTGTCTGCCACCGTGCCCCCAACCCTGCCCTCGCTACTGCCACGAGTTTGGGGCCCCCCACCACCCACAGGCACCTGCCTGTGCCTCATCCCTGGCGTCTAGTGGTTGCCGTAATTATTGTGTGTGTGTGTCCTTTAATTTGTCCTCGTGTTATTTGTGCCACTTTTTCACATTCTGTGCCTTGTTCTGTGCCTTGTTCTGTTTTTCTGACTCTGCTTACTGCCTTTCTAACTCCGCTTACTGCCTTTTTGTTTTCCGTCCATCTTTGCAGTTTTTTGCCTCTTCCCGTTCCCGCCGTTGCGTCCCCAGTGGCCCCGCCTCCTCGTGCCCCCATTTGCTACCGATCCCCGCCTCCCACCTCCCTGCTGCTCCTCCCTCCCACCTCCCCTTCTTAATGGCACCCGCTGCGCGGTGCACAGAGTGACCTCTGACCTGTTTTAAGGCCAGGTTTCACTCTCTACACGCTGTGCAGCTCCCCCTGTCTGCCATCGTGAACCCGACCCCGCCCTCACTACTGCTGTGAGTTTGAGGCCCTCCACCACCCGCAGGCGCCCGCCTGCGCCTCATCCCTGGTGTCTAGTGGTTGCCGTAAGTATTGTGTGTATGGCCTGTTACATGTCCTCATGTTATTTGTGCCACTTTCTCACATTCTGTGCCTTTTTCTGTGCTGTGTTCTGTTTTTCTGACTCTGCTTACTGTCTTTCTGACACTGCTTACTGCCTTTTTGTTTTCCGTCCGTCTTCGCTGTTTTTTTCCTCTTCCTGTTCCCGCCAGTGCATCCCTTGCAGCCCTGCCCACCTCGCGCCCCCATTTGCCATTGATCCCCGCCTCCCGCCTCCCAGCTGCTCCTCCCTCCCACCTTCCCTTCTTAATGGCAGCCACTGCGTGGTGCACAGAGTGACTCCTGACCTGTTTCAATGCCAGGTTTCACTCTCTACACGCTGTGCAGCTCCCCTTGTCTGCCACCGTGCCCCCGACCCCACCTTTGCTACTGCTGCGAGTTTGATGCCCTCCACTACCCTCAGGCACCCGCCTGCACCTCATCCCTGGTGTCTAGTGGTTGCTGTAAGTATTGTGTACTCCCAGCTGCTCCTCCCTTCCACCTCCCCTTCTTATTGCAGGTACCGCAAGCACCGCAACAACACCACCCACAACAACCACATCAGCTGCATCCTCCTCAACATCCACAAGCACACCATCGAACTATGGGACTTGCTCACATCTACCTCACCAGACATCGTCTTCCTCACAGAAACCTGGATGAACCCCTCCTCGGAACCAGACATCAACATAGCCATCCCTAAGGGTTACGAAATCACCCGAAGAGACGCACCAACAAACCAGAAGGAGGATTAGCCATAGTCCACAGGAGATCCATCAGGATCTCAACCGACACCCACAATGCCCTAGATGCCGCTGAACATTTTCCCTTCAAGATCAACGTCAACGCCAACACCACCCTGAGAGGAACACTCGTCTACAGACCCCCCCAAAATTCTGCGACACCATCGCCGACACAATCAGCACCCACGCCCTCACCTCCACGGACTACTGGCTCCTCGGCGAGCTGAATTTCTACCTGGAGAACACCGACGACAGCAACACCTCAGCCTTACTGGACAACCTTGCCAGCCTCGGCCTCGACCAACTCGTTACTATGCCCACCCACTCAGCCGGCCACACACTCAATGCCATCTTCTCCACCAGCAGCCACATCACCTTCACCCACACCACCGAGCTCCACTGGATCGACCACCGCTATGTCCATTTCTCCTTTCGGAAACCCACCATCCACCACCAACAGCATCAGACCCCTCACCGCAAGTGGAACAAGATCTCCAAGGACCAACTGATCTCCACCCACGTCCCTCCACCCAACACCAGTGACCCCAACACTGCCGCCCTCAACCTCAAGCAATGTCTCCACAAATGCACCAACACCCTCCTTCCACTCAGAAAATCTGCCAACACCCACACCAGCAAGAAAGCTCTCTGGTTCACCACAGACCTGCAAACCTCCAAGAGGGAATGCCGGAAAGCCAACAAGATCTGGCGCTAAGAGCAAACAGAAAGCAACCACGCCGCCCTCAAATCAGCCATACGCAAACATCACCAGCTCATCCGGACCACCAAAAGAGCGTTCTACAAAGAACAGATTGACAACAACGCACACAGCAGCAAAGAGCTCTTCAACGTCATCAAGGAACTCACCAACCCCAAATCCTGCTCTGCCGCCCCCCCTCACTCGCAAAACCTCTGCGACTCCCTCGCCACCTTTTTCCACCGCAAGATCGCAGACATCCATGAAAGCTTCCCACCACCACCACGGGCAACGCCGACCGCAATGCACTCATCCGCTCCAACACCCGCCGACCCTGCCCTAACCAGGTCTTCAATAAAGCCAGCTAAATCATCGCCCCCCCAGCTCCGGACCATCATCACTGTTCCTTCTAAACTGCCATTTTCCAAGCGAGCTGGAAACATGCCGAAGTTAACGCCCTGCTCAAAAAGCCTCCCCCCGAAGACCTCAAGAACTACCAGCACCATCTCCCTGGTCCCCTTCACTGCAAAGGTCACCGAGAAGATAGTCAACAGCCAGGTACCTCGCTTCCTGGAGGACAACAACCTACTCAACATCTCCCAGTCCAGCTTCTGTAAGAACCACAGCACCGAGACCGCCCTTATCGTAGCCACCAACGACATCAGAAGCAGACTCGACAAAGGTGAAACCGTTGCCATCATCCTCCTTGACCCTTCTGCAGCCTTCGACACCGTCTGTCACCACACACTTTGCACACGCCTTCCCGATGCTGGAATCCACCACAAAGCCCCGGACTGGCTCACATCCTTCCTCTCGGGCAGAACCCAAAGAGTCCACCTCCAACCATCCCTGTCACAAGCCACCAAGACCATCTGCGGAGTCCCCCAGGGATCCTCACTCAGCACCACCCTCTTCAATGTCTACATGGCTCCACTCGCTAACATTGTCCGATCCCACGGCCCCAACATCGTCTCCTACGCAGACGACACTCAGCTGATCCTCTCTATCACAAAGGACCCCGCAACCGCCAAGACCAACCTTCACACCGGTCTCCACGCCATCGCCAACTGGATGGTGGCAAGCCCCTCAAACTAAACTCAGAGAAGACTGAGATCATCATCTAGGTCTCCAACAAAGCAGCTTGGGATGACTCCTGGTGGCCTGCCACGTTGGGAACTGCCCCAACGCCCACCACCCACGCACGCAACCTCGGCTTCATACTGGACGCATTGCTCACTATGACCCAGTAAGTCAACGTCATCTCATCCTCGTGCTTTAACACCCTGGACTATGGTAACACACTTTATGCAGGAACAACTACCAAGCTCCAGAGAAAACTTCAGCGTATCCAGAACGCCTCAGCACGACTCATCCTCAACCTCCCTTGCCACGAACACATCTCAGCCCACCTCAGAGACCTCCACTGGCTCCCCTTCAACAAAAGGATCACCTTCAAACTCCAGATCTACGCCCATAAGGCTCTACACGACGCCCAACCTGCCTACCTCAATGAGCACCTCAACTTATACACTCCGACACGCCAGCTCCGCTCTGCCAACCTCGAACTCGCCACCATCCCCGTGTCCACCGTTGCACAGCTGGGGGCAGATCCTTCTCCCACCTTGCCTGCAAAGACCTGGAACTCCCTCCCCGTCAACCTACGTCTGACCCAGGACCTTCTGACCTTCAGGAAGCACCTCGAGACCGGGCTCTTCGAGCAGTAGCCCCCCCCACCCAGCGCCTTGAGACCCTACGGGGTGAGTAGCATGCTTAACAAATTATTGATTGATTGATCACTGTTTTGTTGTTTTCAATATTTGATTTTTTCAGTTTTTCTTTCTGAGGTTATTTTTGTATTTTTGTTGGGCACTGATTGTCTGGTTTTCTTTAGACATCGAATTGTCTCATGTTCATTTTGGGCCAAGTGAGCAGTAGAACAGGATCTATCACCTTATTCTTCCTTCTTTTGTCCATCTCTATTACATTCCGACAATTCCTCTCTCATTCTAGGTTTCAACGTATGTCCTGAAGAAGACACTGTCAAATAATTATTTGGGGTTGAAACGTCAACTTTTATATCTTAACAAAATTTGCATTGTTTGCCGGACTTTAAGAAATTGATTCAATCTATTTATTTCTCCAAAAGTTTTACAATGAAACGTATGTCCTGTTGGTTAAGATACTCTTTTGTTATGCACACTGGATGTTTTCTCATACATTTTTTACTTATTTTCACTTTCACTGCCCAGTCACATGTACTACCTTTCACCGTACTAGAACTGTTACCTCATTCATGCAATGTGAGTATCCCTGAAACACCAAATCAGTAATCTCTTCACTGGTGTGTTTACATTGTTGATATATACTATGCTCACCCATTGATCAAGCCTTAAAAACATATGTTGTGCTTGTCTCACACAGTACTAACTTCATTTTTTATTTACAGAACAATGTTTATTGAGGTAGTGTATTGGGAATTTGAAAAAAACTCGATGTGATGTTGAAATCTTTCAGGTACTGTGGACATTGAGGCAAAAGATGATGCTGAACCATGTGTAAGTGGAGGATGGTGAGAAATCTAATGAGTGAATCTGATCCTCTTCTAAGCAACTATATATGCAACCAGCCAGGCAGCCACAGATGCTATAACTGTCTATGTAACACTCACAACCACACAGCCCTCCTATAACAGGCCACTCTGTATAATCTTCTACACACTCCTTCCATGAAAGTTCATCTTCGGTCTTGTCTCAGTTATTGGAGGAAAGACACACCTTTGATGAGGGGTACGTATCCCAGATTAGTGAATCTCCTCCCCTCAACCTTCCAGGTGCCACCATTCTCCAAGCTGGTCAACCAACTGGCCATGGAGATAGCCATGCGTGTAGTATTAAGGTTGGCATGGGCCAATACCAGCCACAGGGAACAGCAGTTTTTCCAGGAACAAGTAATAGTCATATAACGAAGTCCACTCTGCATGAGATTGCAGACTGACTTAAAGTACTCCCTCAGATCATTGACAGGTAGACCTGTGCCTTGGATAATGTTGCAAAAAGACATGGCAAGGATGCACCAAGACCATCTGCGAATATTTAAGAGAGAAAGTGCAACACACCATGGCTTGGTGACAAAGACAATAGAGCCAATCAATAGAAAATGTCAGGGTTAATTTTCATGGCCAGTGCATGCAGGAGATTATACAGCTTCTTAATTTGGCTAGGTTTTAAAAGCATTTTGGTCTCACCCAGGGAGGTTGAATCAGGTGAATCAAGGGTTCCAGAATAAATTACATGTTGTGAATAATCAGTATCCAATAGGACCTCCTCGTCTCTAACTGGTGAGGGATGGCTTCCATCTCCAAGCCAATCCACCATTCTCAACCCCAAGTTATTGTTCAGGCGTGTTTCACAATTAGTGAGTGTCCAGAGGGCGGGGTGAGGTGCGAAAATTTAAATTGCATTAGAGTACCCACAAAGGGATCCACAAGCCCTTCTGCCAATTCAGGGTCCTTTAGTCTAAGCTCAATAAAGTAATAGATCCCCCGTTGAGGGATGGGTCCTGGAATCTTTCAGCATATAAAATGCATCATACTATTATCATACTTACAAGACGGGGGAGTGCTTGGAAAAGGGAGTCATGAGGGGCCCACCTCGGGATCTGGTAGGCACTCCAAAAATGTGCTATGGGAAAGAGATTGTCCAAATGTAACAGTTTGGTTCCTGCTTTTGTTTTGTTCTGCTTTCAACGCAATGTATGCATAATTACGTAGGAAAGTGGTGATCTTGCTGTGTGACACAGCTTCAAGGCATTTTAGTTTTTCAACCTCCTCTGACATGGTCACAACCTGTGCCTGTAACTTGGTTATCTCATCCTGCAACCTCTTAACCAGTGCAAGAGCTCTAAACATATCCACAGGATCATCAGATCTAATATGTCTCACCATACTGTCTACAGGATAATCATTGATTACATATGGAAACCTCTCAACCCCCCTGTCTACCCCTCCAATTTCAGTACCCTGGTGCAAATTCACAAGCACTGAATATATATTAGAACAGAAAATAACAGAACTACCCATGATTATGAGAGCTATTTGATGGAGGATTATCTGCATTAGCCTCTAAAAACTCACTTGATGAAGGGGCATTTATACGTTTTTATCTAAAATTGAAGTCATAAGATTGTTCCTCAATTTTTGGACAAAAATGGGTGCTATTGTCCCTGCCATCTTTCTTTGTTTGGCATCTTCCACAGCCTTACCACCCCCCCCCAACCCCAAAGGAGACTCAACCTTCTCAATAAGAGTATCAATATCCTCAATGTTGTGTTAACTACAGGGCTGGCTTCAGTTTCACAATTAACAATCCTGGAACTTTTTTTATTTTTCTCAAGGAGGGACTCCGTCGCTTTATGCTTACCCATTTAAATAAGTCTGGAGTCTAAGCTGATGGCCTCCATGTAAATCGGAATCTCCTCTGTCCTGGTAATGCATTCCCAAGTATGGGGGATAGCCAACTAGAACCACAACACAAAGCTAATGGGGTGGCCCTGCCTCTTCCTGGCATTGGCGGGTGGAGGGCAGGTCTGCCCTTGTCCCAGGCTTTGCCAGAGCACAACCCATGCACGCCCCATGTGGCGGGATGTGCAGTTGTGCTATATAGTGCTTGCATTTGCCTCAGGTGCTTTAAATATCCAAGGGCTGTCTCCTGGGGCCCTAAGCAGGCTAGTAGATGTAGTCTACCGGCATCAAAATGAAAAAGACTCCCATGCAGCAGGACATGTGGTTGCGCTATATAGCACTTTCAGGTGCTGTAAATATCCAAGTGTTGACTACTGGGTCCCTAAGCAGGCTGGTAGGTACAGTCCCACAGCGCCAAAAGTAAAAAATACTTCAATACAGAAAGCAGTTGATAAATCACAACACTTTTCTTTTGGCTGACTAGCTGCATGATACAATATACTTTGTAAATGCAAGAAGCAGATTCTTGGTAGAGTTCAGCAGATTTCTTTTAAATAATAACTTTTTTTTACAAAATTTAATATTGTTGGGGTAAACAAAAACTTGGGAAAAGGCCAAAAAGAAGGAAAATGTGTTTTTTACTCAGAGGGGAATTGTAAACCTAAATAGTGTTGGGAAAATAATAAAAGCACAAGATGAAGCATCAAAGCACTCACTCTGTCCACAAAGGGGGAAAGAACAGAATCCAAAAAAAGAGTCTACTGTAAAAAATTAAAGAAAGACCCCAACGTAGGAAGATGTATTCAACACAGCTTCTTGGCTTGGAGTTGTTAACGCATCCCTTTATGATAATTTATTACACATCGGGACTCGTTTTAGGCCAATTAATCTTTTGACCCAGTTGAGAGACACCTTAGGACGAGATAGCTGATCAATATGTCGATCAACACATCTATAATGTAATCAATATTTATCACAACAATACATTTCACTTTAGTCAAAGTCATTAATAAAAGTCAAAATCACTACCATGACTTTGCAGTCATGAATAACCACACCAGTTTAGTAGAATTTTATGAAGTTTATTCCCTATTATTTACAATTCTAGGAGCAAATATGTCAATCTTAAAGCCAAGAAGCATAATAGCATAGTCACGATATGGCAACTTTGATAAGATTTCATTAAAGTGAGAATCACAAACATCAGAATATAACACAGCGTGAACATATATCAATTTAGCAGAGTGTCAATAACGCGTCATAGATTCGGTCGTTTGCCTATTTGTGTCAGTTTGGTGAACACCTGTCCTAACCACTGATTAGCATCCGCATTTTGGGCTTCATGCAAACAATTTAGAACACCAATTTGGAAAACATCTAACTATGGTCTCAGTCAAAAGTAAGCAGTTGGTGCCTGGCACGTCCGGTATTATTTCATCTTTCTGTAATTCTTTGCACATCTTTTGGTCAGTAGCTCCATTGTCTTCACGGTTTGAATGACCTTGTACATTACATTAATTTACACTGTTTCATTTTGTTTTAACATTATTCTACAAGCAAGGAAAAAGTCATGGGAAGAATCTAGCATGGTCACAGTTGTCTTCTAGTTTGGAGAAAAAAACATACAGGGTCATGTCCTTTTGTGAGTCAGCACACTGCAAGATAGAAAAAATACATTTAATATGAGAGCCAAGCAGCTAAGCTTCGGCTCATGCTAACTTAAGGCCTATAAGGATTTCAGCACAAATTCAATAACACAATTATTGCTAATTAGCAGAAACTTATTCAATGTATTGCTACATAACATTTTAATCATCATTATTAGTCTACGTATACATTGGTGGCCACTCCCCGTGGTCACATCTCAGGTGCATGTTTAAGCAAATTACTATTACAGTTTTCTATGCGACAGTATCACACATTAATTCATAAACATTTATGCTAATATAGATTATGTAAGCTACACTCTCTCAGAGTCAAAAGTAATTTGGGCTTTCTCACTCTCAGCAATTCTCAGACCCTCCTATACATAGATGTAAATTAGCTGGCCATGGAAGTACCAGACACCACACAGGTAGAAAGAACACAAAGGGTAGCAGGGTGAGAAAAGATGAGCTGGCAGAAGGGACTATATTAGTTGGGAAGGTTGGAAAGGCAAACAAGACTGAATTAATGAGGTCAGGGTGCCAGTTAAATTTTGAATCTCCCCAGAGACTGTCTCTCTGAGCAACTGGACCTCTCAATTAAGTAATGATGGCCCAAGAGAGCGCTCCTGGAGAATCTACTAACAGCAATATGACGTCCGTGAATGCAGCCACAGAGCAAGAATCTTGGGAATTGGATTGTGCAGCACACAAAGTGCTCTTATTCTTTCATGAGGGCACGGAGAAAAAGGTTTGATGCAGGGGTTGCTGCTGGAGGCCTCTATGGAATGGGGCCTCAGGAAGTAAGGATGGGCTGGAGGCAAGCCCAGATTGTGCTGGCAAAGCTCTTGGGACATCCCTATTTATTCTTCCTCAAGGCCAAGAGGAAAACCGCTGCCCCTACCCCAGATGACTCTTTAGTCCCTGTCCGGAGTCTCTTGGAGGCAAATCCAGTTACTCTATGGTCAGGCACATCACCCGTGCTGGTGGTCGCTTCCTCTTCCTCACTGACTGTATTAAGAGGTTGTACTGGCCTCTGAGCCAAGAGTGTCTTTTCTTGTCCACTGTCCTGCTTTTTTCTTGGTTGGCCAGCCCGGTCCACTGAAAAAGAATGTGAAAAAGAGGTATTTGTTAAATCGTTGTATTGATAATGCCTTTCTAAATATTTTTAACTTACAATGTGGAGATTATACCACACTTCTATCCATTCATTCTTATGTGAATTTGCAAACCTTAAAATTGCTAATTCAAAAAATAGCTGTGGTATCAGCCATTCAAAGTAGGTGAAACAGTATGTAATAGTTGATTTATTTCAAGACTCATTATTCAGTTGGTGTACTTACAGTTTTACAGCAAGTTCAACACATTGGTCATCTTTGAGGAGATATTTTTTCCACCAGCTTACAAATCATTTTAAAGGAGGTAAAACTAGTGTATATATTTGCACCTCAAAACTTCAACACATTATTTCGCAATTGTGTGAATATAGAAAGTCAAATTCTCAAATGGTAGTTAACAAGTATAGTAAAGGTACACAATGCTACTGTGTATCACTGATAAGTGATACATAAGGT
Organism: Pleurodeles waltl; assembly: GCF_031143425.1. Taxonomy (NCBI): domain Eukaryota; kingdom Metazoa; phylum Chordata; class Amphibia; order Caudata; family Salamandridae; genus Pleurodeles; species Pleurodeles waltl. Next base: position 843,883,025 of record NC_090438.1, on the reverse strand, counting down.
CAAATGTATATTAGCCAATGAAAGAAAATAATAAAAGTGCATGTTATTAAATTTGAACTTTCAAAACATTCATACAACAACAACAAAAGTTGAGTAGAATTAGTAGGAGCATGACCAAGATAACAGTAAAAATATGACAGGACTGCACCTTCAAAAATCAAACCTACGTTCCCAGTGCTAACATACACATACTTATCTCTTCTTAGCTGCTCAGGCTCGTCCAGCTGAGCATGAAGTGTCAGCCAGGCAGCTTTCAGGAAGTTTGAGTATGACTGCTTTGTATGTGGCTCAGTGAGCAAGCCTATAAATTCCTGTGCCTTCATACAGGGTCACCTATAGCACTTGTGGGACAGCTTCCCCGCTCAGTGTGGACACCCACTGCTCTGCAGCATATGGCAATGTTCCACCAGATTTGGTGCCATGCTGCATTGCTCTTTTGCATTTATTTTAGATTTCCCATAAATCTGAGGGCATTTGTCTACGACCCTCTTCCTGATGATGTTTAATTCTGACACAGAAAAAAGTGGGTCTTCTGTTCAAGTCTCTCTGTCATGTTGGAGCCAAGAAAGTAGCAAGAAGCAGCAGGATGGAAGAAAAAGCTTCTCAGAGGAAAATATGGTCCAGAATGAAAACAAAATGGCTGGCTTCATGTATGCTATTTCCTATTTGTTTGTGCTAGGTTGAAATCTCCACCCAAAAGCAGAGCCTCCCCTCCACGTGTAGTGGAAAACCTTCGTACCTGGGGTGGAGACTCTACATGTGTGAGGAATACGCTGTACATCTAGAACAAGACATAAAAATGTTAAATGAAAAAGGAGTACGATCTAAGCAGGGGTAGTTAAGGATGTAATAGATGTGTGCCTTTTTATGATTTCATAATGTTTGCCCTATACCATGTGTGTCATTCATGGGATACTGTGTTTGAATGTTGGCCTGGATAAGTGATACAATATTTGGGGACATTTAAAGACCGGTTTTATTCACTTGAGCAAAGCATGTTATTTGGAAGCATTAGGTTAACAGAGCTTCATTGGAATGGCATGTATGGACTCCATTCATGATTGACAAGTGACTATCCAACTACATAAATGCAGCAACCAAATTAGCAGCTCATGAAAAAAGCAGTGGCAAAGCCAATAGGTTTTGCCTATAAAACGTGTATTGGCTTTGCCAACGTATTTGAGCTATTGTAGAGTGGTGGGCTACTGTGCAGCATGGCTAAAAGTATGAAGAAATTGGTATGATGTGGCCAGCATTTCTTTTTTCTTATTTGCGGCTGGGGTTGGGCAACATAGGCAACATGAGTGAGGTTGTTAGTCAACACGAACAATCGGAGGAAAGGTGGAAGAGACAAACATTCAGGTGTTAAAAAAAACATTACAACAAAGATGGAAAGGGCAGAAGCAGCATGGGCAGATGGTTAGGGTCAGGAGGGGAAGAACAAACACAGACAAGAGAGATGGGAGGCGGCAGAAGCAACATGGTCAATGGGGAGGGTGGGAATAAAGAAGCAATAGGGACAATGGGTGGGTGGGAGTTAAGAAGGAATAAACAACACACATAAGGATGCCAGGTGAAGAAGAAATAACAAGGACAATATAGGAAGAAGAAATAATTATAGTACCTCAGTTACAGAGAGTGTGGCAGAAATACACAATTCAGGATGAAGCAATCAGTACTTGGACTGTGTTCCCCACAAAAGAAGAAGTGAAGCTGTCATGTGATGGCCAATGAGGAGTTACCAAATAAAAGTGGCAATGAGGCCAATGAATGGTAAGCAGTGGGCAGGCTCTAAATCCGTTACTGTATACAATATGTCTTGAAAGTGGCAGCGCATGCTCTTAGGCAAAAAAAAGCAAAGGCAGGTATACCAGCTCCATCAACTCCCAGTGCAAATAGAACTGGATGAAGTATATTACACCAGCTTTAACTAGAACAATACTGTAAATGTAATACTTCTAAAATGTGTTTGCATCCTTATGTTCCTAGTCTGTGCATCGGGATTTAAAAGAAGAAACAAAAGATCATGTTATGATCTGGGAAACAGAGGGCATTTCTGTTTTTAATAGCATAGGAAGACGAATACAGTCCTGTTAGAAATTGGGTTTCTGGTTGGCAGAGATATGCACCTTGCCCAAGTACGAACCAGAATCCTAACCAGGGTAGGTCAGATACACACTATAAATTGATTTGCGCTCACTCTCTCGTAGCTTGGCACACAGCAGAAAGGCCTAAGTTAAGAGGCAATGTGTAAAGTACTTATGCAACACGTCAAACTGCAAAACAGTGAAAACACCACTCAAAAACATACCACGTCTAGTTAAAAAAATAGAGTTTAATTTTATCAGGAAAGCAAGAACAAAACAACAGAAACTCAATATGTAGAATTTGATATATGCATGTTTAAAGACTAAAATGCAGCATTGTGCTTCAAAGCACAAAGTGCCAACCGAGGAATCTGGTCACACTAGAACAGGTGAAATCCAAAAGTTCAGGCTAGCCACAACGGAGTGCTGGATGGATGTAGGGACACAGTCCCAGACAAATCACGCTGAAGTTTTACCTTCTCAGAATTGAGCTAAGAGACCCGTTGGAGCGGAAGAAATTAGCTAGGAACAAGGAAAGTGTCTCTGGCAGTGGATGGGCGGGTTGGAGCCTCACGGTCGGAAATGGTGATGCTTGCTGTGAAAAGAGACAAACTTGCAGCAACAATTTATCTTAACAGACAAATGACAAGTGGTGTCTTGAAAAAGAGGAAGAGTTCATTTCATTAAACATTATGAACATGAGAGCAGTTATAGAACCGGGTTCTCAGTATGGACCCTCACTGTGCATCGGATTGCAACAAGTTTGTATCCATTTCTCTGAGTGCCATAGAACCATAAAAGACATTCTCTTTTAATAAAAAATGCTAGAAGTTGGCATGGAGTCATAAATACAATTCCAGATAGTGAATACAGGTAGGCCTTGTCCTGGCGTGGGCACAATGTGGGCCAGCGAGTTCATGTCCAAATGTCTGGTCTGAGGGGCATGAGCTCATTGTGTGTGCTGTGTGCCGATTGGCTATGTGTTCCTAACTACATGTGCCATCTAACTTTATGGTGTTTTTGGGAATGCACATGTCCCTCTGGCAATGTGTGCTTTGTTAGGGCCAATCTCTAGGGACCATTGTGGTGTCGCTGCCTATCTGTGGGATCTGACCTACGTTTCCCTGCTTGTGCATGTGGCTGCCGGCTAAGTGTTACCCCACCTGTGACTTGTCAGTCATTAACTTCAGGCCTAGGTTTCAGAGCCTGCCTGACCATGTACCTATGTGCTGGGACTGATGGAGAGTTCAAGACGGGGGAATCTAATAATGGTGATGTCACTTTGTTTGTGTATATAAATGTGTGCATCGACATCGAATAATCTAGTGTTAACACAAGTGTACTGAGTTGGTGGAGTCAGAGTTCCTGTCCTTATACCCAGATGTACTTTTGAAGTGATGGAGACTTCAAAAAAGGTCTTTGGAGTGAACACAGCTCCCCCTTCCTGTCCTGACTCCAGACTCTCTACATGGGGTATGTAGCCCTTTGTGTGTGGCAGGACACTCCCCATTCAGGTTTAAGTGTCAGCCCCTCCCTCCCACTCTGACATAGATGACCCATCAGGATGTTGATGGCTTACAAGTCACACCTAAGCTCCCTTTGTGTGTGGCTGTCTAAAGGGAATGCACAAGGACAGCTGTCACCCCACCCCGACATTTATTGGAAACAGGCAGTAGGCACCAAGGCCCTCATTATGACATTGGAGGTAAATCCCTCTTACCGCCATGCTGACTGCCACCAACATACAGACACCAGGGTGGATATCCGCTTACCATATTATGACACACACATACACCAATCCGTCACTATTCAGCCACTTACATAAATCCGCCAGCCCAAAGGTCAGTGATAAACTGGCGGTATCAAAACTCACACCATTACGCCAACAGAACAATGCCCACCACATTATGACCCTCGAGTCGCTACGGTGGACGTTCAATGGCGGTAAACTATTGGTGGTACATACTGCCACACTCAAAATACACACACACATACAAAACAACACCACATTGGATAATTCAACCTACACACACCTGACACCCATACACACACCCACACACCCACACCACTATAAACCACACACCCACATTAAACAAATCCTTTGCAAATACAAACAATTGCCACCAGAGAGAAACAGCAAGACCAGAGACAAGACCAGAGACATATACCACTATCACCTATACACCACTGACGCACCTTACATCACACACCCCAACACGTCACTCTACACACCCTCACCCACACCACTCACACTACACCTATGGCACCACAACAACACCCCATATTCTCTGAGGAGGAGCTAAGGGTCGTGGTGGAGGAAATCATCTGGGATAGCCACAGCTACTTGGATCACAGGTTCAGCAGATATCCATTGCTAGGAAGATGGAGCCATGGCAGAGGATCATGGACAGGGTCAATGCCGTGGGACAGCACCCCAGAACAAGGGATGACATCAGGAAGAGGTGGAACGACCTACGGGGGAAGGTGTATTCCATTGCAGCAAGACACCAATTTGCAGTTCAGAGGACTGGCAGTGGACCCCCACCTCCTCCCCCACAACTACCAACATGGGAGGAGCAAGTCTTGGCTATCATGCATCCTGAGGGCCTGTCCGGAGCAGGAGGAGGACTGCACTCTGGTAAGTCAACTCTAAACTATTATCACTCCCCTACCTGCATGCCATCACATACCCCCACCCTCACTCTCACTCCCATCACTCCACCACCTCCCACACACCCCACCATCACAACCTACCCATCCCAATGCCAAGCCCTGCATGCACCACCAATGCATGTACACCACCCACAGACCTGCATGGATACCAATCACTAAAGCATGCACACTAGAGACAACCAGCTAGCCCACCAAATAATAACTCACACAAGGCAAAGCTGCCAGGGCAATTACACCCATAGAGGGCAATCCGCCCATGCACAATATGTCACACACAGGAACAATAACACTGCATTTAAATCCCCACAGGTATCCCAGCCAATGTCACTGGAGAAGAGGTTCCAGCAACATCCAGTCCCCCCACAGAAGAGGCCCACAGTGATGACAGCAGCTCTGGTCGCCTGGATCTGGGTGACCAACCTGGCCCATCGGGGACCTCCGGACAGTCGGTTACCCAGACACAGTCTCACACCACCACAGAACCTCCCCCCTCAAAAAACACCACAACAGCACCCACCCAGTGGGCCCATACCTCTGTCCCCAGGAAATGTCAATCAGCAGTGTGTCCACACTACAGGGACCCCAGGGCACCCCACAAACCCAGGAGAATCAGGGACCTGGGATCAGTGGTAGTGGGCACACGGTTCGGGGGACAGAGGCAAAGGACAACAGGGAAGCTGGGAGGACTGCTGTGCGCCAGGGAGAGACAGGCCCAGGGAACCCACTCTCCAGGAGGCACTCACCGTGATCCTGGTAGCATATCAACATTCCAGGATACGCTGGGCCAGATCATGAACAAGATGCAGGGGAACATGCCGCTGCAGGAGGGACAGTACCTGGGGATCAGGGAGGGCATGAAGGCCATTAACACCACCCTGGTCTCTATTGCAGGGGTGCTGGCAGACATGGCCAACAGTATGAGGGAGGCAGTGGTGCACCAGCGGGCCCCTGCCACTAGCCAGACTACTGAACAGTCCTCCACCTCCGCTGCCGCTAGTGGACAGGAGGCCCCACCACAGGACCAACAGTCCACCAACACTCCACTCCCTGCAGAAGAAGAATAACCCTGCAAACGTTCCCTGCGATCCAGGCAGAAGCCAGAAACTGTTGCCAAGACCCCGCCAGGAAATAGGAATCTCCTGATTGTCACCCTTTTGTCTCACTCTGTCACCCTGTCCAACTTGAACTGCCATTGCACCCCTTCCTATGCCCCCTTGGACAATGTACCTGTGCTACAAATAGACTGGACTCTAACCTGGACTTTCCTCAATTATCACCCCAGCCCATTGCACTTCTCCCTTTTCGTCAGAGCACTGCAATAAACACACCTTGAAAAAATACAAGTATGGAGTATGTCAAATGATTTAAGTATGTGTTCGTGTAACAAGGATTAAACATTGCAATTCAATTGTACAGTAATGTTTACATAGGAAAGACCTGTAGTTGGCTGCAGTGAACACACCAGGAGCAATAGTGGGGCACCAACAGCTGCAAAAAGAGATGCCAAAGGGTACAGTGAGTGGGCATAGAAGTAGGAATTCACAGCCTCCCAGTGACAATGTCAAACATGAAACTGTCAATGAAATGTGCAATAACACTGTTGGGTATGTGTGTGTCATTGGGAGTACTGACGAATCACTGGAGTTCTGTTGTCCTCATCCTCATCCTCTGCCTCCTTCTCTTCACTGTCCACAGATTCTACTGCTGCCACATGGCCATCTCCAGTCTCCTCCTCCTGCAGAAAAGGCACATGGCATCTCAAGGCAAGGTTGTGCGACATACAGCATGCCACGATGATCTAGCAGACCTTCTTGGGTGAGTAGCACAGGGATCGACCTGTTAGATGGAGGCACCAAAACCTGGCCTTCAGGAGGCCAAATGTACGTTCAATTATCCTTCTTGTTCACCCATGTGCCTCATTGTAACGTTCCTCAGCCCTTGTCCTGGGATTCCTCACAGGGGTCAGTAGCCATGATAGGTTGGGGTAACCAGAGTCACCTGCAAATATCGAGGGACAACTGTTAGCCACACACTAGCCCTTATGGCCCACGCCATACCCATATACCAACATCCACTGGGTGGGAACCAGGGCTCCATACTGGGGACTTGTAATGGAACTGGCAGTGAATTGCCTAGTGCGTAGGGATGTTCCCTGTGTGTGAGTGTGTTGTGTATGCCAACGGTGGTGTTGGTGCCACCATTGACCAAGAGTATCCTTTTCTCCCCCCTTTCTTGTTTTGTCACCCTGTCCTCATGTGCATTAGCATCATCTGGCGGAGGAGCAGAGGTACAGGCGATGGAGGGAGCTGTATCCCACAGGACCCAGGAGGCAGAGTCTACCGACGGTGGGGGCACCAGTGGGACGAAGGGAAAGGGGAGCAGCACGGGGGAGACAGAAGGGGACAGTTCTGACACAGATACCTCCTCTGATGGAAGCTCCCTGGTTGTGGCGGACACCTCTGTGCCCACTCCATCTATAGGTACATCCGCCACCCCCGTACTAGCACCACCTTCCCAGCAGCCCCTCAGCAAGTTGCCCGTGCCTGCTTACACAGGAGGGAGGGCATCTACCTCAATCCAGACACCTCAGGCCCTGCTCCAGTTAGCCCTGATGCCCTGAGTGAGGAGGCAATTGACCTCCTGCAATCCATCTCTGTTGGGCAGTCAACCATTGTGAATGCCATCCAGGGGTTGGCAGCCCAAATGCAGTAGACCAATGCATTTCTGGAGGGCATTCACACTGGCTTGGCGGCCCAACAGAGATCAATCCAGGCTCTGGCCTCCTCTCTGATGGCAGCCTTTGTCCCTGTTTCCACACTCCCCCTCCAACTTCCTCTACCCAAACCCATTTCTCTCAACCTGAACCTAACCCAAGCACACAGGCAGACGAGCATGCACACAGGACAACACACAAGTGTGGCACACGCAAACACAAGCACCACACTTCATCCCACAGGCACTCACACAAACACCATCCACATGCAGACATACCAACATCCACTTCCTCAACTGTGTCCCCCTCCTCCTCGTCCTCCACATCCGTCCCAGTGGCGTCTACACACCTGCATGCACTACATCCTCATCCACTACCAGCATCACCAGCACACCTATCAGAACACACACCTCACTGGCAGTCACCGCCTCAACAGCCAAGCACACACCCCCTCTGTCCTCTACCACTGTGTCTGTGTCCCCCTCCCAAAGTACACAAATGCAAGCACTCAGACACCCAACAACCATCCACCTCACAACAGCATCCAGCCCATGCACATGCACCCAAACTCAGCAGACAGACACCTACAACAACCACTCACTCTTCCTCCACTCCCAAACCTTCTCCCTCTTCCAGTCGCAATGTCCCTAAAAAGCTTTTCCTCTCCACCTTTGACCTCTTCCCTACCCCTCCTCCCCCCGTCCGTAACATCAGGCCAGGGCGGTCAAAACCCAGGCAAGCACCTCAGCCACCCAGTCACGGGCCCAGTAGTGCCCCCAGCAACTCCAGATGGGAAAGGATCCTGGGCACCAGACAGCAAGACGGAAAGGGTGCCTGCAAGGAAGGGCAAGGAGCCACCCCAAGCTGCTGCAAGGAAGGGCAAGGAGTCACCCACAGCTGCTGCAAGGAAGGGCAAGGAAGGGCAAGGACCCACCCCAGCTGCTGACAAAAGGAGCAAGGAGCCATCCCCAGCTGCTTCCAAAAGGAGCAACGAGCCATCCCCAGCTGCTAGCAGGAAGGGCAAGGGACCTGCACCAGCAGGCAGGAAGGACAAGGGGCCTGGTGCTTGGACTCTGTCGGAGCCCACACCACCAACCATGGTGGTGCAGCCATCTGAGGCTGCAGGGGATGAGCAGGAGCTTCCCCCCACCACCATCTCCGCCAGCAGCGCCACCACCAGCACCACCACTAGCAGCAGCAGCACCAGCACCAGTGGGCAGCCATCTAAGGCTGCAGGGGATGGGTTGGAGCCTCCACCCACCACCACCACCAACAGCAGCAGCACCAGTGGGCAGTCGTCCGAGGCTGCAGGGGATGGGTAGGAGCTTCCCCCCACCCACCACCACCAGCTCCGCCACCAGCACTGCCACCAGCACCACCAGCACCACCACCAGGAGCAACAGCACCAATGGGCAGCCGCCCGAAGCTGCAGGTGATGGGCAAGAGCTTCCCCCCACCACCACCACCAGCTCCAGCAGCACCAGTGGTCAGCCGTCCGAAGCTGCAGGGGATGGGCAGGTGCTTCCCCCTACCACCACCACCAGCTCCAGCGGCACCAGTGGGAAGCTGCCTGAGGCTGCAGGGGATGGGCTGGAGCCTCCCCCCACAACTACTACCAGCAGCAGCAGCACCACCACTTAACAGCCGTGACCACCGACGGACATTGTGTAGTCCTGCCTCCATGGGCTGATGTCCGGCCTGCCCCCTGCAAATTCTGTGGGATTGACACCCAGCTGTGACCCTGCACTCCCCAAGATCTGCATCACTGGGCACAATGCCCCCTCCAGAACTAGTGGAGCAGCCATCCACTCACTCCATCCTCCCCTGTATGAAGCTCGCAGGGCACGATGCCCTCTCCAGAACCAGTGGAGAAGCTGTCTGCCATCCTCCCCAAGATGCAGCTCACAGGGCATGATGCCCCCTCCAGAACCAATGGAGAAGCCATCCACTTCAGAGACGGTGGCCTCGCACTCCCCAGGACCGAGTAATGGGCATGTTGCCCCCTCAAGAGGATGTGGGCAAGTCACCCACTCAAGAGACTTTGGCCTTGCACTCCCCAGGACCAAGCATAGGGCATGTTGCCCCCTCCAGGACCAGTGGCGTCGTACCCTCTTACGGCTGAGGTGCCCCCCCACTCCCCGTCTCCCTGAGGTGCCTGCCTATTTTTGAACTGATGCCCCTGCAGTGTTCTCTACGTGTTGTTGCAGGAGTAAAGTGGGGCCTTGGACTTTGTAATGTGGCCCTGTGGCCTACGAACATTAAGGACTGGGCAGTGTCCCTTCATTTGAAAATATGTATATACCTTTTATTTGGATGCACGTATTGGTACTATATTTATCTTATTACACTCACTTTAATCTATTGGAGTTGTCCTTGCATTATTCCTGAGGAGAACGGGATTAATATGTTATGTTACTGTACCTGCTTGTGTGTATGGTGTTGGGGGTGGGGGTGCTGCATGTTGCGTGTGTGTGTGTCACTCTCCTTTTCCTCCCTCCATCCCCTGTGTGCTAGGCGGCTGTAGTCACCGTGGTCGTCTTCGCCGTCATTGATGTTCGTGGTGGAGAAGGACATAGAAGAGCATTGGGAAGACATGCAGCTTGGGCTCCATGGTGGCATGGTTCTTCCCTGAGTCTCCACAGGTGAGTCCTTTGACTTCTGAGATCTCTTTCCGACAGGCTTTTGATGTCGTTGATACCGCCCCGGAAAAGGTGGAAGATTGGACTGTCATAATACAGTGGGCGGAACATTGGCTTCCGCCTGGCTGTAGGCGGTTACCGCCATGGTAATTGTTGATTCCGCCCTAGCGGTCGGTGTGGTAAAGTGGCTGTCTGTCTGAGCTCTTTCCACCATGGTCATAATTTGGCGGTATTTACCACCAGCCTGTTGACGGTATTACCGCCACTTTATCACTAACCACCAGGGTTGTAATGAGGGCCCCAATGTCAAAAGTAAGAAAATGCAATTTTCTAAAAGTGGCATTTTCAGAACTGCAAACGAAAATCCAACTTCACCATAAGTTGCAATTTTAAATTGTGAGATCAGAGACACCAAACTTGACAAACGTATCTCTTTCTGATTATGAATTACACTTATAAAATGAAATAATTTAATCCCAATGTTATCCTGGGAGAGAGAGGTCTTGCAGTAGTGAAAAACAAATTTGGGAGTTTTTCACTGGAGGGGGATGTAAGTCTTGCAAGTACATGTCCTGCCTTTTACATGCATTGCACCCTGCCCTGGGGGCCATATAAGGCCTAGCTTAGGGGTGAAATATATTTAACAAAGATTTGTAAATGCATTAGGTTTCACCTATGTGATTAATATATTTTTGTTGTTGTAAGATTTAGCTAAATTATACCATACTAATGGAAGATATTTGCTGCTTCATTTCTCTAGAGAGGTAAAGTCATGTGCTAAAATTAAACAGACTTGCAAGAAGCCTTTGCTGCCCAGTTAGTGCACACTAAGAAGGAAGTCTTTGACATTCCGACAAAAAAAAGGGTATTTTCATTTCATAAGACTTCCATTAACCTTCATAATATTTGCATTACAATTCTGCTGTGAGTAAAGTTCTCTCAGAAAAAGAACAAGAACATTTTATTAAGAAAGAACCCAATCAGAACTGGGTTATCTCCAGAGTTCACAGGAACGATCTTTATCTTGCGTGCATCATGTGTGCTAATTTAGTGACCTTACAAATCCTCTACCTGTGGAAAGCCATTTAAGTAAGATGCACAAGCAATCACCAGCAGTAATGTGTACAGGCTCAATGAAACGGAAGGTGCATGTCAAACCATCACTTCAAGGCGGATGAGCAGAAGTTCTTGACAGCCTGATTCCTTTCTAGCCTCCAGCTGAAGTACATGGGAAACCAGTTCCTCTCCTTTCAGCATTTGCTCCTGGGAACAAGAGAGAGTGCTGAATGCAGTGCCATAAACTGGCAAAGAGCTGCCAAACCCAACCCTTGAGACAAGAAAAGTGAACAAGTGCTGGCCTTGCAACAAACGGGGAGCACTAGAGTGGGTGCCTGCCTCGGCCCTATGGGAACTGGGGAGTGCACTTTGCCCCAGGGGAACTGGTGAGTGCTGTTGTGATCAGGGTTCAAGTCTTGGTATGATGCACAACATCCAGTGTTTATGCGCAGATCACTTAATCTTTCCATGCCTGTGAAGTGCTCCGATAACCTTCTTTGTAGTTTGTGCTATGTGTAAAGTAGCAAATCAATTAAAAAAATAAGTTCTGAGACTAAAGCGGATGAACAGAGTACTGGGGCCTGGGGACACTAATAAGAAAAAAAACACAGGGAGCATGTATGGTAAATGCAGGATAGTGCTACAGCCAATAGAAATGGAGGAAAAGTAAGTGACAAGCACAGGAACCAATAAAAAGCAAGAAAAGCAAGAGGGCAGCATGAAAGCTCTTTTTAAGATTTATATTAAATACAATAGGTTTCACAACTCACACCCCCGCCATGCACAGTTTCTGTGTCAAAAAATGTGCTAAAAATATTACATTGATATCATCAATGATATCAAAGATATCATGAGTGCCGTCATTTGTGGGGTCATTAGCAGTGCATGGCCAGGGATGAGTTATAATTACCCTAGGGTATGAGATATAGTTACTTGAGGGAACTCTAACTATAACTGGTGCATTTCTATGGTTTTGCACCTTTAAAATGTGATCCTAACTATAAGGTCCCTGTAACCTTTGTTTTTTAATTGAATTTTTATGTTTTTGAAAGTTTTATTTCCTAACTATAACATCCCAGTGACCATAGGTTTTTTCAGTAAATTTCGAAGTTTTTTTTTTAAGGTATAGTAATTTTCATTTTTATACGTGAATCCAACCACATGCGCAGAGGCAGTTGGTCCCAGGGACCGGGCTCCGGACAGGTCCGGAGGCCAACCCCCTATAAGCACTCAACCTTGCACTGTGCACAACCTTCACGTATGTGCTAGGAAGATTGCCTGCAAAACCTGGCCTGCAGCCAGACCCTGCAGTCAACCCACCTAACCACCCAACCCCTTGCTGTGCACAGCCTTCAGCCGTGCAGTGCGCAAGTTGGCCACGGCATTTCTGGGTCAGAACAGGTGTGAGAGGGTGTATATGTGTGTGAGAGTGGCTGTGAGAGTGTCTGTCTGGGTGTGAGAATGCACGCATAAGTATTTTATTGGGGCATCAGTGTTTGCGTAAGTCTGCCGGCGCTGGTTTGCGTAAAAGAATTTACCGCCGCCTAACGCCATTCCAACGCATCAGGCGGGCGCCTTATTTATGGATTGATGTTAGCCGGCGCTGAGGCCTGGGTAGAGTAAAAAGGAATGACAATAACCGGGCAGCGCAGGTGTAGGGAACAATGGGGGATGTGCGTAAAAAAATGGAGCAAGTCAGGTTAGAGTAAAAAATCATGGCTCTAACCGGACTTACTCCATTTTTTGACGCACAACCCCCATTGAAATGACTCCTGTCTTAGGAAAGACAGGAGTCATGCCCCCTTGCCCAATGGCCATTCTCAGGGGACTTCTGTCTCCTGGGCATGGTCATTGGGCAGAGGGGCATGTAGCGGGGCCCAAGTTGGCCCCCCTATGCCAATTTAAAAAAAATAATACTTACCTCTACTTACCTGTACTTACCAGGGATGGGTTCCCCCATCCATGGGTGTCCTCCAGGGGTGGGCGAGGGTGGCAGGGAGGGGCACCTGTGGACTGCGTCCATGGTCAGAGACCATGGAAATGAGCCCACAGGTCCCTTAATGCTTGCCCTCACCCAGGCATTAAAAAACAGTGGAAATCAGGCTGTGCGCCTTTTTTAAGGCCCGCCCCTTCATGTGCGTCAAAATGATGCAGGAGTATAAATAAGGCGCACATGCCTTAAAGTCATTTTTTGGCTCGCCCCTTCCTGTGCGTCAAAATGAGGCAGGAGTAGGAATAAGGCGCACATGCCTTAAAGTAATTTTTTAGACGGGAACGCCTAACTTGCATGTCATTAACGCAAGGCGGTTTCACGCATCCAGAAAATGATGCACACTGCTGAATTTTGATGTTCGCGGGGTCAAGCGTCAAAGTATAAATATGGTTTTAGTTTTGCGCTGAATTTGCGTCAAAGCTTTTGATGCAAATTCAGCGCAAACAAAGTATAAATACCCCTTAGAATGAGATATTTCTGTACAATTAAAAATTAAAAATGTATCTGTCATTTTAAAAAACTTAAAATAATTTGTACTTTGAAAGAAAAAAAAAGCAGGAAGTGAGTCCAACTGGACTGGAACCCTAAATGGTCAGTGTGAAGGTCTGTGACCTTTACGCTGAGCTATTGCTGTCTCATTTTTTCCATTTGTTTAGCCCTTCATGGCTATCTGGGACCGCGAGGGAGCCCTCAAGGGCTCCCCTTGGTCCCTACATATTTATTTATTCATTTATTTTAAAATATCTAGAAAAATGCCCTTTACGGGCTATCTGGCACTGCAGGGTAGGCCTCAAGGCTTACCTCGTGGTGCCATTCCTTAAGCAAGCAGGAGCTGCTTTTAGCAGCATCTCCCTGCTTGCTGGAGCATTTCATCTCAGTTCCCTCCACGCATGCAGGGAACAGAGATGAAAGGTTCGGTTTCGGAAGTGTTTGCTGTGGCTTGACTGCAGCTACAGAGCTGTAGCCAAGCCACAGCAAACAGCTATGTCCTCGGGGGTAGGCATCCCAGGGCATAGCAGGAACTGGCAGAGGGGGGCTGCGGTCCCCAGGGCCATTAGTGGCTCCATGAGTTATAATCATTCAAAAATAATGCTTTTGTACTTCTATGTGTGCTGCATTCCGCAGCACACATACAAGTGGCAAATCACCACTGCAGATTGTTTATGTGCAGGAAGCGACACCTTCCTGCACATAAACAATCACTCCTCTCAACACAGATGCCCTTCCATTATGGTGCAAGGATGCCTGTGCTGGTGGAGGCAGCTTCGTTTAGCACAGGGGGAAATGTAGGGCTGCGCCATAGTCTTGTAAATATGGCACAGCCCTGCATTTAAAAACTGGGGCAGCACAGCTGATTTTGTAGCAGCACCATGGTGCAACAGCTTCTTGTAAGTCTGGCCCTAAGTGTTTTGCACACTTCTGTCATTGGGCTATACTTGGGCCACATTTGGGTGATATTTGTGCTAAATTGGGGCTCTTTTTTCTCTGGGTGGCCATTTTAGGAGATTCCTTTGTTATGAAGCTCCCTAATCTCTCCATTTAACATTGGTAATGCACTTTTATTAGCCCCCCTTTTTTCAGCCCGCTTGACGGATCACCCCAAAAATTTCCATGCATAACAAGAACCACTGGCACACTTTGTTTGCCAAAACATAATGAAGATTTGTCAAATGGCACCAAAGATATAGTCAAGTCAAAAACACATGTTTTCAATGGAAACTAGGGGCCAGATGTATGAAAAAGTTTTGCACTCGCAAACGGTGCGAATCGGTAAATTTGGCTGTTTGCGAGTGCAAAACAGTGGTCTGCAATGCATGAAAGGCATACGCAGACCACAAATAAGAAATCGCTAAAATTGCGATTTCTTGCGTTGCGACCTGGAAATTGCGAGTCGCAATTTGCGATTCGCAAATTCCAGGTCGCAAGGGAATGCTGCAAAAAATCGCAAATTGTGATTTTTCGCAGAATGGCATTTTGCACATGCAAAATACCATGGACTGCAACCAGGTGGTAACCTGGTGCAAAATTTAAAAATGCATTTAAAATGCATTTTTTAATTGAACATGTAAAGCACACATGCCCTTATGGCATGTGTGTACTTTACATGTCCCCCAAAACATTTTTGGGGTGAAGCAGAGGGGGCCATAGGCCCCGAGCACCCTGGGGATTTGCATTTCCAAAATTGCGATTTCTGGTTCAGAAATCGCAATTTTGGAAATGCAAAAAAATCACAGCTATGGGCCAACAGGCCCATAGCTGCAAATGGGCCGGTATCGCAATTTGCGATTCGGTAATAGCATTTGCGATTTTTAAGAAATCGCTATTACCGAATCGCAAATGTGATACATGGCACTTTGCGAGTCAGTAATAGCGATTTCTTAAAAATCCCTATTTTTACCAAATCGCAAAGGGCCGTGATGATACATCTGGCCCTAGGTCCTAACTATGACTACCCACTAGTGACCACAAGTGGGTTTTCTATACATATATATTTTTGCAGGCACAGGTTTCCAAGGTTACACAAAAAAAGGGACAGGCCATATATACAAGTGAGACTAAAAGCTTTAGTGCTTCTTTTATGTTTGACCTGTCCCGGTTTGTACTCCTTAAAATCTGGTCACCCTACCCCAAGAACAGTAACTGCAGCCAGCAGCTAAGGTAGAGGGAATCAAGCAGACATAAGAAATGCAGCCCTGTATCTCTTTAGGAGATCCCTTTAAAGGAACAAATGTCCTCATTCTATAGAAGCAAAGCCCTTCTTCACAACTGGCAGCCAGGCAAAGGCATGAGGAAAGGATCGGCAGGAGGGGCACTGGATGCCTGACATTCTTTGCCTCTGTGGCAGCAATAGGAGGATGTGGCCTTATGGCCAGGACTGTTGAATTTGTAACTGGTTGTTAGACCTGACAGCCTTAGGGTGGTCATCCCCCAACTTTTTGCCTGCCTCCCTCCACTTTTCTGACACTGTTTTTTCTGGTTTTAGGAGGCTGCACACTTTATCACTGCTAACCAGTGCTAAAGTGCATATGCTCTCCCTTAAACATAGTAAGATTGGTTAATTCTCATTTGGCATATTTGATGTACTTGTAAGTCCCTAGCAAAGAACATTACATGTGTCCCGGGCCGGTAAATTGAATGCTACTAGTGTTTTATATGTCTTGGTAGTAGAAAACTCATAAATTTGTTTTCCTCTATTGTGAGGCCTGCTCCTTTCATGAGATAGCCTTAGGGTTAGCCTCATATACAGTTTGAGTGGTAGATTCTGAAAGGGGTAACCAAGACATATTTAGTATGGCCAGAACGGTAATAGAAAACCCTGCTTATTGGTGAGGTTGGATTTTATACTACTGTTTTAGAAATGCCACTTTTAGAAAGTGAGCATTTCTCTGCACTTACAATCCATCAGTGACTTACAGCCTGCCTCCAATCAACATCTGGGCTGGGCTGGTTGTCGGCTCCCTTGTGCATTTCACCCAGAAAACCACAAACACAGGATGCTTAGTCACACCTGCACTTATCTGCATACTGAATGGCTCTTCCTGGACTGGGAAGTTATAGGGCCTGACACCTACATTTCAAAGGCTTTTGGCCTGTCTAATAAAAAATTAAAAACTGCTCATACTGTACATTTAGTAATAAGCATTTTTCTATTATGCCTGAATAAACACTGCAAATGGCCGCAAGATATATGGCCAAACAACAGCCAGCAAGGAGGCATGGCCACCACAACAAAGAAGAACACATGCAGTCCTAAAGCATACTGGATGGCTAAACAAAAGGACAACCATCCACTTGGTCAAACAACAACCAGAAAGGAGGCTTGGCCACCACAACAAAGAAGAACACATGCAGGACTACTGGATGCCTAAACAAAATGGCCACCAGACACATCAAACAATAAGAAGGATCAATAGAAAACAAAAAACACCTATAGGTATAGGACTATAATTTTGATTATACAAAAAGGCCCCCTGGCCACATCTCATGACAAACACTCTCATGCACTGGCCAGACAAAGAAGGCTATGTTATAGGAGGATAACAATTGCAGTAGGTCAGTATTAGTAAGTCCAAAAACTAAAATTAAAAGGCTAAAATGTTTACAACAACAACACACATCATACAAAGGCATCAAGTATTATAACGCCCATACACTGTTTGCAGAGAAAAATGTGAAATACCACCAAACAACATTTTGTTATCTTTAATCCAATGCCATGCATGGTGTTTCAGTACCACAAACACCACAAACAGTTGTTTTTCATCATGCACCAGTGACTAGCACTGGCCCTACAGCTGGAAGGCCTGTTAGAGTAGCAGACTATGCTACTTAACACTAACATTCATTTTAATCAATATTGCAAATTTACAAAAAAAAACATGGAGAACATGTAATGACCAGTAAAACATTTTTCCCTTATAGAACAAAAATTACAAGTAAAAATATAACTAGGCCACAAACACAGGCCACCCACCAAAATAAATAAAAAAAATCAAATAAAAGTACTGCTATATCCAGGTGCATGCCCCCTATCAAACAAACAAGTTGTACAACACTCTCATCCAAGTGTTTTTAACTTACTTGTGAAAAGTCAAATGCAACAGTCCTTAAATTCAATGATATATCCAGGAGACAAAATGAGTCATCCTTCCAACTCAAAATCCAAATGAAAAGTGACTAGGAGATGGACAAAGCAGTGGGAGGAGCCTGCTGGACAGGAAAAGGAAGTTGGCGTCTCTGAGGAACTTCCTGTTTTGGGGAAAAAAAAGTACTCCTTTTATATAATATCAAAGCAAATGATCAATTTGAGAAGATTTTTCACTCAAAGTTGTAGGTTTTAGCTGCTTCAGTTTCACCAGGTAGCAGCAGCAGTTGATCGCGCTCAGTCGCGCTCGCCTATGTCAAAAAAGACACATCCGAAGTTGCTGGTGTAGCGCTAACTCTCGCGTGTGGGTAGAAATCTCGTTTGTGATCATGAGTCTTTCATCTCACAACTTGCGAGCGCAAAATGACAGAAAGTGCGTGCCAAAGGGGGAGGGACAAAGAAATTCTGATACGTTGCGGAGAGTTGATTCTATTGGTAACCCAGCATTTCACACGGACACGGAGTTGCCGAATTCCACAAATTCCGCAAACTCCGCCAGCGGAGCATAGTTTTTCACCCAGGCCTAGAAAAATGTCCCAGTGTTAATATAAGCAGATTATGTGGTTTTATTATCTAGAGCTCCTAATGGTCTTAATGTTTTATTTCAGGAATTTGTATCTTATATGGGGGAACTGGGCTTGGCTACTAATCAAATGAAGACTTTTATTATGGTATATAAACCCCACAACTATAAGGTTAGGGGCATAGCCCTAAATGGTCATCCTGTTGCCCAGACCATGGAGTTCTCATACCAGGGTGTAGTCATGGATGCTAGAATCCACCAAGATCATCTGTGGACCTTCTATTGCCAAGGTGAAGCAGAAATGTGCTAGTATGATTGGATGCATCTTCAATTTGGTAAAATATATTGGGAAAAAAACTGTTGCCCTTCAATTGGGAGTCTAAAGAGGAAATGCCTCCTGGTCCGTACTGGCATTTGGGGACATACAAATACTAGCCTCCTCCAGGTGGAATCAAATAGGAAAGTCTGATATCTCTTGGGCATCCCACTTGTATGCTCCACCTTTATAGTTCACAAGGAGCTAGGGATGGAGTATGTTGAGGATATTATTAAGTTGGACCCCTTGCTTCTGTGGTGTTCTATCTGGGCTAATTCGCACTCCTCGGTAAATAGAGAAATCATTAAAGATTGACTCAAGTGCAAGAGTAGCATAAAAATCCCCTGGTTTGACTATATTAAAACTAAGTTAAGGAAGGTGGGTAGGCCAGCTTTTTCACCATTTCTGCATCTATATGAAAAACTGACATTTTGTGGGTGAAAAATGCCTTTAAAGTAGGTTGAGATCAATAAGGAATGATCTTGAAATTAACAAACAAACCGTTAGAGAGAATGTAGAGCTCCACCTTTCCCCGTCCATGGAGCCCTAGCTTGGGTGGATCGATGACTCATGGGATAGGTTATTGTTAACCAGGTTTAGGTTAGGATTTGTAAACTGCCACCTCGGCTTTCCCCTTGGCCGATTTTATTCCTCTAAAGCCTTGTTCAGCCCATAAGACGAATCATCCCTGAAAATTCTTTTGCATTGCACCTTTTTTGTAAATTTTTTATCAATAGAAAAAAATCTTAATTCTGATTATCTGAGATCTTCGAGATCAGCTCTTGTGTACCTACAACAGCTAGACTCCCCCTTTATCTGCCTTAATATCTGCTCCTTTTGGAACTATGAAGTCAGTAGAAGAAACTCATTAATGTTTTAGTTGGATGAATAAACCATCAGTTGAAAATGATCTATATTTCAATCTTTTTGCTCCATGATTTTGGTACTATGTATTGCACTTTACTTTCTACCCTTTCGTTAGTAAGAGAATAGCCTGCCTGTGATCGTGGGCTTATGTTGGTATTAACCCCTGTATGTTTGAAACCTCACTTACTGTTGTTTCTTATAAAAAATGTTTTTCTATTTTACATGTAGGTATGTTTTTATTCAAAGTGTTGGATTATTATGTCTATTTTTTATACTTTTATGATCACATTTGTGCCCGAAATAAAGTGAATTGGATTTTTTATTTGAATTTTAATTTGAAATATGCAAATTTTACACTCAGGTGATTCCAATGTTCACCTTGAAGATCCCATGTGTAAGTTGGCTACAACACTCATAGAGGATATAAGTGTGTGGAATCGGAGTCTTATTAATTCAGCACCTACACATAAGGCGGGCCACCTTCTTGATCCTATTTTTTCTAATCTTATGGATCTTATTACATGCCCCTGCTGTTAGGTTGGTCAGATCATTTAGCAGTGCTGTTTTCTTTTAGGGACCAAACTACTTCTGTTATGATACCAGTCACTGCTCTGGGCAAATCGAGTAACTGGTCATTATTAGATGCCCCTGTTCTGAATGCACAGTTGTGCCACACTGCACCAGACTTGATACAGATAGTGGACCAAGGTCATCCCTTGGTTGGTCAGCTGCCAATGACTTCAAGCTCCTCAGAGAGAATCCATTCCCCTGCAATTTTGTTCAGCAACTTCATTTGTTTAGAGAAAAAAACATTGTGAGGGGCTAGAAAGAGAATGAAGAAAGGCTTATGATAAAGATCACAAAGTACAGAATAAACTAGCTCTGAAACATACTCATGAACAATGCAAGGCCACCTGAGAGGCATTTTATTCAGACAAAATTTCCAGTGTCCACACTTTTCCAAAGAAACATTTTAATGTGGTCAGGGATCTGTCAGATCCTAGTAAAGTATCTCTGGTGCCTTTGTTGACTTAAAATCAATGCAAAGAACTGTCACACTTCTTCATAGAAAAAGGTGGCTGATATTCAGGGCCATCTTAAGAAGCCTTATATGGTTGATTAGCAGGCTGCCTATACTTCACTTAGTATCAGCACCCAGGATACTGTTCCAAGAAGGGTTTAGAACTCATTATATATGTCCTTGGCCTCCTCTATAATGGGCTCACTGTCCCAGTTTGACCTTACTCAGTTTCTGGCCATACACCGCTCAATGCACTCACTCCATCACAGCTTGTTCTTTTTAATCCAGATCTTCATCAAATGTTGTTTAGACTGCTCAATTCCTCACTACGTCAAGGATTGATCCCGCTGGTCTGGAAACATATCATGGTCTTACTGCTTTTAAAAATGCCTAGTCTAAACCCCACCAATTGGTCTAATTTCAGACCAATTTTAATGGCACCCCTTTTCACCAAGATTTTGGAGAAGCACATCAACTCGCACCTTACCACCTTTGTGGTCATCCAAAAACTTTTTATCCATTTACTAGGGCTTTTTGGCAGGACACAGCACTGAATCCACCCTCCTAGGAGTCGCTGAATATCTGAGATAATTCTTGGATGAGGGTACAATAGGCACGCTGATTTTATTAGATCTCATTGTGGCTTTCAACACTGCATACCATTCCATCCTCCTAGAAAGGCTAAAGACATAGGGACTTCAGGGCACAGCCTTGGCCTGGATGACATACTTCTTGGAAGGTTGTTCTGTCCAGGTCTTCTCAGCCAGTGCTAGATCAGAGATCACCTTGGGTGTGCCCTGGGGCTTGGCCCTAAGCCCATTAGTCTTCAACATATATGCTCACCCCCTAGCGGATGTGGTGGGGAGTTATGGACTAATCCTGTTTTCATATGAAGATATCACACAAATTATTTTCTCACTGTCATCTGCTCATGGACACAGCCGGGAGCCTTAAATCGGTGCTTGAGTAGGATTTCCACATGGATTAGAATTAATGCACACAAGCTCAACAGTGAGAAGACCAAGGCCACTGTACTAGGAAAAAAAAACTCGTTTGGGGATCCCAGCACTGGCCAGAAGCTCTTGGAGCCCTTCCAGAATTGTCCTCCAATGTTAATTATCTTGGCTTCTAGTTGGGTGAGAGGTGATCTATGAAACAGCAGGTGGCTAAGATGGCCTCTACATGATTTGCAGTGCTGAGGAGGGTCAAAAAGATCATTGGCATGATTCCACTGCCAGCCCATAAAACAGTGGTCCAAGCTTTGATTCTGTCTAGAATCAATTATGGGAACATTTTATGTCTGGGAGCCAATAAGGTAGCTATCTGGCATATACAAGTGGTTCAGAATGACACAGCCAGGCTACCCTTTTGCTTCCCAAAGTATGTTTTGATGTCAAATCTTCTCCTTGAGTTACAATGCCTGACTGTGGATAAACAGACACTGTTCAAAGCCTTGTGCTATATGCAGAAGGCTAGATCAAATACAGGCCCAAAATCAATCTGGTGCTGCCTTACCAGCCAGTGTGTATTCTTCGATCATGCAACCAGTCTCTGGGTAGTGTTCCTTGAGTCCATCTGGTGCACATATGAGTCAGGTCCTTTGTGTACCTAGGTCTGAAACTGTGGAGTGACCTTCTAGATTCTCTGCAAAGCTATACTTCCTGCAACAACTTTAAAATCTGGTTGTTTTGAACATCGGGCCGACTGGTCCTACCTTGGTCCAGCGCTGGGAAAACCTTTGAGATAGCTGAGCGCCTTACATGAAACAATAAAATAAATAACATGAATCTAAATTACCCCTGTAAGTTAATTGTAGAAATGATTCACAATGTCTGATGCCAGTGGCTCAAGTATCATGAGACAAAGAAGCCAATGGTTGAAGGAGGCTGAACTGAAGCCCCTTTCAGTATATATGCATTACAATATGTTTGTCATGAGTACTACGAATACCATTAGGCATCATACCTTAAAAAAGACTGCTTTCTTTATGAAGTTCCACTTTTACGCCATGTTTTATGATCATCTGTTCAGTGTTTTTTTTCTTGTAGTGAAGAACAACATTTTCTATGGTAGTTACATGGAAAATGTATCTTTTCTGACTTCTAACTGTTTTTCCCCTGCATGGACCTACACAAAGATTGATATGCCAACATATTGCTATTTTCTCTAGTAGTATGCAAAATTTTGTGTACATTTGTCAACCAGTAGTAAAGGTATAAGCAAACTAAAGACCACATTATTAACAGAAAACATAGCTGTAGTTTGTACAAAGTAGGTTATGCTGACTTTGATACTGCCAGACTATGCAACCAACCTACCTCAGTTGGTCAATCATGTTCCATACGGCTTTCAACTAAGAACAGGTGGGTTTACTTAAGACCCCCAAAATGCTCTGGGTGGACAAATCCCTCTCCACCTGTCCTTCACCCTGCACAGGGGGGGATGTCTCCAAGGTCTGCAACTTTCCTTGCCAGGATGGCCAATTACAGCTGTGCATGGCCGTCAGTCATGCATCCCGGAGGTTATGCACAATCAATCAATCAGGGATTTGTAAAGTACACTACTCACCCGTGAGGGTCTCAAGGTGCTGAAGAGGGGAGGGGGGCAGTGGTGGGCGGGTGGTGTTGCTATTGCTCGAACAGCCAGGCCTTGAGAAGTTTCCTGCAGGTAAGGAGGTCTTTGGCCTGGCACAGGTGGGTGGGAAGATTGTTCCACGTTTTGGCGGCGAGGTGTGAGAATGATCTACCGCCAGTTGTAGTTCTTCAGTCGCGTGGGACGGTTGTGAGGGCGAGGTCGGCAGAGTGGA
The DNA here is from genome assembly GCF_031143425.1 of Pleurodeles waltl. Classification (NCBI taxonomy): domain Eukaryota; kingdom Metazoa; phylum Chordata; class Amphibia; order Caudata; family Salamandridae; genus Pleurodeles; species Pleurodeles waltl. Next base: position 843,859,686 of record NC_090438.1, on the reverse strand, counting down.
GATGCTGGGTCGGGGTGTAGAAGGAGAGTCGTCTGTTGAGGTATTCTGGTCCGGTGTTGTGCAGTGCTTTGTGAGCATGGGTGAGGAGTTTGAAGGTGATTCTCTTGTTGACTGGGAGCCAGTGCAGGTTTTTCAGGTGGTCTGTGATGTGGCAGTGGCAGGGGATGTCCAGAATGAGGTGGAGGTGTTCTGGATGCGTTGCAGCCCCTTCTGGAATTTGGCCGTTGTTCCTGCGTTTAGGGCATTGCTGTAGTCCAGTTTGCTGTTTGCGAGGGCTTGGGTGACTGTTCTTCTGATTTCGGTGGCTATCTATTTGTAGATCTTTCGGAGCATGCGGAGGGTGTTGAAGTAGGAGGAGGAGATGGCGTTGACTTGCTGGGTAATGGATAGTGAGGGGTCCAAGATGAATCCTAGGTTGGGTGCGTGGTCGGTGGGAGTCGGTGGGAGTCGGTGGGAGTCGGAGCGGTTCCGAGAGTGGCAGGCCACCAGGAGTCATCCTATGCGGGGGGTATGGAGCCGAAGATGAGGACTTCCATCTTGTCTGAATTGAGTTTGAGGCAGCTGCTCTTTATCCATTCAGCGATGGCCTTCACTCCTTCGTGGAGATAGGTCTTGGCAGAGTCCTTGGTGAGGGAGAGGATCAGCTGGGTGTTGTTGGCGTATGTGATGATGTTGAGGTTGTGGAATCGGGCGAGGTTAGCAAGTGGGGCCATGTAGATGTTGAAGAGGGTTGGGCTGAGTGACGCATCCTGGGGTACGCCGCATATGATTTTGGTGGCCTCCGAGTAGACTCGGGGGAGGCACTCTCTGTTTCTGCCGGTGAGAAAGGAGGTGACCCAGTGCAGGGCTCTGTTGCAGATTCCAGCATCCCTGCGGCGTGAGCATAGGGTGTGGGGGCAGACGGTGTTAAACGCAGCCAAGACGTCCAGGAGGATGATGGCCACGGTTTCGCCTCTGTCGAGTATGGAGTCTGGTTTCGGTGCTGCGGTTGCTGCGGAATCTGGATTGGGAAGGGTCTAGGGTCCGGTTCTCCTCGAGGAAATGGGTTAGTGGCCTTCTCGATTACTTTTTCCATGAAGGGGAGCAGGGAGATAGGCTGGATGTTCTTGAGGTCCTTTGGTTCCACCTTGGGTTTTTTGAGGAGGAAGTTGATCTCAGCGTGTTTCCAGCTCTCCGATAAGGTGGTGGACTTGAAGGAGCTCTTTGATGATCACAGAGCTCAAGCGTGGCTAGGTTCTGCACTCAACCGATTGATGGTAGCCAACCTCTGATGCATAAGAACTTCAGGTGGCCAAGCAGGGGTTGTCCTTCTTTCTTTTTTTGGGGGCGTTCGCAAACCGGAGTTTGGGTTTGTGAAGTGAATATATGCTCATGGATAACTGTTGAAGCTCATGGAGGGTCTGTAGACCCATCACTTGATCCACAGCCCCAGTGGACGCTCCCCCATGGTTGCACAAGTCCTTGCCAGGGGTTCAAAGAGGGAAGGCACAGTTTGCAAACTGTGTTGAAGCACTAAGGTCGGTAACCCTACCTTAGGCTACGCTGTATTGCAGCCCTCACTAATTTATTGGCTTGACGTGGCTATGGAATCTCATATTAGTGACAGGTGAAGTACAGGGTACCAACTGTGCATCAAGTGCCTGCTTTGTGTTCTGTATCAAGACAGAGTCAATATTTCATATATAGTTGTCATATACAGTCCGTCTCCTGTGCCCTAAAGAGCCCCAAATTGAATTGCTTGAAACATGTCAATCTGTGTATTTTTAAGAAATTCCTAATTCCAAAAAATGTCCATAATTACCTGCACAGCTGCGATCGGGGGCCAGGAAACACTTTCAGGAAGACCTCGTAAAGTGTTTCCTGGCCCCCGATCGCAGCAGGAAACAGTTTCAGGAAGGCCCCGTAAGAAAGGGAAGAGTCTCCCCTTTCCTACGAGGCCTACTGAAACTGTTTCCTGGCCCCCGATCGCAGCACAGCTGCGATCGGGGGCCAGGAAACACCACTAGACACCAGGGATTTCACTTGGGGGGTCGGCTCCCTCAGAAAACGGGCCGCCCCCACCGGGGGCATATTTATTTTTTTTAAAAGGTAGGTGCCCCCTGGGGGGGTGCGATCGCAACTTTTTTTTTTTTTTTTTTTAAATAACAAAAAATAAATAAATGGACAGGGGGTCGCCCGTGGGCAGGGCGATCCCCTGTGGGGGCAATATTTTTTTAGTTGTTGTAGGGTTTCCCTGGGGGCCATTTTGGCCCCCAAGGGAACCATACAACAACTAAAAAAAAATATATATATATATATATATATATATATATATATATATAGATTTATGTATATAATTATATATATATATATATAGATCTATCTATAGATATATCTATGTAGATAGATAAATAGAGAGATAGATCTATATATATATATATATATATATATATATATATATATATATCACACTTTTGTCAATATGTGTGTGGTTTCCCTGGGGGTTGCGATCAGCCCCCAGGAAAACCAGACCCACATATAAAAGTGATTTTATATATATATTTATATATAGAGAGAGATTTGCCACCAGTTGTCTTACAGTTGCAGCTTGCGTCTTCAAAGCAATGCACATACTTCAACTTTCAACTGTAGCTTTTAGGCAGCAATAAAAAAGTCAAGTAAGTATTGTGATTATGTTTCTGCTACAAAAGGGTCAGACTTGTCTAGTGGCAGTTTTAGTGCCATAATGAAGCGCAGAAGGTTTATATGCCTACTGCAAAGAGCAAATCTGTATTTTATGTGAATAGCTGAGTACATTAGTAAAGTCAGCCATTACCTGCGCTATAATACAAATGAAATGTATGTGCGGGGTGGAGGGCGGCTATGGGGCTATGGAGAGATGAAGGGCGCTTTTGCTGGGTGGTACTGAGGGAATCTGAGGAGGAGGGAGTGGGAGCACCAATAATGATTGTTGGACTGGGCGCAGGAGGTGCTAAAGACTGTGACGAATGGTATTTGACGAGGTGTTTTTTGAGTGTCTTGAAAGAAAGTGCTGATTGAGGGAAGAAGCGCAGGTAAGGTGGCCTCTATTGTTGCACGTATCTCACACACACCATCGATTTTGTGACTGTCAACGTAGGCTAGTGTTTTAGAGCAACAGTTTAGCCAATAGCAGAGATGGCATCTTGATGGATGACTGCTGCCGGCACTCGGGTTATAGAGGACAGCTCTGACATAGGATCAGAGACTGAGACATAAGATACTGAGACAGCATCTGATGGATAGGACAATGGTACAGACTCTGGGAGTGATTTTTCAGTCGGAGGAGTCCCATTCGATAACTCCTCTTCCAGTACATTATGAGGGAGGTGATGAGGACAGTCCTGCGGTCCCTTCGCAAGCAGTCTGTGCAACTGGGTAAGAGTGGGTTAGCCCAACCCAGAGAGCAGGTGAATGCAGTGGCGAGAGAGAGAGTGCTCTCTTGGGAGCTCCCCAATTTAGTTCAGCCCCAAATTCCACCGCCCAAATCGTATTGTGGAGACAACAAAACTATCTATTGCAAAACAAACTGGTTTTGTAAGGCAGGCACCTGTGTTTTTGGTCCTGGATTCGGCGGCCATATAGAGAAACACACTAAACCCAAACATTTCTGGAAACTAGACATTCGGGGGAGTCCACAGAGGTGTGACTTGTGTGGAATCCCCAAAGTTTTCTTACCCAGAATACCCTGCAAAGCTGAAATGTTGAATAAAAACTCTATTTTTCTTGCATTTCTGTCACACAAATTACAGGAATATGCTGGGATCCACAAAATTCCTACCACCCAGTGATTCCTCACCTGTCCTGATAAAAACACTACCCCACTTGAGTGCCTGCACCTAGCGCCTGCGTCAGGAATGGATCACCCCAGGGTCAACAGCTGCCTCATGTAAGGACCAACATTGACCGCTGTGTGATCTATTCCTGTCGCGGGCATCAGGCCTACCCACACAAGTGAGGTACAATTTTTATCGGGAGACTTGGGGGCATGCTGGGTGGAAGGAAATTTGTGACTCCTCTCAGATTCCAGAACTTTCTGTCACCGAAATGAGAGGAAAAAGTGTTTTTTTGGCCACATTTTGATGTTTGCAAAGGATTCTGGGTAACAGAACCTGGTCAGAGCCCCACAAGTCACCCCATTTTGGATTCCCCTAGGTCTCTAGTTTTCAAAAATGCACAGGTTTGGTAGGTTTCCCTAGGTTCCGGCTGAGCTAGAGGCCAAAATCTACAGGTAGGCGCTTTGCAAAAAACAGCTCTGTTTTCTGTCTAAAAATGGGATGTGTCCACGTTGTGTTTTGGGGCATTTCCTATCGCGGGCGCTAGGTCTACCCACACAAGTGAGGTATCATTTTTATCGGGAGACTTGTGGGAACACTGGGTGGAAAGAAATTTGTGGCTCCTCTCAGATTCCAGAACTTTCTGTCACTGAAATGTGAGGAAAACGTGTTTTTTTAGCCACGATTTGAGGTTTGCAAAGGATTCTGGGTAACAGAACCTGGTTAGAGCCCTACAAGTCACCCCATATTGGATTTCCCTAGGTCTCTAGTTTTAAAAGATGCACAGGTTTGGTAGGTTTCCCTGTGTGCCGGCTGAGCTAGAGGCCAAAATCTACAGGTAGGCACTTTGCAAAAAACAGCTCTGTTTTCTGTCAAAAAATGGGATGTGTCCACGTTGTGTTTTGGGGCATTTTGCTGTCGCGGGCGCTAGGCCTACACACACAAGTGAGGTATCATTTTTATCGGGAGGCTTGGAGGAACGCTGGGTGGAAGGACATTTTTGGCTCCTCTCAGAATCCAGAACTTTCTGTCACCGAAATGAGAGGAAAATGTGTTTTTTTAGCCACATTTTGAGGTTTGCAAAGGATTCTGGGTAACAGAACCTGGTCAGAGCCCTACAAGTCACCCCATCTTGGATTCCCCTAGGTCTCTAGTTTTTAAAAATGCACAGGGTTGGTAGGTTTCCCTAGGTGCCGGCTGAGCTAGAGGCCAAAATCCACAGCTAGGGACTTTGTAAAAAACAGCTCTGTTTTCTGTAAAAAAAATGGGATGTCTCCACGTTGTGTTTTGGGGCATTTCCTGTCGCAGGCGCTAGGCCTACCCACACAAGTGAGGTATCATTTTTATCGGGAGACTTGGGGGAACATAGAATAGCAAAACAAGTGTTATTGCCCTTATCTTTCTCTACATTTTTTCCTTCCAATTATAAGAGAGTGTGTAAAAAAGACGTCCATTAGAGAAATGCCCTGCAATTCACATGCTAGTATGGGCACCCTGGAATTCAGAGATGTGCAAATAACCACTGCTCCTCAAACCCTTATCTTAAGCCCATTTTAGAAATGCAAAGGTTTTCTTGATACCTATTTTTCACTCTTCATATTTCAGCAAATGAATTGCTGTATACCCAGTATAGAATGAAAACCAACTGCAGGGTGCAGCTCATTTATTGGCTTTGGGTACCTAGGGTTCTTGATGAACCTACAAGCCCTTTATATCCCCGCAACCAGAAGAGTCCAGCAGACATAACGGTATATTGCTTAAAAAAACTGACATCGCAGGAAAAAGTTACAGAGTAAAACATAAAGAAAAATGGCTGTTGTTTTCAGCTCAATTTCAATATTTTTTTCTTTCAGATGTTATTTTCTGTAGGAAAACCTTGTAGGATCTACACAAATGACCCCTTGCTGAATTCAGAATTGTGTCTAGTTTTCAGAAATGTTTAGCTTTCCGGGATCCAGCATTGGTTTCATACCCATTCCTGTCACTAACTGGAAGGAGGCTAAAAGCATCAAAGATTTTAAAAAAGGGGTATGTCACAGTAAAATGCCAAATTCGTGTTGAAAAATTTGTTTTTCTGATTTAAGTCTGCCCATTCCTGAAAGGTGGGAAGATGGTGATTTCAGCACCAGAAACCCTTTGTTGATGGCATTTTCAGGGAAAAAACCACAAGCCTTCTTCGGCAGCCCTTTTTTCCAATTTTTTGGGAAAAAAACAAAATTTTCACTATATTTTGGCTAATTTCTTGGTCTCCTCCAGGGGAAACCACCAACTCTGGGTACCATTAGAATCCCTAGGATGTTAGAAAAAAAAGGACGCAAATTTGGCATGGATTGCTTATGCGGACAAAAAGTTATGAAGGCCTAAGAGTGAGCTACCCCAAATAGCCAATAAAGGGCTCAGCACTGGGGGGGAAAAGGCCCAGCAGCTAAGAGGTTAAAGGCAGAGCTCTGTCCTTGTAGTTTCTTTCCACTCACTTTCTCGTCTCTTTTGTTGTACTGCTTCTTCCAGCTTCTCCCCTTTCCTGAACAACCTGTTTTCTCATTTCTCTTTTTATATTTTTCTTCATTTCAATTTTCCAGTTAGTTGCTTGCTTCATTTATACAGAAATTGTATTTTTCCAAAAATGTTCATTTAATTTAATTGTATTGTTTGTTGACATTTGCTGTGAAATGTGCATAAATCCTCCCTGAGCATACACTTATTGTTTGACAGGTAGGTGTGGTGCCTCTCATTATCGAATCCTCCCGAGAACTCACTGGGCAAGATCACCTGTGTGTCTACAAGTTAGCAGATGATGCACTATTTATACATGATTTTGGAGCACAGCATTACGAGAAGAGCTCTGAAATAGGAACTTTGAAATGCATTTCAGTTGTCCAGCACACTTCAATCCCATTCATCAGATTCTGACTTATACACAATCATTCTTGTCCTATGTGTAAATACGGTATGGACATTTTCAGCTGTGTTGCTTTCTTGTTTCCCCTTAGCTACTATGACATTTGTAACTGTGGAACATAGATCCTGGTTGAGAAGAGACAAAATCAGGATTGTGAAAATAAGCGAGGTGAATATGAACAACCTGACACTTTGCAATAAACATGACTACACAAACTCCTCCCTTAAGTGCATTATCTACCCGACAGAGAGCAAGGTATGGTAAATATAATCTGCCCAAAACCAAGTTCATGAGAAGTGCCCCAGACCTCTTTACCTTGGAGCAAGGTGGGCCTCCAGTCCCCAAATCAAGCGATGTAGAGATGCAAAGCCTGAGGTCTGCTTTGGTCCACAGAGTGTTTATATAAGGCCCATGTTATTGTTTGTGCAGCCATCCTGACGTGGGTATGTACCTAAGTGTTAGATTGTGTGCTCAAACTTGGATCATCAATACCATAACAAAAATGCCTGATCTGTTCATATTCTGTGACGCACAGGGACATGATGTCAGTTCAATACGTACATTACTTAAAATAACGCTTTCATGGAATGGCAACTGACTATAACCTAAAAACATTTCTTATGAAATGTAGGAACTGCAAGTACTGTTAAAATGAATAAAAGATTAATAAAATGACAGTATGTTTATCTAGGTAAAAAGGGCACAGGCCTGCAAGCCGATGCTAAGCTAAACACCTGTACCCGAGCAAACTTAAATGGATCCACAATAGCATGGACTGTAAATCTTTAATTATGCCACTGATCACAAGCGAGTATTTCACAATATTCCATCTTTGTAGCATTTGCTGGTATATGCTGCAACTCTGTAGGCAATAGCCTTTTTCTGCCCTGTGTGATAGGTTAAAACTTGCTATGCTAATGTTTTGTTCTCAGGTTGTGTGGCAGGAGGAGCACATGAATTTGAAGTAACCACCACAACATTGCCATCCTCCTGTGTGTATGCAGATGGTGGCCATTCTGCAGTAGTACCTCCTTCCTGCCTTGCTCCAGTGGGCTAAAATGCCATGATGACGAGTGATTGAATTTGGATGTCAGATGACTCTTTTCAATTTTATTTTGTTCTGGTATTTTGCATATCACACATCCTCCGTGCCTCCAACAGAAACAATGCTTAGGTGCCAGTGTACACTTGTGAGATCAGGTACAGCGACTGATTTTGAAAAAGGAAAGAAATTTATTGTTTTGTTTGATGGTTTGCTAAGAGCTTTTTGAAACTCAGGGCCATATTTATACTTTTTGATGCAAAACTGCGCTAACCCAGTTTTGCGTCAAAAAATTTAACGCATGCTAACGCCATTTCTTAGTGCCACCCATGCGTCACATTTATACTTTGACACATGGTGGTGCTAAGCACGGGTTAGAGTAATTTTTTACGCTAACCATTGCGCTGCATTGTAAAGCAAAACGACGTTAACGCAGGAAAAATGACTCAAATCCGGTTTGCGATGTCGCAAACCAGATACGTGCCATTTTTCACCACAATAGTGTCAAAAAGTGGTGCAAACGCAGCAAAAAGGGCTAAGGAGCCCCAAAATGGATCCCAGAAGCCAGGAGAGATCCAGGGAGACCTCAATCTACCAGGAACCAGCAGGAGGACACAGACAAGATCCAGGCGAGAGACAAGAAGAAAGGAAGTGTCGTTTCAACACAGAGGAGCATGAAATACTGGTCAGAGAGGTGACGGAGCAGCAGCATCAACTTTTCATTAGCTCTAAAATGCCAATTGGGAGGAGAGAGGCAATTTGGCAACACATTGTCAACAAGATAAACAGTGTGGCAGAGGTCCAGAGAACTGTCACGGAGTGCAAGAAACGCTGGCATGACTGCAAGCTTAGGACAAAGGAAAAAATGGCAAGACACAGGAAGGCAGCACTGCAGACTGGAGGTGGGAGTCCAGTGCCACAGGAGGCCCCAGATGAGATGGAGTAGTTGGTTTCGACCATCATACCGGAGGAGATCGTCACAGGAATCGCAGGACAGCACAGACTACCAGGAAACAACACATTGGCAGGGTAAGTTGCATGGGGGACAAAATGCCTAAATATTAATTGCAAGCAGGGGGAGGTACATACCTACTACGCAATGCATGTCAGCCATGGAAATCGGGCAGTGGAAAGGGCAAAGTTGCACAGCACGGGTGCATGGGCTGTGCAGGGCCACCCAGGGGCACAACACAACACCAACAGCCTTTGTATGAGGTACACCGCCATGCCAAGGCTGCTGGAAATGCTATAGCAGACCAGGAGGGTAGGGTAGAACGTAAAACTGGGCTGCTGTCACAGGACAGCTGGTATTGTCAGAATGTGAACTAGGGGACAATGCCCAGTCCCAGGCCATTGCCTAAAGCGGCATTTACCATTGACAACATTTGCCACTACTACCTGTGCTGTGTGTGCTGGTCAATTAGTAAATGGCAGTTAGGTGCCCATGGAATAAACATACTCAAAATGAGGGTTCAGGATGACTACGTGATCAATCCCCTTCAATTCCTAACCAAGTATAACTCCTGTCAAATGCTCATGTCTATAGGGGTAATAAGCATCATGTATTGTTACTTACATTATGAAGCACACAGCATTAATATCATACCCATGCTGCCCTATCCAGGGTCTACCCCATGCCTGTGTCACAATAGCTGCAATGCTACCTTGCAACATCTCAACTGTCATACTGCTAAGACAACAGCATTGAGGGGAAGGACATTGTGTAGCTAGTGAAACACACCTGCACAGTCATCAGAGGAAATGGAACTCTGCCAGGCCCATCAGTGCAATGCAATGTAGCACACATTCGCAAACATCAACATGACACAGTACCAATGCTGACACCTGTATCGTGTCATGCCAATGCAATACATGGTGCGTGCTAGGTCTCAGCAACCTATAGGTGTATGTGAAATATCATTGACTGGGTCAGTCCCATATTGCTATGTGTGGTGCAAGTGGCATCCGAACACCAAAATGCATTGCAAGGCCTCAGCATGCTAATGGTAGTAGAGGGAGAATTGAGTAGGACAGGAAGGTGGCATGACCCAATTTGGACAAAACCTACACCTAGAGGATGTGACGCAGACAATTCCCCAAACTACCCACACTATATGTGCGATGCAGGAAGAATGTTCCACTAATAAGAAATCAGTGATGTCACATTACAACTGCCACAACAGAGACACACTAATTGTGCAATATATCATTACAGAGGACAATGGCTCTCCTATGGATATGCCTGTCCTGGACTAACCTGATGACATGGATGACGAGCTGACAACCATTAGCCAGAAAACCCTTCAAGATGTCCTGGGAACCCTCCAGACCCCACCTTCAGTCACAAGGAGGAGCACAGATGTAGCAGCCATCACAGAGGACCCACCCACCACCCCAATAGTACGACCTGCCAGCTCAAACACAGCTGAGATCTCTGATGACACTGGGACCAGCTTTGAGAGGACAGTTGTGGGAGTACAGTGGGAGCTGGCCAAGGAGGGGCGGCTGGTGATGCAAAATATGGCAGCCAGCCTTGAGGTGATGCGCATGTGCATGATGACATCTGCAGAACAGCCAGCAGACATGCAAGTCCAACAATCACTATTGCAAGGACTACATCAGTATGTGAGGTACTTCACCACTGCAGTGAGGGAGTTGCCACAAAACCTGGCCTCCCAAACATTTCACTGTGTGCATGACTACAATCATAACCCCCTCAGGGCCAACCTGGCTCCCTGCCACAGGGATGTTGCTGCTATACTCAATAACCAGCAGCTCCTCCTTGCTGCAGGTATGCCCTTAATAGTTCCACAGTTGGCAGCTACCGGGAATTCAGAGTCCACTCCTCCAAACACTGAAGTGTGTGTTGCCCCCTCAAACCCACCCACACCCCCACCAAGGGCAGAGGAGACTACACACACATCAGAAGATGAAGACGTGGAACAGATCACCTTCACCTGTAGGAGTACCTGGTAGTACCAGTCCATGCCACATGGGCAGTGATTTTGATTTTCCTATGTCCTGTGCTTGACAACATGCCAGTCTTCTACATTTGGTAACATGCACTGTTCTTTCAGCACACTGTTTACCTTACCACTATGGACTGCAATTGTCTCTCACTACCTAATTGGCAATTCATGTTCCTTTACACTAAATGACACTCCATCGCAGCATGTCCAATGACATGTCCCTCAACATTGGACTTGTGTTGCGTTACAATAGAATGCATCACACTAATGGACTTTACAATCCTGGACAATGTAAATATTGCACTACAACACTTTAAAATGAACAGCACCTACACAACCACTTTGTCTCTGTGTAATGTGACACATCTACTGTGCAGGGCTTTTGTGATGCATGTAACATGTCAATGGCCACAGAATGTCAATACAATAGTGTAGAAAGAATGTGGTCTGATATTTATGCACAAGGGTCTGGATTTTACAATCATCTGTGCTGTTTGTGGTTCATTTCTGAAGTTAAAGCATCACAAACAGTATAATGCTGTGTAAAAATTATAGATGTCAGGGCCAAGGTATCTACAAGATGAAACTCAATGCTGCCCACATCCCCTACAAGACAATCGTGTGTGTGACATATGACTCTAGACCTAAATCCCACAAACATACCATACAGCAGGAATGGATGTGTAAGAGTGATTGGACAATAACGTCATCATGTGATACCCAGCCTCCACATCGAGGATGTGCCTGTACCACACTGCCCACTTATGAAACTCACACATTTCCTGAGCATTCATTTGGGAAGCTGTAAAAAAGAGACAGGCAAACATTAGTGTCATCATTGTGTGATACATGTACAGATGGCAATCTAACACTTCCCCACAAATAGCACATGCAGTCCAAATCACAGTACAGATGATAGAATGTCCCTGAGGAATGACATGCCAATGCAGCCTACCCATCAGCTATCTAACAGCACAGCAATGCACAACAAGGTGTGTACCAAATTAACTGATCTGTGCATATATGTAGTGTAATTGGTCACATTACAAATGCTGCAAGTACTGAATATGTGCCAGGCCAACTAATCCCTATCATCTGGATCAACTTCAATGCACACAAGACCTGTGATTTGTATATGGAACTGGCAGGATGGTATGCAGTTGCTAATCATAAGGGGTCAGTGTAGTTTGGCACACATGAATGCTTGAATTACATGTCTGTCATTTACACTGTGACCATCACACCTAGCGACATATATTTTCTCCCCTAACCCTGTGCGTCAGGGGGGATGGGCATGCAAAAAAAAATTCTAACGTCAAGGACAACCATGAAGCTTTGTCCAGCTGGACATGGATTTAGTCAGTGTAACACAGGTAAGGAGGCCTGCCAACTAGGAGTGACGGAACCATTGGTCAATCACATCTACATTCATGTTTTCCTTTGTGGACAACCATCAACATCAGATCTCACTGATGCATTTCCTAAATCAACCATATTGATGCAAGCACACATCTGGCCTTGACCTGCATGCACACCTATACCATAACACTTAAGAGCCACGTAAGTGGAGTACAACATGTGGGGCTAGATGCTGGGGACAGTCACCCATACAGTCCTACATGTTCATTGCATTACAGGGATGCACAAGTGTGTGTGTAAAACTGATGCATCACTGTTTTGTGTGAATTAGGGTATGGTTTGTTGACTAAATTATGACACTGGCCACCTCCAAATCAATTGTGGGCATACATGTGGCTACAAGTCACCTTGTTCACCTGCACACGCCTATTGCGCAGCACTAGACTCCCAATATATGACTCTCTGCTAGTGAATGTCTAACTCTTCCATGGAATACTATATCAACCTCCAGTCGAGTCACATAGCAGATCACGTGCCAGCTCATCATATCTTTCAATGAGTCCAACGCACGGGAGTCCATCACACAACAGCTGCAAACACAACACAGGACAAACATTTTCACACTTACCGGACACGTCTGGGTCCTTGAATCAAGACACTTCACCAATGGTGTAGGGGGCTGGTCCACCTAAAAAACATGGAAGGGAGATATATGCTCAATGTCTGATCACTGTACAAAAGTGGGAACAACAAATCACAGTGTGTGACATTTTATATGATAGAGCTGCATGTAAACACTCCAAAAGATCTACCACTGCAAACTTGCATTGACACTGTCACTCCAGTGAATGATAGACACACATATGCACACATGCACTGGCCATAACAATCATGTGGTGCCAAATCTGACGACACACTTTTGTGGCTAATACATTCCAGATGGTACTCACTCACCATTTCTTATTGGGTGACACACATATGCACACATGCACTGGCCCTAACATTAATGTAGTGCCAAACCTGACTGTACACTTTTGTGGCTAATACATTCCAGATGGTACTCATTCATCATTTGTTCTTGGGTGACAAATGCAATGCCACATTCCTGGTGCACTGAAATACCAGTGCCTCAGGTATTGTGGCTTCTGCATCAAGGGACAATGAGTAACTGTGTGATGGACATGTGGGTTGATTTGCTTTCAGGAATTATTGTGCTTTCAGTGGTCCATAATAGGTGTACCAGTGCTGTATGTAGGTTACACATGCCCCATTGGCAGTGTCCTCTAAGCCGTATATGCCCCTTATGACAAGATGATGGCAGGGATCCTGTGTAAAGTTATGACAATGTACCGCTAAAGATGGATTGTCCATTTTTCTGTTCCAAAACTGCAAAATAATGTATGCTGACAGTGTCCTAGTTGATCATTGTTGACAGAATACATGGGCACAGTGTAGTCATTGCACATGAAATGTGTCACTCAGGGCCATGTGTATCTATATCAGGTATTGTGAATCACACATTGCAAGATTCAACAACTAGCAATTAGCAAGTTGGGTGATCAGAGGTAGTACACCCGAAATGACACTGTTTACAAATGAAAAATGGGGCATCAAACAGCATATTTCTTCAATCATGATGAGGTAGGTCTCTATTAGAAAACCCCTTGGCAATGGCGGCACTCACAGGAATGCTGGCCTGCTGAGCTCAGCAGCCACCATGTCTGGGACTGCCTTCATACTGAGATGTTTACATTTGTTGAAATGCTGCAATATTTCAGCATGGGTGTACAGAAATGACTTTAACAACCTATTTCTTCTCTAAAATAGTATTATGGAAGCAGGCAGTGGTCCCTTGCACAACTCCATGCTCAGAAATAGTTTGTGACCATCCATTCACAAAGAGGAGGGATCCCATGCTGACCCTTTCACTTTTGAAAATGGGTTGGCACCAATGTGACACAGATGGTTACTGCAATAGCCCAGTCCCGGCAATAGTGCCCAAGCAAAAAATGTTGTAGGGGCCTGCTACTCAATGATAGAATTTCAACACCTAATCCTAAATGCCACTAGAAGACCCTGTTTTGTGATACTGCAATCTGGTAGCATAATAGCCCATTTGGGTTTGGCCATGTGAATGATTATTTGTCCTGATGTAAACACACGGACACAGTGAACTTAGGCCCAGATGTATATTTTCTTTAGTGCCACATGTGCTTCATTTTTTGACTCAACAGCTGCGCAAATTTGCAAAATATATTTGTGTTGCAAGTTTGTGCTACTTCTGCATCCAGAAATGACGCAAATATAGCGCAAAAAAAGTAGAAATATGGGCCTAAGATAATAGTGAAGGTTATGAAGAGCTTGGTACATAGGGCCCTGAACACTGTTCGGATATGGTTCAACAAAACTGTGGACTGCATTGTTACTATGTTTTACCATTCCTGATACACTTACAGTTTGTTCAACTTGCATTCCACATGCCCACTACATTGCATGCAGCATGTCACAACATCTGCTACTGTCACTCGAGAACATTGTACTGTACACATTTGTCAATTTGGTACTCACCAGGTGATCCAGCCAGTCCTGCTCTCTGGCCACCAGGTCAGCCCAGCGATACTTCACCTGGTGTTCATTACATGCTGTGTTGAAAATCCTCCTCAGGTGGAACAGCACCTTTGCCCACCGCAGCCTTCTTGACTCCGTGTGATACCCCTGTATCACACGGCCCCCAGCCCCCAACATCATGGGGAGGAAGTGGCACACCAGCCACACAAATGCCCCAAGCTCCTCCTCACCCATGCGCCCCAGCCGTGCCCTTCCCAACATCATACCAAACATTATTTATTAAAGTAAATAGGAAAAACAGGGAAAGGAGATAGAAAAAGGAAACTTATCTAACCAAATTAAAGCCCCAAACTCCCCCAACTAATCTTACCCACAAACAGGCTCCCAACAGTACAAATACAAATCTAACTACAATTAAAGACACATAAACACTTACACAGGTACATAATACACTTACTAAATACCAAAAGACAAAATATAGACCACACAGGAGACAAAATCACAAAATCCACAGAGAAACAATATAACACACAGCTTAATAGTCTAGAAAAATCACAGACTGCAAAATTAAAGTGAAAGTACACCCACTGTAACATTTCTGTAAACTGGATATCCTATTACATCACTTTCTGTCTCATTTGCGGCCCGTATTTTGTCTTGCGTGTAAATGTTTGATGCTTAAGTAGTTTGCGTCACATTTGTTTGATGCATATGCGTCAAAATCCCACGCATTCATGGATCAATACTTTTTCAATGGATATACGCATGGCTGGGGTGCACTGGTGGAATTAACGCTAGGGACCCATTGATGTATATTGTGCATTTGCATAATTTTTAACACACATGCAGCTTATAACTAGACAAAGATAGGATGGAATGACCTGCAGTGTGTGTTCTAGTGTTTGGCCACATATCGGCAGACCATGCTACTGCGACCCAAAATACTCATATCATTGTGCATGATTAGCTCTCTTAACTGACGCAACGGCAGTGCAAACTTTGGAAATTGAGATGGAAATTTTAAGTTTGCACAGGTATTGCATCAATAAAGGACAGCAAGGCTATGCTACAAAAATATGAATCATGGCATGTGTGTTTAGTGTGTGAATTGACTGTTAAAACTATTTGTGTGCCTCTGTTGGAACGGCATGCAATACATTTGACGAAATGTTCATGTATGAATGTGTTACAAATGGGTATCACCATCAGATGCCTATCAATGAGGTACAACAGTCATGATATGTGTTTGTAATATATTTTGCCTCTTTTGCTGTGTGTAGTTGGTTGACTTTGGGGACAATACATTTCCCATGACAAACAATACACAGGAAAGATCGAGGATGGCTGATAGGGGCCATGTCAGATATGTTACCCCTCACATGTCATGAAATGTTAGCTACCACTTCATGGTCACTTGTGTGTATACTACCTATGAGTCAGGCATTTGAACATGTTAGGTAGGTACAGTGTTTGTGACACAGAGCCTCAAATCCAATCATAACATTGTTATGTACACCACAGTTTGACTAATGTAAATGACCTATGTTCCTCCTGTGGCTGCGGTGGACCAGCAGCCCAGGCTGCATGTGTTCACATATTTCCAGTGGTTCATTGCACAAAAGTGTCCAGTTCAAGTTTGTGGCCATGTGTACCCTATGTCAGTATTGGCCTCCATGGTGTAATGTTTACGCTCAGGTCTAGTCAGGAGTCTGTGGAGCCAACCCTTGAATTAGCAGAGTATCCTTCAAAGCAGATTTGACCAAAAGCCAAAGATCAGCTAAAGGCATACAAGGGGATAGGGCAGCTATGCTACAGCAGAAATTACAGAAGACTGATGACAGAGCAACCTTGTTGTGGTCAAATATGTTATGGATCAGTAATAGACAAACAGGCAGGTTTCATCACTACATTTGTACACAGGGTAGGGCTCTGAACTTCCCACTGCAACAGGGAACATCAGTGCCTCTGTGCAGATTAATCTCACAGCTAGTCACCACACAAGCCCCTTTTGAAAGGTGGCGCCACAAGTGAATCTGTGTCTGGACCGTCAGGGCACAAACATGTACTGTCCTTACATACACATTAGCAGCCCTTGATTAATGGGCTGGAGGCACAGTACCAAATCCAGGAATACAGCCAGAGCACACTGTCACTGTTTGGCAATAATGAATACATGCAAAACCAGACAAAGGATGGGGGCTGGATTCGCCCCCTGGAAAACATGTCCCAGTACAAAAAAACAAAAAAAACAAATTAAACTATTCTATACAGTTGAGGACTGATTGTAGACTTACCAGACACAATACCTCAAGAGGAAACGGAGGGCCTGGAAACCAACTATGAGGAAAATGTAGGCTCAGGGAATGTATCTGGTTAATGCAAAGACTGGAACCAGTCTGGCTAACAGGAAGCAGGCTCTGTCAGGTACAAACATGAACAAGGCAGAAAAACAGGGAGCAGAGTCTGACTCGAACAAGCAGGAACAACAATGTGGAAACAAAGAGCAGTTTCAGGTGTACTCAGCACTGTAATACAATCCAACAAGGGCTCTGAAACACAAATGAATTGTACTCCAATGCACAACAATAGCTTCAGGGAATGGCAGCTTCTAAGCAGTTCCAGGCAGCAGCAAGGGCAGGGCAGAGTCAAAAGGCTCGGCTGCATGAGAGAGCTCACAGGTGTGTGCAGCTTCAGTCTCTCACGGGACCTGGAGTAGAGAATCCAGTATAAGGGGCCACCGGACTTTTCCCATGGGAAGCAATGGACAGCAGATTACAGGTCTTACTGACTACCAGGCAGTGCATTATGGGACCTGAAGTCAATGCAGGCTGATGAAGTAGAACCATGACATGCCATACTGAAAAGAGAAGTACACAGGAGTCAGAATGGTAGTCTGGGTGAGTGTGGGTGATGTTTCCCAGGGAACAGTTAGTCCATTTACAGCGCCCCCTAGAGAAGGGTGGGTAGATACTTAAAACATGGAAGAGGCAGGACTTATTACATTGGATGGACTGCGCAGGGCATGTCTTGTGAGCATTGCGTGTCATACCTGGTGCACTCGTGCTTTCCATTTTCAGGTTTGATGCACTTCTTGTCACATGTGCTCCTTGCAGAGATAGCTGATATCACAAGGGTCTGGTCATGCATTCCTGTTACCCATGCTATTTCACATCCACTGCCTCATGTATGATGCACTTTTTTACCTTATGATTGATGGTGTCAGGTGAGAGCCACAGCATGTAGCGGGTATTTTTGTTGCTTTTACTCTTTGAGGGCTAGACATTTTTTCCTATTTTCTTCTTTGGCTTCTGGTAAAGATTATGAGCACAGGGGATATCCAGAGGAGGCTGTTCAGGAGCACATTGAAGTTCAGATAGAACATTATAGGTCTTCACAGAAGTCTATCTTGTAGAAATAATTCACAATCCCTGCTGTAGAGAAAAAGCTCATCCAGGTGCTCCCACACAAGCAACCCAGGACTGTGCTTACAGTGCCACTGGAACCAAGCAATACTTAGCTAATGAGTCTAATAAGGGCAAAACTGGTCATGGGTTACTTGTGCTCCTGTTCAGGGAGGCCCTGGCCTGGCAGTTTGGGCTGAACTCTTCCCATTAGAGGCATCTGGCCGAGTCGAAAATGAGGTGGCATGATGGGCAAAAAATGATAGATTGGGATGTGGCCCGAGCGATTTCCAGTGGCAAAGACTAATTTAGACATTTCATCTATCACTTTGTTTTTGATGGATTACCGCATGCTCTCCCTCATGTTGACAGATTTTCACAGGACATCCTGTAACAGGAGCAAGATGTGAGTGACACATGCTTCACCAGTATTGGCTTGCACAGCCCGATGTGTGTGACAGTGACTTACACCAGAGGGCAGTGAGCGCAAGCGTAAATAAATCAAGTCTTTTTGCACCAACAAATGTCCTATATATATATATATATATATATATACATATATATATATATATATATATATATGTATATATATATATATATATATACATACACACATATATATATATACATATATATACACACACACACATATATATATGTGTGTGTGTGTGTGTATATCTATATGTATATATATATATATATATATATATATATATATATATATATACATATATATATGTATGTATATATAATAATGTGTATATATATACATTTATGTATGTATATATACATATATATATATATGTATATATATATATATATATATATATCAAAATTTATAATCCACTGTTCCTGTGTACCAGTTGTTTTTACCCCCAAAAAGTAAAAAATAAAACATCCATAAAAAACATGATTCTTTTAGATCAACTTTCATGGTATAGAATACAACAAACATTTATGTGTTTTTTTATGTCTGCGAGTTTGAATGTCAGTTAGTGCAAGTGACATGCATGATGAAAGACGGGTGTGTGAAATTGAACATCAGAACTTCAGTGACAGATTGCATAAAACTAAGTAAGTGAGTCTGTTGTTTGGCCATGCACAGTAGGGTTGAGGTGCAAGGCCTGGCCTCAAACCCTTTGTGGATGTCCAACCCTATCTGCACACAACCTTCAGCTGTGTGCAGTGGGGGTGAGCCATAGAGTCTGGCCTCTAGCCAGACCCTGAGCTCCACCACCCAGTTACTCCCGATCCACAATGTGCATGACCTTCGGCAGTGTGCAGTGCTGCTGGGCCACTGACCCTAGTCTTCAGCCAGGCCCTGTTTCCACCCTTGCTGATGGCTGACAAATGAGGTCCACAGAGACGGACAGGAGATATTTTGCAAGACCGGCAAAGAACCTCCTATGATTTTTTTTTCATAGTGGTTCACAAGTGTATTGATTAATGTAAGAAATGTGGGCTATTAGTTAAGGGGCATAATGGTCCACTTCAAGCAATAACTACAATTCTTGTTAGGGTGAATCAGGAAAGTCATTGAAGTAACCCTAGGTCAACCCCCTGGTACTTATGGTACAGAGCAGGCAGGCTTAACTTAGAGGCAATGCATAAAGTATGAATGCTGCACGAAAAAGTAGCCAAATCAAAGGAAAGAAATAAAGAGAACATTTTACTAAATAAAATTACACCACAACAACAAAAATGTAATAAAGGGTAACTGGAGATATGAATTCTTAAAAGTTTAATGTTAAGAAATAGCACCAGAAAGCATTCTCCACCAATTGTGTTAATTAGTCATAGTATGCCGGGACGTAAGTGTGATTTAAAGCCAACCACAATGGAGCACCCATCAACTAAAGCAACCAGAATTGACCCAGTAGGACGTTTTGCCTTCAGACTTAGGGCCTCATTTACAAGGATTCGGCGCAGGGCAGCGCCACAAGGATTCTTGCTGCGCTATGACATACTACACATTCCTGTCCTTTTCCTTTGTGCTGGCACACAATGAGCTGCCATGCACCATGGGTTTCTGCATTGCAGGGATGATTGTTTTTGTGTAGGAATGCACCTTCATGCACAAAAACAATCACAAGAGGCATTTTCCTCTTGCTATGTGTGCTGAAGAATGCAGCATACATAGAAAAAGGAAAAACAACAAGAAATAAAGGTGTTTATCCTTGTTGTGCCTCTCTTACGCCTCCTCAGGGGAGGAATAGGCTTTTGACTCATTCCCCGGTTTACAAAATCTCGCAAATCTGGGAATGTGTCAAGTGCCATGGGTGTTACGTGGGAACATCCACTGTAACACTCATGGCACACCTCCCTATCGCAAGGTGAGGCAAGGCAGCAACTTGTGCTGCGTTGCCTTAGTCCAAATCAACAAGGCTATGAAGAGCCATGCAGGGCAGCTTTATATGGCCTTGTAGATGTGGTTCTGCAGTGTGTGCTGCTGGATCGTCACTAAAAGTGACATTCCAGCAGCACACAGGGGCTTGTAAATAAGCCCCTTAGTCTTTGAGATGGAATTTAGAAATTCTCAGTTGGGCAGACAGGAGGCTTTGGGGAAGAGGGATCCATAACATTAGATGTTGATTGGACGAGGTTCCTATGAGGCCATTGAATTTTGGTGGGAAAGCTCTAAGTTGGAGAAATGTTATTTTTGTCCCTTGAGAATATACCTCACCAACTGGATTATTTTGGCACCTTCGTCTGGAGTAGGTTTCTACATTCAGATTCAGTCACTCTTTTGGAGCGTGGATTCTTCTAGCAGCGCAAGGCTGCAGGCTGTAGCTCAACATGGTTCCACAATGCCTGACACGTTCTGTCTAAGTTTTCAGCCCAACTGCAATGCACCTTTGATGGCTCAGCTTGGTAGGTTTGTCCCAGGTTTCTCAGGATGTTAGGAGGAGTACACTTTGTCCCAGGACCTCAGGAACAGCACTTGGGGGTCAGAACTCACTTCACCAAAACCACCAGCAGATACCAGGGCAGGTTTACTTCGAACTGACAAGCTGGAAAATTGCAGGAAGGGCTTCTTAAAACTTGCATCCCTGCAGCTTGAACAGAACGTCACCCCTGTGACTCTTAACAGGTCAATTAGCAGTATTTAAACTGCCACAGTCATGTTACAATGCTAAGCCAGAAGCTGTGTTTACACTGTCACTGTTTGGATAGTAAAATAAGTACTGCAGTCCACCAGTGACATTCAACTTACAGGCCCTGGTACACTTTGTTATCTTATAGGTATGTTAAATATGCCAAGGGGTAAAGTGCACAGAGGTATACAGCTGAAAAATCAGTTAAGGCAAAAATATACCAAACAAGCAATGGCCATTCCCTACAATTACACAACTGTTTTCTGCTTTTGATTGCTTAGATTGCTTTTTTACACATTGTGCAATGGGTTGCAAACATCTCAAGCCTTACATCACTCTCTTCATCCTGCTCTTGTGGACCCTCAGGCACTGTTTCTTTATCATGTATTTCTTCTCTCGAATGCAGTGCTTGAGCCTGGGAAGATTCATGTGGCTGAATTGCTCTCAAATGCCTAATTACCTCGAAGCGCCAAAAGAGTAAATTGTGTCTTTCAAGGCACAGCCCAAGCCTTTTGGTTACCACTCATTGCAGCTTTATTTGTAGCCTACTATTTTGCACTACTTCATAGACAGCAGCCAATTACAAGACAATTACCTTAAAGCATTTGCTTCTTTTTGATTAAAATCACTGCTTCTTGGAAAATATTTCTAATTTGCCAACTCCTTTCTTTGAGATTCACAGGGCCTTCGGGATCATAATTTGTTTGTGTATCATTGGCCAGTCCTTTAATGAACGGAGCCCTGAGTATGCCAGATCTTACTGTGATGCTTAATGTGGATATTATATGGATTGGCACCAGTGATATGAAATATCATCAAATGTTGCCTTTGATGGCAAGCATTTCGACATGTCAGCAGACAGATATAATGATTGGCTATTACAGAGAGAATGATTTATGCACTGTTACTGGTGTCACTTCAGCACTTGAAATGAAAGAATATTTGGCAACTTTTGATGTATAACTTCCCTGAAACAGCCTTTGTCTATTCCAACATCTATCAAAGACAAAAGCTTTGACCATTTATTTTCACCAAATTGACAAATCCTGGAAACATGGCAACAACGTGATTTGCATAAACGCCACACCACGGCATGGGATCCATCAACAGCAACAACATCTGGTTCAACACATCAAGGAATTTCCAAAGAGATAAACTGCATGTAACAGCAGAAGGACTTAGGATTGTCCTCAGCAACCTGAAGGAAAGTATTCAATTCTAACTACAAGTTTGGACAAAACATATACTGAACAAAACTTTCTTCTCAGATCCACCTTTTCTTCAGGAATACCTTCTGCTTTTCGAATAAACTTTTTGTGTAGTTTTTTGGCTCAGGTATGCTAGCAGGTTCAAGACAGAATCCAGTTATGCAACGTGTTTTCCTGCAGCACTTTTGATAGTTCTATGGAACATCCAACGTTCCTGCAAATTACAAAAAATACACAAGCAAATGTTGCTTGAATGCAGATTTACCTTAAAGAAATGAAAAACAAGAGGCATTTGGCAAAACAGGAACAGTTGGTTTAATTAAACTTAACAGCGGGGAGAGCGCACTACAGAGTTGGGGTCCGATGACTGTCTCTCAAAAATACAGACCTCTGGGCGTTCTTTTATACAATTCTTGAAGGGTTGTAAAACAATTCTACACATTCTTTGTGGGCAGGAATCCAGGCCTAGTCATGGAGTCATAAATCTGACAATCTGATAAAGTGCTCAGGTGGGTCTCAACCTTGTGTGGACAAAATGCGGGCCAGTGGGTAAAATGTCAAGATGTCCGGCATGACGAGCGTATTATCACAGCGTGCTGTGTGTGTGTTGTGTGCTGATTGGCTGAATGTTGCTAACTTCATGTGACATCTAACTTTTATGGTGTTTTGAAAACGTGCATCCCTCCCGCCAAAAGTGTTTTATTAGGGGCCATTCTCTAATGACTATTGCAGTGTTGCTGCCTATCTGGGGGATCGATCTGGGTTTTTCCTGTTCAAGCGTTTGTCAGAGCTACGTGTCACCCCTCCTGTGATCTGTCAATCAGTAGCTTCAGGCCTAGGTTGCAGTGCTTGCCTGACCACATATTTATATCTCGTGTTGAGAGGAAGGTCATGTCGGGTGGATTCGACAACAGTGCTGAGAGTTTGTTGTTATGCTGGCACATGTTATGACAAACATTGACATAGGTTTGAGGCATACTAACAGTAATGTGCCTCAGTCACAGGACCTGTTCTGCATCCTGGGTAGTGCCCTGTGGGTGTACAACACTCGCTGAGCAGACCTTCAGCCATGTGCAGTGGGGATGAAGCACAACATCCACCTTTCACTCCAGGTGCTATGAGAGTAGGTCTCTACCTTCCGATG
This sequence comes from Pleurodeles waltl, assembly GCF_031143425.1. Taxonomy (NCBI): domain Eukaryota; kingdom Metazoa; phylum Chordata; class Amphibia; order Caudata; family Salamandridae; genus Pleurodeles; species Pleurodeles waltl. The sequence goes on along the minus strand of NC_090438.1, from coordinate 843,836,207 downwards.
GACGAGGAGAGGTCCCACGCCTGCCAGCATTGAAACTTCACTACAACTGATCTTTAGCCATGCACAATGAGGGTATGTCAATGGGTGTGGCTTCAGTCCCGGCAGTGTGTCCCACCTTTCATAGACATTCCACCCTGCTGTGCACAATGGGAGTGGGCAACAGAGTTTGACCTCCAGGCAGGCCTTGCATCCCACCCTCCACTGGCATTTAATTTTCACTGCTTGTTGCCTTCAGTTGTCCAGCACAGGAGGAGTCCAACCTAGATGCCCAATCCTAATCTTGCCCCTTGAGTGTCCTTTGACAATGAAGAACCCATTCGCAAGATAGATACGAATTCAACAGAGTCAGAAATCAGTTAAGTGCTCTAAAAACTCTTAATACCTGATGGTCAAGTAAATGTTTTAACTTATAAAAGAACAGTAGTTATATATATTAAAAGAGAACACCACACCAGAAGTCTTTGAGCCTCATTACGAGTTTGGCAGTCCGACCGCCAAATTATGACTGTGGTGGTTGGACCGCCAAAGGACCGCTGTCCCCGACGGCATGACAGCGGTCGGGCTTCCAACCAGCAATGGTGGTGCTGAACTCAGTGCAGCCTGGCTGATAACAACCCCTCTTTACACCAGCCTTTTCATGGCAGGGAGCCCACCATGAAAAGGATGTCGGAAAGGAAGTGCTGGAGGGGCCAGAGGGGGACCCCAGCACTGCCCATGACCACATCATGGGCAGTGCAAGGGCCCCCCTTCCCAGCACCGTTGGAATACATACTAGTACAGAGACCATGCTGGAGTGTTACGGGGGGCAAGGCCAATATCCTAACACTGTTCCCACTGGTCGGCCCGGTGGGAGCATTGTAATACACTCAGGGGGAATGTCACCATTATGAAGGTGGCATCCTCCCCGTGAGGCCCTTAAACCTCTTTGTGGCCAAAGATGCGACTGCAATGCACTAGTATAGTGTTTTTCACTTATCACTATTGTTAGTAACGGGGTCTTAGGTTGGCAGTCAGGTTACCCCCTGTCCAAGCAAGGACCCTCACTCTATTCAGGGTAAAGGAGAATCACACTCAGATAACCCCCGCTCGCCCCCTTGGTAGGTTGGCACAAGCAGGCAGGCTTTCGTCAGAGACAATGTGTTAAGTATTTGTACAAACACACACAGTAATACAGTGGACCACTACAAAAGGACACAACACAGGTTTAGAAAAATAGTAAATATTTTTTCTAAATAATCAAGACCAAATACGATAAAAATCCACAATATACAGTTGAAAATACGAATTTAGCACTTAAACGCAAGAAAACAGTGGTTTGAGGTACAAATACTTCAAGTTGGTATTATACGGCACTGTGACAGAGTTGTTTCCTACAATGCAATGCCAAAGACACCGTTTACCGAGTGGTTCAATCCCCAGGTACAGTACCTTAGTAAAGAAGTAGCACACAGGCTGGTGCACGGAGTCAGGGAGAGTAGCTTTGCTGGGTCAGATGCAGCATCGGTTACGGTGCCACAGGGCGGACGGACTGCAGAGTCGGGTCCTCAATACAGGGCGGTGGAGGTGAAGTGGTGTCAGATGCGAAGTCGGTCCCATGGTTCTGCCAGATGCGAAGTCCGGCAGAGTCATGATACTGCAGGCAACCTCACGGGGTTACAATGACGGGTGTTGGATCATCACGGACATTCGACTTACGACACTCTGGTGTCAGTGAAGTTGGACGGGATCAGCAGCTGCAGCGACGCAATGCCTACAGGGATGTAGAACTTCTGAGATGTCCACGGCCTCAGGGCATGCGGTGTCACAGTACCGGGTAGCATCGTCAGCTCACAGGGTCGTTGGCTTTGTCGCATTCAGTGAGGTCCATGGCCTCGTGGCAAGTGTCGTCGTAGTTCCAGGCAGTGGCGTCCTTTGCAAAGTTGCACAGGGTTGTTTAGCATTGTTAGACTGTTTTTTCTCCATGAATTCACTTTGAGGGGTCCAGGAACTGGAATGGCACCCTCTGGCAAGCTAGAGTCCCCAACTCAGGTCTGGTTGGTAAAGTCTTTGCTGTTACTGAGGCTTCAAAACAGGAGGCAGGTTCTACTCCAAGCCCTTAGAGTCACTTCTCAAGCAGGGATGCAACAAAGTCCAGTCTCTGTCCCCTTGCACAGGCAGAAGTAGCAACTGCAGGACTGCCCAACACAGCACAGTCACAGGCCAGTGCAGCACTTCTCCTCAGTGCTTCTCCAAGCAGAGGTTACTCTTAAATCCTTGAAGTAATCTAAAGTCTGGGGTTTTGGGTCAAATACTTATACCCCTTTCTGTCTTTGAAGTTGGCAAACTTTGAAGCAAAGTCTCAAGTGTCTGTAAGATCCTTTCTTGTCTAGGCCAGGCCCCAGCCAAACACCAGGAGGTTGGAGACTGCATTGTGTGAGGGCAGGCACAGCCCATTCAGGTGTGAGTGACCACTCCTCCCCTCCCCTACAGCACAGATGACTCATCAGGATAAGCAGGCTACACCCCAGACCCCTTTGTGTCATGTTTAGAGAGAGGTGTAAACAGCCCAACTGTCAAACTGGCCCAGACAGGGAACTCACAAACAGGCAGAGTCACAGAATAGTTTAAGCAAGAAAATGTTTACTTCCTAAAAGTGTCATTCTCAAACACACAACCTGAAAAACAACTTCACTAAAAGAAGAAGTTTAAATTGTGACCTCGGAGACCCTACACTCCATATTTCTATCTGATCCCAAAGAGAATCCGCTCTTTAATTACATTTAAAGGCAGCCCCCATGTTAACCTATGAGAGATATGTCTTGCAACAGTGTAAACTGGCTTTGGCAGTTTTTCACTGTCAGGACATGTAAAAAACATAAGTACATGTCCCACCTTTAACATATACTGCACACTACCCACGGGGCTACCAAAAGCCTACCTTAGGGGTGCCTTACATGTATAAAAAGAGAAGGTTTAGGCCTGGCAAGTGGGTACTCTTTCCAAGTGGAATTAACAGTCGAATTTGTAGTGCAAGACTGCACACACAGACACTGCAGTGGCAGGTCCGAGACATGTTTACATGTGGGTGGCACAACCAGTCCTTCAGGCCCACTAGTAGCATTTGATTTACAACTCTGGTTACCTCGAGTGCACTGTGCTAGGAACTTACTAGTAAATCAAATATGTCAATCATGGAAAGCCAATTACACATGCATTTTACATAGGAGCACTTGCACTAGATAGCAGGGGTAAAGTGCACAGAGTAACAAAAACAGCAAAAACAGAGTCCAGCACACATCAACAACCTGGGAAACAGAGGCAAATAGTTAGGGGAGAACACGCAAATGATGCCAAGTCTAACAACTATGGAAAGAGTTATCTTTCCAACGTTATTCAATGGAAGGTGCTTGCTAAATGGAAACTTGTGACTTTAGAACACCAGCGACAGAATTTTTGGTGAAAGGATCGAGGAACAGTGCCAAACAAAATTGAATACTAGTAAAGATAATGTTCAAATTAAAAAAGGTTTACATTTCTACACTTCAACGTAAAATGTTTAAGTTTTCAAGGCAGTGATTTTTGGTTTTGATTGCTGGCACTGGAACTTTTATGCAGTTTTGGCATGCATGCCTCAAAACTTGTCCAGACCAAATGGGCCACCCACTGAGCCTATTCAAAATCAAGGTAAAGAATGCTATGACTTGGTAAGCCAAAACAATAAACATCAGAGATGCAGGTGAAAAACCCCAGTGCTAGGTACCCAGTACTGGACAAGTCAACTGAAACCCCGTTAGCCACTGGGGATAACAGCTGACTTGTTTGCTAGTACACAAACATACCCACGTTTAGGAATTAGGTTTTTCAAGATTCTATATCTAAGAATCTTCTGATAAGAGGCAAGAAATTCATATGCCAAGTGTACCCTCTTGTCTGGGAGCAACAAACAGTGACAACAAAGATGGAGTCAATTTGCATTCTCGAGTATTAGACCATGGTTCAAATGTAGATATCTGCTGAACCCTGGTATGCCAGGAAAATATTGTTCAGTTGTTCTGTACTAAGTATTGGATGTCAACTGCCTCTTCCAATCCCAACGTCAAGGAGTGTGGTTGAGATAATCCACAAGAACCTGGAAGGTGCACATCAGCATTCCTGCAGGGACAGGCTCAAGGGATGAAGGAGGTTCACCCTCAACAGTAACAGACCAAACAGGCTCCTTTCTTGGACCTTAGTTGCAGTATAATGGTTTGGTGAAGAACTCAAACAGCTGGCTGAAGCTGAAGCTGACCTCTTGTCCTGGAGCTGGTCGAGTCTCAAGGTGACTCACACAGGTCTACGTGATACAGCTCGACCCTAGACGTCACTGCACACAGACATTCTTTCTGAAAGCTACAGCCTAGCATCTTCTTCCCAGTCAAAGCTCCTCACTTTCTTTTTCCTCTTTCTGGGCCAATGTTGGCAATGTAAATGACTTAATGTCAAGGGTGGGTGGCTTGGCTTTACTTGTGCAGTGAAGTTTAACTATTTCACAATATGTAGAGGGTTGTGTTGCTCTGATAAGGACATTGTGCATATGACAGTGGTACAGCTTCAGGTTATGGTCCCCATTGTGTCTGTACATGATTAAAAAGATGTGGAGAGGTGTGAAGGAGAGTCTTATGTGATTATTGGTTGTAAATAAAGAAATCAAAGGTACATGATCCTACTCTGCCCAAAGAGACATGCCATGCAATGTTTGAAGGCTCCCTCATTATTGACTGCTTGGTGACTGCAAACCTTGTTTTGATTTGACTTGGCATGGACTTTGGTATCTGAAAATCTACAGGGGTGGACACATCCATATAAGAGGGTGGATGGTAGTGGAGTTCAGTATCTTGAAGGACACAGTGGGTGTGGGTGATGGTTTGAAGGATGTAGCAGTAATTCTATGTTGGGAGGGTAAATGATATCTTGAAATTTAAAGTAACTATTTTGCTTTTGCATTAGAGAAAGTCAAGGTGTTATGTGAAATTTACAAAATGTTTGCTGCGGAATGCAGATTAAGTGACAGAGTATGAAATGAGGTCCTTGTCTTAGAGAGATTCAGAATTACTATGCTACGATAGTTGAGTTGATGCATCCAAGTGCCAGGTAGCGAGAAAAGCTCCCTCAGTAAATGAATGAGTGGCCTCCACCAGTATGGTCATGGAAGCAGTAGCTGAGATTTTAGATGGTCAAGATCAGTGGAGAATTATACGAGAAGGAGAACTGGTTGAGAAGGTAGGTACCAGCAGTTTGTTCCATGCTATCATCGACATTGAGGTCACTAATTGTTCCCAAAGGATAGCTTTGTTTTTTTTATTCATTGGTATCATTCAGGAGCCAGATGACAATGTGATACCTTTGAGAGTCCAGAGCCATCATGCTACTGTATTTTAGCAAGATTCTATGTGTCATCACAATTATTTTTTTGTCACACTGGAGGAGAGACTGAGTAACACTGTCTCTAGCACCAGATAACAGATCAAATAGATCCTGAAAGTTGGACAAGGTTCAATGGCAATATGTGTGTCGTGAAGGCAATTTGACCTGCCTTGAATTAAATGTTTAAATGCCCATTTCACAGCATCCTACCCACATTTCACATATCGGTTCTTTGGCTTTCAACACCATCTGTCCTTCCGGATATATTTTAAATTATATTTGTAAAGTTTGTAGCCGTAATTACCCGGGCATTTTATTTATTGACCTCTGACCTTTCCTTGATTGATCAAAATCCTTTTCTTGTCCCACCTCTATTCACTTGCCACTACATCAACAATTCTTAGTGAGTGCTAACACTTCAACTACATTTTTCCACCCTGTTATTTTCTAACACACAATACCATTTAAATAGCTGTAAAAGAACTGTATACATATTGCAAAATGTATCAACAGATAGGAAAGCCCAGTTAAACCAAAACCTTTAAATAGTTGATGAACAGGATTAGAGACCTGTGAGTCCTGGAGGACTGTAGTCCTCAGAATGATAACTAGAAACCTTTGATGGATAAGGTTCAAAGTTAATACCATGAAGGTTTGTTAAAAACAAAGTAAGAATCATTGGATGAAGCAATATAGTTAGATTTATAATCAATCAATCAATAATGCAATTCTGAGAGGATCAACATATGTTCTACCTCCAATCATCTGAACAATTAATTAAATTCTAAGGCAAAGAAAAGGTCCAAGTATAGAGTCTAACACCAGTTTGACTTAGAGCCAAAAATTCTCAATACAAAATCAATAGACGGACTAATGCGGAGTCTGCACTGTTTAGAAAGTAAGAAAGTCTGGAACAAGTCCCAAAAGGGGCACACAAATTTTAGAAGTTTTCAGACAGTCAAAGACACACTCTTGACATGCTGTGCAGAGAGATCAAAAGGCTAACAGCACATCATCATTGAAAAAAACATGATACATGAAAGAAGAAATATTGAAGGGCAGGAGGTTCGGGGGCCTGTGGTGTAACTCTGCACAGCACAGCACATTATCAGGAGAGGGTGCTGCCTAGTCCAACACATTTGACCTCCCTTTTAAGTTATTTGAATACGGTATGTTTGTTTACTTAAATGCTTTTATGAGAGTAATGCTCCAAATTTGCTTCTTTTGCCTTTTAGTGCCCACAGCATCAGTAGGGGCTGTTCCATGAACATTTACTGTGGCATGGAGACTAGCTGTGTATGTGCTTTGAAGACATTACACTGGCTAAGTGCATAGAATGTATTCAACTTTGTGCATGTGCTGGAGACGGTATTGTTGGGAAGCAGCTAGGGGCAATCACTGCTTTTCACCCATGCATTCCTTCATGAAGCAGCCCATATTGAGCAGCTGCAGAGTAAGTGGCAGTCTGTTTCTGTGCTTCTAAAACACAATTTGCTCCAATAGTTCAAACAAATTGGTATATTGCAACCTTATGCACTTGTGACATAATTGTTGGATTTTAAGAAGTATACTTTGGACTTTGTAGAGCATACAGCAGCACTTAATTTGAGCAGGTGATTGCTGGAGCAGTGCATCAGCACTTATTTGTGGGGACAGACACTGAGGGGCCTATTTACTATTTTTTTACACAGGGCAGTGCAGCAGGTCACTTTGCTGCACTGCCATGCATCAAAAGAAAAGGGCAAGAATGTGCTGTATTAATTAAATATTAAAGAACTACGGCGCATTCCTGTCCTCTTCCACTGAGCTGGTCAACAATTGGCTGTCTTACGTCAACACAGGCACCCTTGCACCATGGTGCATGAGTGTCTGTGTTGTAGGAATGATTGTTTTTGTGAAGGAAGGAACACCTTCCTGCACAAAAGCAATCACTGGAGGTATTTTCCTTCTTCTATGTGTGCTGCAAAATGCAGCGCACATGGGAAGAGGAAAATACAAAGAAAAATAAAGTTATTTTTCCTCATTATGCCTCCCCTGGGGGATTCGTAGGCTTTTGCTGCATTCCCAGGTTTACAAATCCATGTAAATCTGGGAACGCAACAAAATCTATGGGTGTTGCCTGGGAACTCCTTCGGCAATGCCCGTGGAACGCCTCTTCGATGCAGAGTAAGGCCACACAGTTGTGAGTTAGCTTACAGTAAAAAAACACCAGAATCATGCAAACTGTGATTCTAATATGGCACTTGGCACAGTGTTAGGTAGTCATATAAACATTGATTTTTTATATAGACCCCAAAAATCTGACCTCTATTTTAGGGGTATGAGGTTGTAATTCAAAATTGCCAATGCAAGGGCCAGTAAATTATCATAAATGTAATATTAGTCTTTCAGCACATGATTGTAATGTTTTTTTCGCCAAAGGATTTAAAAAATGTTGCAATTTAATTGACTAAAAAGTACGCTATGATAAGTATGTAGAGATATGGTAGAAATTCAGGGTGTTCCACAGAACTTGCTCACCCCCCTTAACTTTTGAATGGCTAAAGATAGAAATTTAAAAAAAAAATATGGTTCATCAACAAATGTCTAGTTTATTTTGTTACTCTTTCAGGGGCTCTTGGGCATCATTTACAGGATATATCAAAAGTCTATTGCAAATTTTTAAATGGCACCCTGCATATTTTTGCTACATTTTCTGTTAAAATAGAAAAATAGATTTTGTAACATTTAAACATGAAAACACTTTTTATTGGAAAAGAATACAATTATATTTTTATTACTGTTATTTAGTGAACTGTTTTTTATAGGAGACACTTTGGTTAGACATCTAAAACATGTCCTCCTGATTGCATTGTCCATCACAATCACAAAGACTAGTACATGGAAGAGACTATTGTTTATATTTACAAGCATGGATGCACAATGTTTTACATCCACACTTAATAAGTTCCTTGCAGTATTTTGAAGCATTAGGCAAAAGGGACCACAGTGTTTCATATCCAGAACCTACCCTCTGCCATCCCCACTGAGCTGGATCAGGTATATCAGGATAAACATTTCACCACTGAGGCCACACATAACCCACCTGGAAAATAGCTCTCTTGTTGTGCTATAAAAGAGCAGCCTCACTTGGTGGCACATTTTCTAGAGAGCAATTATGTTTGATCACCATCCTTCTTCGACACTCGGTAACAGAATCTGTTTTAATGTTCTTATTGTATAATCTAATTACAAATAGCTGAAGCTGACTAAAACTGCTATTTGATCTGGTGGGAAATGAAAGAGCTCAATAAATGCTTCCATGACAGCCTGAAAATGTTGCCACGTTTCCCAGCCTGTTGTCTTGCAAAAACCTGCAAATGCGGATCCAGTGTCACAACCTGTAAATGCATGAAAAAATACAATATCATCACAAGCCATTTTGGCAAGTTTATTAGCATACTCATGGATAGGCAGTAGCCTTTAATGATTCCCAATACCAAAATCAATCCACAAATTTGAAAGATTGAAGCTGCTAAATGCATAAAGAGCAATAACTGCTACATCAGAATCAACAGTACGTATAGTTATAGACTTCTGGCCACTTTCACTAGCATGTTTTGTATGCAATAGTATTCTGATATCAGCTTCTTCATGATATCATGGTCTGACTTCAGATACATTCAGATTTTCGGGAATATTCAACACAGTATCACCTTTTGTCAGTACTACAATTTTACCCTCTGGTATCTCAAGAATCAACAAGTCAGAAGCCAACAATTAGAACAGATCATTTTTGTTACCTTCATTTTGTAGAAAAGTCACTCAGTGTTTTGGTATCTTTGTTGAACCTTTTACCCAATAGCATGGACCAAAACCTCACCTATTTCTTTCCTCCTTTTTCATAGACCTCTATGTAACGGTCAAATACTATGGGCCAGACTTACAAGGCCCTAGCCCCAATTAGCACCACACTAGCATTATTTTTTTTAAACTAATGTGGCACTAAGGAGGAATTTCTCCTTTGCCATATTTACCCCGTGTAACCCTTTGTGCCACATTATGTCTGTGCCAGTTATAATGTATGCAAGGGGGGCATTCCCCCGCATGGAGGCCCGTAAAAATGGCGCAGTGAAATTTACAACATTTCACTGCGCCATTTTTAGTGTTCTTTTTTAATGCCTGCTCAATGATGTGCCCATTACTATCAATGGGCCTCCCTTAACTTTGCAGGATTAGCGCCTCAATTTATCGTGCTAATCCAGCAAAGTACCACAATCGCATCATAAATTATGACTCTAGTGTCCTAACCTGTGCCATGGTTTGCCATATTGTAAATACAGTGCATACATGATGCCATCGGGGGCTCAAAAAAAGTGGCGCATTCGAGCTGATGCACCACTTTGTTTGTAAATCTGGCCCTCTGTCTGCTCATTTTGATTTTTTAAGTATGTTCATTACATACGGCTGGAATATACAGGTGCTACAGTCTTGAAAATTGCATTCATTGTCTGGTTTTAAGAAATTAAGTATTGCTGATCCATCCATAATTACACAACTTGCAGAGTCTGGAATGTTATTCATGTTATCTACAGCACCTTTAAGCTTTTCAAAACAAGAGATGATGTCTGACTTTGTCCCTTTGCTGAGCATTCCTCCCTCATAAAATGATGGGGGATAATCAAGATTCTCATGTTAAAAGCATTCCTTTAAATCTCCTTCTCTATCTTGGCAATCAATATACAGTCTAGTGAAAAGTGAGCAGTCGCTATTTAAGATGGACACTTTGTGGTTCACTGATCTGGGGACTACCTTATAAAATAAGCATAGCTTGTTTCTAGGAATAGGTTCAAAAATAAATTTTTAGCAGCGTACCAGGAGTTCTTGAACAAACGTTCCATATTGAGTTTCTCCCCACGCCATCAGCAATGCACACATATTTATTTGCATTACCACTTATGATTAAGTTGGATGCTGTATTTATAAGTTTTTTGCCAATACCACAGGCATATGGATTACTATAATCATGCGAAAACACTAGTGCAAGTTCCTATACATCACTTACAAACTGAGTGCTGCAAGCCTTTATGGTGAACAGTTATTTGCATTTTCACTGTGTAACATAGCAATATTTGAAATGAACAGACTCTGCAACTCTTCGTGTAATCCATTCTTTCGAGGATATTTGGGTGGTCATTACAACCCTGGCGGACGGTGTTAAAGCTGCGGTAAGACCGCAAACAGGCCGGCGGACAAAAAACGGGAATTATGACCCTGGCGGTAACCGCCAACAAAGACAGCCACTTTAACACACAGCCCGCCACGGCGGTACAGACAAACAGCGTGGCGGTCACTGCCAACAGACAGGCGGGAGACAATGTACCGCCCACCCGATCACAACAAGCCTATCCGCCACCTTTTCCCGGGGCGGATTCTCCGTGGATAAAAACACGGCGGAAACAGCTTTTGCTATGGGAAAACGCTCACCTAAACACACTCCACGAGGAACAACGACTCCATGGAGCCGGAACTCCAAATCCTACCTGCCCTTGTCTTTCTGCTCCTCTAAGAACAACAGCGACGTAGGCGCAGAACATACCGGTGAGTACTGCATCTACGACACAGGGAGGGGGGAGGCAAAAATGAGGGGGACACCCACTAAACACCCCCACCCCCACCATCGCATATCACAACATACACACCAATGCAGTCAAAAATATCACATGAACAACCCACAATTCCCCCGGAAGAATGCAAAGACAAAGCGAAATGCGGGCAAACATTGTAATGTGCCAATATACATGTCATATAAAAATATACTGAATTCATCTCGAAATCTGTCATAATTATATATACAATACAAGAAGTAGTGCAGATATGTACACAACAATGTCCGTGCACCAACAGTCCAAAAATGCATGGGCGAGGCCCACAATAGATACCTGACCAAAATCCGAGAGAACACTGCCGGGGCATCAGATAGAAACACTACAGGCACCTCAGGGGGGAGGGAAGGGGGGGCACCTCAACCGGATGAATGCAAAGCCAGATCCACGACGGGGCTCCATGCCCATTGATGTTTCCTGGGGAGTGCAAAGCCACAGTCTGACAAGTCTTTACAGTGGGTGGTTTGCCCACTGTACCATCCTGGGGAGTGCAAAGCCACAGTCTCACAAGTCTTTACAGTGGGTGGTTTGCCCACTGTACCATCCTGGGGAGTGCAAAGCCACATTATCGCAAGTAGATGCAGTTCTCAACTGGTACTGGGTGGTACTGGTGCCCAGACTGGATGAGTCTCCCCGTGAAAGTTCCTGTCCTGTCACTGTCCCAGCTGCACATGGGATAAGGATGCCTGATGTGGCGGCCTATTCATACCCACACAGTATTTGCCCTGTTCAGCGGTGCTTTGACATGGCAGTCTTTGCCCTGTTCAGCGGTGCTCTGACATGGCAGTCTTTGCCCTGTTCAGCGGTGCTTTGCCATGGCGGTCTATGGACTGTTCAGCGTTCTTCATCGTGGCGGTCTTTGCCCTGTTCAGCGGTGCTCTGACATGGCAGTCTTGGCCTTGTTCAGTGGTGCTTTGCCATGGCGGTCTTTGCCCTGTTCAGCGGTGCTTTGACATGGCAGTCTTTGCCCTGTTCAGCTGTGCTCTGACATGGCGGTCTATGGACTGTTCAGCGGTCTTCACCATGGCGGTCTTTGCCCTGTTCAGCGGTGCTTTGCCATGGCAGTCTATTGACTGTTCAGCGGTGCTTTGACATGGCGGTTCGGATACTGACATTGGTGTGTGGCATGACGAACTCCACACTGGACATTGGTGTGTGGCATGACGAACTCCACACTGGACATTGGTTTGTGGCATGACGAACTCCACACTGGACATTGGTGTGTGGCATGACGAACTCAACACTGGACACTGGTGTGTGGCATGACGAACTCCACACTGGACATTGGTGTGTGGCATGACGAACTCCACACTGGACATTGGTGTGTGGCTTGACGTTCCATCATCGCCCAGCGGGGCTGTGGGATCCTGGTCCCTCCTGGGCACTGACTCCGGCGGTGGTCTCCTGACCAGTAACAATACTTGGGCCCTCCTGGGCACTGACTCTGGCGGTGGTCTCCTGACCAGTAACGATACTTGGGCACTCCTGGGCACTGACTCTGGCGTTTGTCTCCTGACCAGTAACGATACTTGGGCCCTCCTGGGCACTGACTCCGGCGGTGGTCTCCTGACCAGTAACGACGGTTGTCCTTTACAGGGGGTGGTCTGCCAGTGCCTTGGCTCCGGGTCCTACTGCCTGCCCTGGTGGACGGTGCACTCCAAAAACCTGGAACACGCACCACTGGCACTGGAGGCTTTTTGGCTGAGGCGCTACGACGGGACTGATGAACTGGAGGGTGGGGTGGGGGCAAACAGGTCAATTTGACAGAGGGACAGTTTCTGACGGACACTGGGATGGGTAGCTGGAGGGGCGTCTGGGAGTGGAGGTAGAGGAGGTGGTTGTAGGAGGTGTCACTTTAGCTGTTTTGGGTGCAGGTGCAGGTGCAAGTACTGGAGGCTGTCGTGAGGTGGATGGATGTTGGGTGAGTGATTGCCGGCGTTTGGGTACTTTGGGAGGGGGCGTCACAGACACACTGGGAGAGGACACAGGGGACGTGTAAATGGCAGTGGAGGTGGTGAGTGCAGGTGAGCGGCTTGTGGTGCGGGGTGTCCTGGTGCGAGTCCTAGTGTCTGTAGATGTGGTGCATGCAGGTGTGTGTGTAGACGACACTGGGAGGGAGGAGGGAGAAGAGGAGGAGGGGGACACAGTGGAGACAGTGGATGTTGCTGTGTCTGTATGGGTGTGATGCATGTGTGAGTGCCTGTGGTGTGTGTGGTGCCTATGTTTGCTTGAGCTACTTTTGGGTGTTGACTTGTGTGCCTGCTGGTCTGTAGGTGTGCTTGGGATGGGCTGGGGTACAGGGGATTGGGTCTGGGTGGAGGAGGTTGGAGGGGGGAGGCTGGACACAGGGACAATGGCTGCCATCAGTGCTGAGGCCAGAGATTGCAGGGTTCGCTGAAGGACAGCCTGACCAGAATGAATGCCTTCCAGAAATGCATTACCGTGTTTCAACTCTTGTTCTACACCCTGGATGGCATTCACAATGGTAGACTGCCCAACAGTGAGTGACCTGAGGAGGTCAATGGCCTCCTCACTGAGGGCAGCAGGGGTGACTGGGGCAGGGCCTGAGGTGCCTGGGGCTAAGGTGATGCCCACCCTCCTGGGTGAGCGGGCACGGGACACACACTGAGGGGCTGCTGGGTGGGCGGTGCTGGTAGGGGAGGTGGTGGCTGTACCTGTAGAAGTGGGGCGCACAGATGTTGCCGCCACCACAGGGGAGCTCACATCGGCGGACGAGTCCGTGTCGCTGGTTGGTGATCCTGTGGTCGACGTGAAGCTCCCCTCGCCCTCCGTCCCACTGGTGTATTCTGAGTCTGTGGTGTGGCACTCCATGGCCATGTGGGATGCAGCTCCCTCGTGCTCCGGTGCCACTGTACCTCCGCCTGATGATGCTGATGTACAAAAGGACAGGGAGAGCAGGAAAAGGGTGGGAGACAGAAGAAAGAGAGTTTTAGTGCATGGCATACCGCTACCGTTGGCGGACAAGACAGACGCAGCAGCCCCATGCATAACGCCGTGCTCCTGCCCTCTGCACATGCAATTTCTGGGATATGTCCTACATGGCAATGGTAGAAATCTGCGCACATGGATGGCAAAGGGGCACCTATACATCAACTTGCCTCTGTTCTGAGGTGGAGTAGAGTGCCACATGGCCTACATTACGGAGGGGCCTTGCCTACCTAACTCGCCCTGGCCTAGGGACACCCACAGCCCACCTCCCCCACCCAGACACCTCCACTGCACGCAAAGTCCCCAGAATGAAGTTGTACTCACCCCCTTGTGTCTGCTGTGATGTCCTTATGCGCCCATCCAACTCCGGGTAGGCCACTGTCAGGATCCGGAACATCCCACGTTGGGAGGTCATCCCCAGCTGAGCCTCCGCTGTCTTCTTGCTGCAGCGGCGAATGTCCTCCCTTATGGCAGTGGGTGCCCCGTCTCTGGTGGGCCCCCAGAGTCCGGACCTCCTTGGCGATGGCACGCCAAATGTCCCTCTTCTGGTGGGCGTTGACCTACATGACATGCACAAGGAAAGAGGAACAGTCATTACCTACTGCACCATCAATGTGAGTGGCCCCCTCCCAACTCTGTCCATGTGGCCCATTCATCCCCATGCATAACTGTTCTATGTACTCTGCCCCCTTCCCTCTTCCACCCAGCCCTCTCCACACAGGCATAGCCCAAACAACGTGCTCCCTGTGTACCAACCTGTTGGTCTGGAGGACCGTAGAGTAGCGTGTACTGGGGGAGGACCCCATCCACAAGTTTCTCCAACTCCTGTGCAGTGAAGGCAGGGGCCCTTTCCCCAGACGCAGCAGCCATCGTCGCTTCCAGACCAAGGTCACAGCAGCACTGGCAGTGTAGGTCCTCTCCTGTCGAAGGTCAGGTATCTAGTGATTTAACAGATAGAAAATGGTGGTGACGTCTGCGGCGGGGCGCATCATCACCGCCAGCGCACCTGTTCATTGGCTCTTGGGACCCATAGGGTCCAATGTTAACTAATGCAGCATTGCGCCGCGCTCCACGATCGCCTACCGCGACGGTGTCCAACGCCAGCGCAGTTACCCCACAATTCCATTGTCCCAGTTTAAAGGTCAGCAGCCGCCATTTCAGGGGCCCACATGGCTTCATTTACTACTGCGTCACACATACCGAGGCCTACACTCAAAACATTTCCCGGGTGGGTTAATTGTCTGTTGTAGTCTTGTGTGTGACTGTGGGTACATACCTGGAGGAATGGTGACAGTTTCTTCGCTGTTGTCCTTCTTAGGCCCCGTCAGTTGGGACATATTGGAAGATGGCGGAATCCGCCGGTGTACCGACAGCTGGTGGACCTGTTGACAATGGAAGAGAGACATTTGATCGTGACCTACCGGTTCGACCGTGCCACAATCCAGGAACTATGTACCCAGTTGGAGCCAGACCTGATGTTACCAATCCGCCATCCGACTGGAATCCCCCCTGACGTGCAGGTGCTGTCAGTGCTCCATTTCCTTGCAAGTGGCTCTTTTCAGACAACAGTGGCCATGGCATCAGGGATGTCCCAGCCTATGTTTTCCAACGTGTTGTCCAGAGTGTTGTCTGCCCTGCTGAAACACGTAAGGAGATACATCATTTTCCCTCAGGTGGAGGATTTGCCTACAGTGAAAGGTGACTTCTATGCCCTTGGACATATCCCCAACGTCATAGGTGCCATTGATGGGACCCATGTAGCTCTGGTCCCCCCGCAGGAGTGAACAGGTGTACAGGAACAGGAAGAGTTATCATTCTATGAACGTCCAGATGGTCTGTTTGGCAGACCAGTACATCTCGCAGGTAAATGCTATGTTCCCTGGCTCAGTGCATGACGCCTACATCCTGCGGAATAGCAGCATCCCTGATATGATGGCTCAACTCCAGAGGCAGTGTGTATGGCTATTGGGGGACTCTGGTTACCCCAACCTGTCCTGGCTATTGACCCCAGTGAGGAATCCCAGGACCAGGGCAGAGGAACGGTACAATGAGGCCCATGGGCGGACTAGGAGGGTGATCGAACGCACCTTCGGCCTCCTGAAGGCCAGGTTCAGGTGCCTCCATATGACAGGTAGGTCCCTATTCTACTCACCGAAGAAGGTGTGCGACAACATCATCGCCTGCTCCATGCTCCATAATTTGGCATTGCGACGCCAGGTGCCTTTTCTGCAGGAGGTTGATCCAGATGACGGTGTTGTAGCAGCGGTGGAGCCTGTGGAGCCTGTGCACAGTGATGAGGATGAAGCTGATGAAGAAGAAAACGACAACAGGGAGTCAGTCATACAGCATTTTTTTCTGTGAGACACAGGTGAGTACATTTTCAGCTTTAAAATAATATTAACTTTCACACGTCTACCTCTATCCTGTACCTACATTTCACTCACTATTTGTTAACTGAGTTGTCCCCTTCCATTTCAGTTTCACTAATGTGGTAACCTACGTGTCAACAGCTTGCACCGTTGAAAGGCTTGTGATGTGTGACATTGGTATGTTGCCCTTCCAATGGGTAACCATTTTTGACACTGTAATTGACAATACAAAGTTCAAAATCATTGAATGACTCAAGTTTTATTAGTGTTTCAAGGGTGTTTATTTAAGTGGATAAAAATGAAGGGGGGTTGTGAAATGGGGATGGGTTGTGGTGGAAGAAGGCCCATGGCAGAGTCTAGTCTATTAGTCTCACAGGTACATTGCACATCTGGCCATTGGAAGTGGAGCTGGGGCAGTTCCGATTTGGACAGGGTAACAAAGTGGTACAGTGGGGGGACAATCAGGGTGGTCTTATTTCCTGGCGGGGGTCTTGCCATCTTGCTCTGTCCTGTTCCTGGATCTCAGGGACCGCTTTCGTGGTGGTTGTCTGTCTGCAGGGGGTGGGGTGCTGGTGTGTTGGTCCTGTGGCAGGGCGTCCTATCCACTAGCGCCGGCGGAGGTGGTGGGCATTTCATCGTCCTGGCTAGTGTCAGGGGCCCCCTGGAGTGCCACGGTGTCCCTCAAGGTCTTTTGAATGTCCGTCAGCACCCCTACAATGGTGCCCAGGGCGGAGCCGATGGTCCTGAGCTCCTCCCTGAACCCCAAATACTGCTCCTCCTGCAGACGCAGGGTCTCCTGCAACTTGCCCAGTACCGTTGCCATCGTCTCCTGGGAGTGGTGGTATGCTCCCATGATGGAGGATAGGGCCTCGTGGAGAGTAGGTTCCCTTGGCCTGTTCTCCCTCTGTCGCACAGCAGCCCTCCCAGTTTCCCTGTGTTCCTGTGCCTCCGTCCCCTGGACCGTGTGCCCACTACCACTGCCCTCAGGTCCCTGTTGTTATTGGGGTGTTGGGTTAGCCTGGGTGCCCTGTAGTAGTGGACACACCGCTGATTGACCTGTCCTGGGTAGGGAGGTTTGGGCCCGCTGGGTGGGTGCTGTGCTGGTGTTCCCAGAGGGTGGAAGGTTGGTGTTGGAGTGGTGTTGTCTGGACCCTCTGGTGTGGTGACGTTCCTTCGGGTTCCTGCGGGGGTATGATTATTGCATGTGTGTGTTTCATGGTGTGCAATGGTTGGGTGTGCGTGTACACCAGTGCAGGCATTCCTGTGTGGGGGCTTGTGTGCTGATGGTTGGGGGGTGTTGTGGGTCTGTGCAGTGGGCATGCTTTAGTGATGGGTATTCATGCTTAGTTATGTCATGCAGGTCTTGGGGTTGGGATGGGTGGTTGGTGTCATGGGTAGATTAGTGAGGATTTGGGGTGATAGGGGAGGGTGTGAGGGTGTGGGTGTGTGATGGCATGCAGGTAGGGTGGGGGATATGATAGTTAAGATTTGACTTACCAGTGTCCGTTCCTCCAACGACTCCTGCGAGGCCCTCAGGATGCAAGATGGACAAGACTTGCTCCTCCCATGTTGTTAGTTGTGGGGGTCCGCCGCCAGTCCGCTGTACCGCGATGTGGTGCCTGGATACCGTGAAACGCACCTTCCCCCGTAGGTCGTTCCACCTCTTCCTGATGTCCTCCCTATTTCTTGGGTGCTGTTCCACAGCGTTGACCCTGTCGACTATTCTTTGCCATAACTACATCTTCCTGGTTATGGATGTGTGCTGTACCTGTGAGCCAAATAGCTGTGGCTCTACCCGGTTGATTTCCTCCACCATGACCCTGAGCTCCTCCTCAGAGAAGCGGGGATGTCTTTGGCGTGACATGGGGTGGTGTGTGTGAGGTGTTGGGTGGTGTATGTGTTGATGAGTGTATTGAGTGTAGTGGTATGTGGTGTTTTGTGCGTGGGTGTTGTGTGCGTGATGGTGTAGTGTGCCTCTGTGTGATGGGGTTCTCTATTCTGTGCTGTCTCTCTCTGGCCTTCTCTCAGAAATTCTGGTCATAGGGGTTTGTGTGTGATGTGGGTGTGTGTTTTATATTGTGTTGGGTGTGTGGGAGTGGTGTTTGTATGTGTATCAGGTGTGTGTATTTGTAATTGTCCAATGTGGCGGTGTTTTGTAGAAGTGTGTGTATTTTGAGCACAGCGGTGTATACCGCCAATGGAATACCGCGGTTGAAAGACCACCGCGTGGATTCGTGGGTCGTAATGGCATGGGCGTGTTTCTGTTGGCGTGGAGGTGGAGGATTTGTTTCCGCATGTTTATCGCTGACCTTTGGTGTGGCGGTATTGTGTGGGTGTCTGAATTTCAGCCGATTCCGTGATGTGTGCCATAATAGCTGTGGCGGAATTCCGCGGCAGTGTGATGGCGGTCTTCTGCACGGCGGTAAGCGCCTTATACCGCCAATGTTGTAATGACCACCTTGGTCATTAGTAGATACATCATAAGCCTTCTTCAAAAGTATATACAGTGATGCAACACTAACTTTGTGTATGTAGCGGAATCGTTTTACATGAGACCCTTTTAAACATTGTCAAACTTTACCCTCACTGATAATATTGGCTTCAACTAAAATACTGGCCCAGCCACTACCATCAAGCCAATCTCCTAAAAGTGCAAGGAATGACATTTCAATGTTTGATGCTCCCATCATGACTATCAGTTTGTCTTTCCCACACAATTCTGGAAGCACCCACCTGAATTGTTTAGCTGATGCACAGACTGGTTGATCACATGTCACCACAGGAATATGATTAGAATTTATTTGGGGCCAGTCTACGCTTTAGTATGTCAAAGCAGTGGTGTACCATAGAAGGAGAATTTATTGACTCATTTAATAAATATAGCAATACACTATGGCTTTTTGTGACAGAAGCACATCTGTTGTAATGTGAAGCAGGCCAACTGGTGTGGCTTATATTGGTTACATTATGGAGATCAAGAGTTTGAATCTTCTGCAACCATTTGTCTGACATAGATTCATTATGAATAGGATGAGGCTGGAAGGAATTGATATATATATATATTTTTTTTTTGTCATGGTAACTGCAAATACCACTCTGGTAGTGATGAAGTACATTTCTTGGTCTGCACATTTTCTTCAATTTTTAAAAGGATAATTTATCTGTGCACTGATTTTCTCTGTATCAGAGATATGGCTGTTCCATGGAGTGATTGAGTGGATGAAGATGACGAGGGATTGTGATCAATTTTGTCTATTGCAGCACAAGTGAAAGTGGAGAGTTGAAGGCCTGTTGGACACACAACCCTGTCATTGCAGAACTGCTGATATTGGTTGTACTTTTTTGCTGCTGACACTTCTCAAACACGCCCATGTGACATGCATACGCCCAATTTGTGCAGTTTGTCAACTAATTACCATTTTCAAGTTTTAGAGGCATTATTAATCCTATATAATGAGATAATGGAGATAGTGAAGTGTCATTATCTTTTTTGTGTCAGATGTTTCCTTTAGGATTTGCCTTCTAACACTTACAGGTATGATACTGAACAAGCTGTCAGACTGACAAAGCTGCAGTCCTCTTATAATTTAATATGCTGTCATTTGAAATGTTAAAACCTTCCATAATCATTCGTATTAGATTTAGCATAGCAGTGCCAACTGACTTTTCTTGCCAATTGTGCTCAAACTATCCACTAAATCCATCTACTTCAGGTTGAAATATTTCTTTTAATAATAGCAGCTGCATTATCCAGGCAGACACCATCCTGAAGAGTATTTTGTTTACAGATACTGAATATATTTTCTCCTATATTGCTTTTGCCTTTTAGAAGAATATATCTACCTTTTGGTTCAGCTGTAAGTTCTATGACCGCAAGAATCTTTTCTTTTAATCGCGTGCTGTGTACATATTTGTCTGCATTTTCTACACCTAATTCTGTCATACGATGAACTACGAATGATTTGATGTTAGATAAGGTAAATACTGGTGATACTTCAGAATTTTGAAGTGTATCTTCGAGATAGTTTTCAATTTGACCTAATATGCCATAAATTAATGCCAATTTGTGGTCTTTGCTTTTTTCCTTGTTCTGTGTTAGCCAAAGCCCGGTATAAAAACAAGATACTTTGGCCCTCATTACGACCCTGGTGGTGGGTGATAAAGTGGCAGTAATACCGCCAACAAGCTGGCGGTAACTAACACCAAATTATGACTATGGCGGTGATATCTCCAAAAGACAGCCAATGTACCACACTGACCGCCAGGGCGGAAACAACAGTCACCACAGCGGTATCCGCCTACAGCCAGGCAGAAGAAAAAGTTCCACCCACCATATTAAGACCCTTCAATACACCATCTTTTCCGGTTGGTACCAACGCCATCAAAAGCCTGGCAGAAACAGAGCACAGAAGTCAAGGGAATCACCATTGCAGACACAGGGAAGAACCATGCCGCCATGGAACCCGAACTGCATGTTTTCCCAATGATCTTCTACGTTATGCTCCACCACGAACACCAAAGCCGGCGAAGACGACGACTGTGAGTTCAGCTTCCTAGCACACAAGGGAGTGGGGAGGAAAACGAGACTTACACACACGCACAACACACTCCCCACACACACACACTACATATACCCAAGCAGATGCACAAGAAAATCAATTTGTCCACGATGTTTGGCAAAATAATGCAAGGACAACAGGAATTGACTAAAGTGATTGTAATAAAATCAACATCAAAAATAATAAGTCGATGTGGCAATGCAACAGATATGTACAAATGTACAAAAAAGGGGCAGTGCCCAGGCCATATTTCACAGGGGCCACATGGCCACAGGGCAAAGTCAAAGGCCCCACTTGATTCCTGCAACAATATAGAGAGAACACTGCAAGGGCATCAGTTGGCAAATATGAAGGCACCTCAGGGGGACGGGCGGTCACCTCAGCCCTATGCGGAAACATGACCACTGGTTCTAGAGGGGGCAACATGCCCTGTGCTTGGTCCTGGGGAGTGCAAAGCCACGGTCTCTCGAGTGGGTGAATACCCCACTGGTTCTGGAGGGGGCAACATACCCTGTGCTTGGTCCTAGGGATTGCAAGGCCACAGTGTCTTGAGCGGGTGACTACTCCACTGGTTCTGGAGGGGGCAAGCCGCACAGCAGCCCATGGAGTTTGGATTATTTGGCATCTGCCGGTGGTAATGGCTGCACTGTGGTGGTGGTTGTGGGAGGCTCCTGCTCAGCCCCTGCACCCTCTGATGGCTGCACTGTGGTGGTGGTTGGGGGAGGCTCCTGCTCAGCCCCTGCACTCTCTGATGGCTGCACAACCATGGCTGGCACTGGGGGCTCTGTGACAGCTGTTGGTCAGGCTCCTTCCCCTTCTTTGTGGCTGTTGCAGGCTCCTTCCCGTTCTTTGTGGCTGGTGCAGGCTCCTTCCCCTTCTTGGTGGCTGATGCAGGCTCCCTCCCCTTCAGTATTTGTGGCCTGGAATCCTTTCCACCGCAAGTAGGTGCTGCAAAAACTGGGCCCCTGGACTGTTTGGCTGGGTCCTTGATACCCTGGCCATACGTGGGGTGGGAGGAGGGAGAAGCAATGGGAGTGGAGGATGAGGGAGTGGTTGCTGGAGGTGTTTTTCTGCTGGATTTGGGTGCAGGTGCATGGGTTGTATACTGTTGTGAGGTGGATGGCAGTTGGGTGTCTGAGTGCTTGCGTTTGTGTACTTTAGGAGGGGGACAGACACTGTGGGCAAGGACACAGGGGGCGTGTACATGGATGTTGTGGAGGTGTCTGCCAGTGAGGTGTGTGTTCTGTTTGGTGTGGTAATGATGCTGGTAGTGGATGATGATGTAGTGCATGCAGGTGTGAGTGTGGACGAAACTGGGTGGGAAGAGGAGGAGGAGGAGGGGGAGACTGTGGAAATAGTGTATGTTGTTGTGTCTGCAACTGAATGGTGTTTGTGTGAGTGCCTGTGGGATGAAGTGTGGTGCTTGTGTTTGCCTGTGACAATCTTGGGTGTTTTCTTGTGTGCATGCTCATCTGGCTATGTGCTTGGGATGGGTTGGGGGAGAGGAGAATGGGACTAGGAAGTGGGAGTTGGAGGGGGATGGTTGAAATAGGAAAAATGGTTGCCATCAGAGAGGAGGCTAGAGCCTGGATCAATCTCTGTTGGGCTGCCAATCCACTGTGAATACCCTCCAGGAATGCATTAGATTGCAGCATCTGGGCTGATAGCCCCTGGATGGTATTCACAATGGTTGACTGCCCTACTGAGATGGATCTCGGGAGGTCAATAGCCTTCTCACTCAGGGCAGCAGGGCTGACTGAGGCAGGGCCTGAGGTTCCTGGGGCAAAGGAAATGCCCACCCTCGTGGGTGAGTGGGCATGGGCAACTCGCTGAGGGGCTGCTAGGAGGGCAGTGCTGGGACGGGGCTGGTGGCTGGTGGCTGTACCTACGGTTAGGGTGGTCACAGAGGTATCCACCACCACCAGGGAGCTCCCAACGGATGAGGTATCTGAGTCTGTGTTGATCCCCCCCAGACATCTTCGCCGTGGTGTTCCCCTCACCCTCCATCCCACTGGTTCACTCATCGTCAGTGGACTCTGCCTCCAGGGTCCTATGGGATCAGTCTTAACCCTGCTGCAATGGGAACAATCCAGCCTAAGCTGCCAGGCTGAGTCCTCACTGAACCGGGACACAGGCAACCTAAGAGCAGTTTCACCCTACTTAGATCTCATCAGCCAGGAATAGCAATAGGAACAGCTCCCTCTGTTGCTGGCGCCTATGCTCCTCCACCAGATAATGCTAATGCACATAAGGATAGGATGACAAAACAAGAAAGGGGGGAGAGACAAAGGATACACTGGGTCAATGACTGCACCAACACCACCGTTGGCGTACGCAGCACCCTCACATAGAGAAAACAGGCCTTCGTACTATGCATTGCACTACTAGTGATATTGCTAGCCACCAAGGCATGAGGAGGAGCACACACCACCAACTACAGCACTGCTGGGACCCACACAGCCCTGACCAGTAGTGGATGCGAACAAGCTAGGTAGGCAGCATTTTCCCTTCAGACCCTTAGCCACCAGAGGACCTATGCTGCTATGTCTGGCCTGACCTAGGGTCACTGACTGACACACAACCACCACCCGGATACCACCCCTCCAGCGGTGAGCTTCAATGGCCACTGTACTCACTCCCTTGTGGCTGCTGTGATACCCTCAAGCACCCATCCAGCTCAGGATAGGCTACCGCCAGTATGCGGGCCATCAGGGGGTCAAGGTCCGATGGGCACCCCTTCCTTGTTGGGAGGCAATCCCCAGCAGGGCCTCCACGGTCGTCTGCGCCCAGAGTCTCAGGTCCTCCCACTGTTTCTGACAGTGGGTGCTCTGCCCGCCATACACCATCAGGGTCCGCACCTCCTTGGCGATGGCACACCATATACCCTTCTTTTGATGGCCGTTGACCTGCAGAGGCAATACAAACAGGAGAACACCATTAGACAAACAGTCCAGTCAGTAACACGAATTGCCCACCATACCCGTGTCCATCACCATTGGTACACACATAGCCCAGCACACAATGTGTACACAGCCAAGAGGACATCTACCCCCCCTTACACGAAGCCTTCACACACAACCCCATGCATTCATGCCACATGCATCTTGTCCACAGTGTACTCACCTGTTGGTCTGGAGGCCGATACAGCAGTCCGTACTGGGGTTGGACCCATTCACCAGTCTCTCCAACTCCTCAGAAGTGAAGGCTGGGGCCCTTTCCCTGGTCACACGGGCCATGGTAGGATCCAGACACAGGTCACAACAGCACATGCAGTGGAGGTCCTCTCC
This sequence comes from Pleurodeles waltl, assembly GCF_031143425.1. Lineage (NCBI taxonomy): Eukaryota > Metazoa > Chordata > Amphibia > Caudata > Salamandridae > Pleurodeles > Pleurodeles waltl. Next base: position 843,812,016 of record NC_090438.1, on the reverse strand, counting down.
TATGGAAGGTCAGGAAACAAATGAGGAATATGATAGAAAATGTCAGTCACGTCCCACGGGTACATACCTTACCGCCAGCGTAAATCACCATTGGCCACTGTACCCCATAGGGCCCAATTATAACCAATGAGGAGTTGCACGGCAGTTCCCGACAGCCTACTGCCCCCGTGCACAATGTCAGCGGCATTACCTCACTTCCACCTGTCCCTCCACACAGGACATGCGGACGCCATTTCGGGGGGGGGACAGGCCTATGGATTAATGTTGCATCATAGGATAAATAGGCACATACTTGACAAATGAAACTATCTCATAACATGTTTGCAGATTGTGGACTACTGTTTTGGCTCCATTATTCAATTTGTGACAGCCTCCTCACTCTTTTGTCCCTTAGATACCTACCGCTGCGGATGAATGGAAGATGGAGACACACCCCCATGTACAGACCCCTGGTGGACTTGGCTACACTGGAGGACAGGCACATTATCCTCACCTATTGACTGGAGAGGGTCACAATCACAGAGCTGTGTGCCCAATTGAAGCCTAACCTGATATCTGCTATCTGTCAACCCACTGGGATACACCCTCTTGTGCAAGTGCTATCAGTGCCCCATTTCCTGGCAACTGGTTCTTTCCAAGTGACAGTGGGCCTGGCAGCAGGAATGTCTCAGCCAATTTTCATGATAGTGCTGACAAGAGTGTTGTCTGCCTTGATAAAACACATGTGCAGCTACATTGCATTCTCCTAGGTTGAGGATTTGACCACTGTGAAGGCCGGGTTTTATGCAATGGGACATATCCCCAGTATAATTGGGGTGATTGACAGAACACATATTGCATTTCCCCCCCGTCAGAATGAACAGGTGTTCAGGAATCGTAAGAGTTTCCACTCCATGAATGTGCAGATGGTGTGCTTGGTGGACCAGTACATCGCCCACGTCAATGCTAAGTATCGTGGGACTGTGCATGGTGCCTTTGTCCTGAGAAATAGCAGCATCCCAAATGTGATGTCCCAAAGGCACAGGGTGTGGCTAATAGGTGAGCCCTGGTTCCTACCCAGTATATGTTGGTGTATGCCTGTGGTGTTGGTCATATAGGATAGTGTGTGGCTAAATGTTGTCCCTCAATACTTGCAGGTGACTCTGGGTACCAAAACCTATCATGGCTGCTGGCACCTGCGAGGAATGCCAGGACAAGGGCAGAAGAACGTTATAATGAGGCACATGGGCAAACCAGAAGGATCATTGAAAGGACCTTTGGCCTCCTGAAGGGCAGGTGCCTCCATCTGACAGGTGGATCCCTGTGCTACTCACCCAAGAAGGTCTGCCAGATAGTCGTGGCATGCTGCATGTTGAATAACCTGGCCCTCAGACGACATGTACCTTTTCTGCAGGAGGAGTAGACTTGAGATGCCCCTGTAGCAGCAGTGGACCCCGTAGACAGTGAGGATGAGGAGGCAGAGAATGGGGATGTGGATAACAGAACATCTGTGATCTGTTAGTACTTCCAATGGCACACAGGTGAGACAGTGCAACTTTAAATTTCAATGCCTTTGGTTGTATTCTGTGAATTGTCCATGCTGGTATTTACTACTTCTATTCCTACTTACTGTTACCCCTGGTGTGATCACAACAGCCAGCTAAAGGTCATTGATTCTATGCTCATTCTATGTACAGTTCATTTGTAATGGTTGGACCTGTTTCAATCAATACACATTTGAAATACATGACATAGTCAAAATCAATTTATATCAAAGGGTGTTTATTGTAGTACTAATATATAGAGGGGAAAGTGCAATGGGATGAGGTGATGATGGAGGAAAGTCCAGGGTATTGTTCCAGTCTGTTCGTAGCACAGATGCATTCTCCAAGGGGATATAGGAAGGGGTGCAATGGCAGTTCAAGGTGGACAGGGTGACTGAGTGGGACACACGGGGGACTATCAGGAGAATCTCATTTCCTGGCAGGGTTCTTGGCATGTCTATGGCTTCTTTCTGGATCACAGGTAACTTTTGTGGGGTGGTTCACCTTCTGCAGGTAAGGGGTGCTGGTGTTCTGTGGTGTTCTGTGGGTACTGTTGCAGGTCCTCGTGGCCACCATTGGCATCGGATATGGAAGGCTGTACAGATGACTGGCTAGTGGCAGAGGCCCTCTGGTGTGACACTGCCTCCCTCATAATGTTGGCGATGTCTGCCAGCACCCCTGCTATGGAGATCAGGGTGTTGTTGATGGCCTGTAAGTCCTCCCTGATCCCCTGATACTGTCCCTCCTGCAGCCGCCTGTTCTCCTGCACATTGTCTAGGATCTACTCTTTACTACCTTATCCCCCCACCCTACCTGCATGCCATCACATACTTCCACCCTCACCCTCACCCCCATCACTCCAACACCTCACATATGCCCCACTATCACAACCCACCCATCCCAATACCAAGCCCTGCATGCAACACCAAAGCATGGACACCCATCACCAAAGCATGTCCACTACAGATACCCACACAGACCCCAAACCAAATATCACACAAGTACCAAGCCAAGAATGAAAGAACTGGAGTACAGGGTCACTCACTCATCGCACACAATGGCACACACAGATGCAATAATCATGCCTTTACACCCCTGCAGGACCCCTACCCAACATCACTGGACAGGAGGTACCAGGTATATCCAGTCCCCCCCACAGAAGAGACCCACAGTGATAACAGCAGCTCTGCACATCTGGATCAAGATGACCAGCCCGGCCCATCAGGGACCTCAGGACAGTTGGTTCCCCTGACACTGGCACAAGCCACCACAGAGCCTCCCCCTCAGGAAACACCACCACAGCACCCACCCAGCGGGCCCATCCCTCTGTCCCCAGGACACATCAATCAGCAGTGTGTCCACCACTACAGGGAACCCAGGCAAACCCACCAACCCAAGAAAATCAGGGACCTGGGGGCAGTGGCAGTGGGCACACGGTTCAGGGGACAGAGGCACAGGATAACAGGGGAGCTGGGAGGACTACTGTGCAACAGGGGGAGGACAGACGCAGGGAAACCACTCTCCACAAGGCACTCTCCAACATCATGGGAGCTTACCATCATTCCCAGGAGACGATGGCAATGGTACTGGCCAAGTTTCAGGAGACCCGGCGGCTGCAGGAGGAACACTATCTGGGGATCAGGGAGGACCTGAAGTCCATTAACAACACCCTGGTCACCATTGCAGGGGTGCTGCAAGACCTTGTCAACACCAGGAGGGACATTGTGGCACAACAAGGGGCCCCTGACACTAGCCTGGACGATGAACAGCCCTCCACCTCCGCCGGCGCTAGTGGACAGGAGGCACCGCCACAGGAACATGACACCAGCACCCCACCCCCTGCAGATGGAGAACCACCCCGCAAACGGTCCCTGAGATCCAGGAACAGGACCCATAACCTTGCCAAGACCCCTGCCAGGAAATGAGACCCCCCTGAATGTCACCCTTCTGTCCCACCTTGTCACCCTGTCCATCCTCCAACTGCCAGTGCTCCACTTCCTATGCTCCTTTGGACAATGCACCTGTGAAACAAATAGACTGGACTCTGCCATGGACATTCCCCCACCATCCCCCCTGCCCATTGTACAACCCCCTCCACTTATTTGCACAGAAATAAAAACACTTCAATCACAAAACAATCTGGAGTCAGTCTGTGCTTTCACAAACGTGAAATTGCAATAACCATGGAATATAGCAATGTCAATTTACTTGTGCACATACCGATGTAACACATCTGTAGGCCTGGAGGAAATATAGCAGAGGGCACAAAGTGGGACCCACATCTGTGAATTGGAAAGGCAAAGTGACACGTCAGGGTCCATAGACTGAGTGTAAAAGACAGACTTTTGCTAGCTCCAATAATAGTATGAGATATGGAAGACAGTGACATCTTCTTACCTGTGTCTCACTGGAAGTATTGCATGATTATGTTGTTTCTGTTGGTGATATCCTCTTCTTCTGCCTCCTCTTCTTCACTATCCACAGGCTCCACAGCTGCCACAAGACCAACATCTGGCCCATCCTCCTGCAGAAAAGGCACCTGCCGCCGCAAAGCCAGGTTGTGCAGCATACAGCAGGTCACGATGATCTGGCACACCTTCTTTGGTAAGTAGTAGAGAAAACCACCTGTCATATGGAGGCACCGGAATCTGGCCTTCAGGGGCCTGAAGGTTCGTTCAATCACCCTCCTAGTTCGCCTATGTGCCTCATTGTAGTGTTCCTCTGCCCTTGTCCTGGGATTCCTCACCGGGGTCAGTAGCCATGACAGGTTAGGGTAACCAGAGTCACCTGCAAATATCGAGGGACAACTGTTAGACACACACTAACCCTTAGGGACAACCCCATACCCAGACACCTATTCACAGAGTATAGGGTCCTTGTCCTCACCTATAAGCCACACCTGATGCCTCTGGAGTTGCCCCATCACATAAGGGATGCTGCTATTTCTCAAAATGTAAGCGTCATGCACTGAGCCAGGAAACTTGGCATGCACATAGGAGATGTACTGGGCTGCCAAACCCACCATCTGCACATTCATAGAATGGTAGCTCTTCTGGTTTCTGTACACCTGTTCACTTTTGCGTGGGGGTACCAATGCCACAATGGCACCAATGATGTTGGGGATATGGCCCAGGGCATAGAAGTCACCTTTCACTCTGGGCAAATCCTCCACCTGAGGGAACATGATGTAGCTGCGCATGTGTTTCAGCAGGGCAGACAACACTCTGGACAACACGTTAGAGAACACTGGCTGGGACATCCCTCATGCAATGGGCACTGTTGTTTGAAAGGAACCACTTGCCAGGAAATGGAGTACTGACAAGACCTGCACTAGAGGGGGTATCCCTGTGGGATGGCGGATAGCTGACATCAGGTCTGGCTCCAACTGGGCACACAGTTCCTGGATTGTTGCACGATCAAGTCTGTAGGTGACTATGATGTGTCTCTCTCCTATTGTCGACAGGTCCACCAGCTGTCTGTACACCGGAGTATGCCACCATCTCATCACCTGCCCCAGCAGACGTGCCCTATGGAGGAGAACAGCGAGCAGAGAGTCAGCCAACACTGAGGAATCACAAAATGTAATTTGCACACATTAATTAATCTGAAATGTGCCTGTAACTGTGTGTATTCAAGGCCTACATTGGTGTGAGGCAGTTATTATTAATGCCATGTGGCCCCCTGAAATGACAAGGGGATATGAGGGAACTGCGCTGGCGTTTTACACCTTCGCGGTAGGCGGTCGAAGAACGTGGCGCAATTCTGCATTGGTTAACATTGGACCCTATGGGTCCGAGGAGCCAATGACGATGTACGCCGGCGGTGACGGTACGCACCGTCGCGGATGTGATTGCCATTTTCTGTCTATTCACTCACTTAATACCCGACCTTCAACAGGAGAGGACCTACACTGCTAGTGCTGCTGTGACCTGTGTCTGGAAGCGATGATGGCTCATGTGTCTGGGGAAAGGGCCCCTGCCTTCACTTTGGAGGAGTTGGAGAAATTAGTGAATGGGGTCCTCCCGCAGTACACACAACTGTACGGTCCTCCAGAGTACATTGTGAGCATGCTGCATGGGCAATGCCTGTTTGGAGTGGTGTGAATGGAAGATACATGGGGGGGGAGGGGGCTGAGGCCTGCATGTTCAGACGGTGAGTGCATGTGCGTCAGGGCAAGGGTGGGAATGGGGGCCAATGAGTATGACGGTCCGGACGGGTAAAGAATTTACCTTTCCTCCTATACCATTCCTCTTAGTCAGCGCCCACCAAGGACGTCTGGACCCTGGGGGTCCACCACAGACAGAGCACCCACTGCCGTAAAAGATGGGAGGACCTGCACCGCTGGAGCAAGAAGACGGCGGAGGCCCAGCTGGGGATGGTTCCCAACGTGAGAGGGGTGCCCGTCGCACCCTGACCCCCCTGATGTTCCGATCCTGGCGGTGGCGTATCCGGAGTTGGATGGGCGCTTGAGGGCATCACAGCAGCCACAAGGGGGTGAGTACATTCTCATTCAGCTGACTCTGCGCGCATTACGGGGTGTCTGGGTGGGGAAGGTGGGCAGTGGGTCCCCCTAGGCCAGGGCGAGCTTGGAAGGCAAGGTCCCTTGTGAGGCAGGCGATGTGGAACCCCAACCCCCCTAGTGGTTAGTGCAATCTACACCTAGTCAGTCTCCTGTGATTTCCAGGTGTGCAGCAATCAGGCTTGGGCCTTGTACTCCATGGGAATGTGATTAATCTAGGAACTATAAGTGCATGGCATAGTGTAGAGGTCTGCTGTGTCTGTTGTGTCCGCCAACAGTAGTGGTGTTGCATGCACTGAACGTGTCTTTCTCCTGTCCCCCCCCTTTTTGTGGTCTCCCTGTTCTTGTGTGCAACAGCATCATCAGGCAGAGGAGCATTGGCACCTGAGCAGGAGTGAGTTGCATCCCACTTGGCCCTCGGGGGAGAAACAATGGAGTATGAAGCCACCAGTGGGATGGAGGGCGAGGGGAGCTCCACGGTGGTGACAGGAGCAGAGACCACCGACAGGGACTCCTCCTCTGATGGGAGCTCCCTTGAGGTGGCGGGCCCCTCTGTGCCCACCGCATCAACAGGTACAGCCGCCACCCCCCCCACCAGCACCGACCTCCCAGCAGCCCCTCAGTGTGTGTCCCATGCCCGCTCACTCAGGAGGGTGGGCATCTCCTTCGCCCCAGGCACCTCAGGCCCTGCCCCAGTCAGCCTTGCTGCCCTCAGTGAGGAGGTTATGGACCTCCTGAGATCCCTCACTGTTAGGCAGTCTACCATTCTGAATGCCATCCAGGGTGTTGAGAGGCATTTGCAACAAACAAATGCATACCTGGAGGGCATTCATTCTGGCCAGGCAGCCCAACAGAGAGCATTTCAGGCTCCGGCCTCACCACTGATGGCAGCCATTGTCCCTGTGTCCAGCCTCCCCCCTCGACCTCCTCCACCCAGTCTCAATCCCCAGTACCTCAGCTTATCCCAAGCACACCATCAGACCAGCATGTACACCCATCAACACACAAGAGTAGCTCAGGCAAACATAAACACCACACATCCCACCGGCACTCACACAAGCATCATACCCATGCACACATACCAACATCCACTCCCCCCACTGTGTCCCCCTCTTCCACGTCTCCCTCCTTCCTCGCTGTCTCGTCTCCACTCACACATGCATGCACTACATCCTCAGCCACTACCTCCATCACCAGCATGCCCTCACCACACACTGCTCATGTGCACTCACCACCCCACTACCATTCACACATCCTCAGTGTCCTCTCCCAGTGTGTCAGTGAGCCCTCCTCCCAAAGTACACAAACGCAGGCACACACCTACCCAACAGCCATCCACCTCACAACAGCCTCCAGTCCATGCACCTTCACCCAAATTCAGCAGACGTACACCTCCTACAACCACTACCTCTTCCTCCACTCCCAAACCCCCTCCATCTACCCGTCCCAGTGTGTCTAAAAAACTTCTCCTGGCTAACATTGACCTCTTACCTACACCTCCTCCCCCGTCCTTCCCCTAGGGCCAGGCTTTCCAGGTCCCAGCCCAGCACCTCAGCCACCACATCCCCAGGCACAGTGGTGCCAGCAACTGCGGGGTCATGGAGTGTGCCAACCATCAGGGCTGCCAGTGTGCCACGGAGTGAGGGCAAGGACATTCCGCCACCTGCCAAGGAATGCGAAGCCGCAGCAGTGTGGGGTATGTGGGGTATGTCTCTTCCTCCATGGCACGTCATGCAACCTGTACCTCGGCAATCTCGTGGCACACACACCCAGCAGAGTGTATTGTTCCGGCCACACTGCACGTGGAGGACTCTGGGCACCATGCCCCCTCCAGAACCATTGAAGAGATACATCCACTACCCCGGTCCTTGGCAGGATGAAGCTCTCTGGGCACCATGCCCCCTCCAGAACCAATGGAGAGATACATCCACTACCCCAGTCCTTGGCAGGATGAAGCACTCTGGGCACCATGCCCCCTCCAGAACCAGTGGAGAGATACATCCACTACCTCAGTCCTTGGCAGGATGAAGCACTCTGGGCACAAAGCCCCCTCCAGAACCAGTGGAGAGATACATCCACTACCTCAGTCCTTGGCAGGATGAAGCACTCTGGGTACAAAGCCCCCCCCAGAACCAGTGGAGACTGTAATACTCTTGAGAGACTGTGGCTTTGCACTCCCCAGGATACAGTAGTGGGCAAACCACCCACTGGAAAGTCTTGAGAGACTGTGGCTTTGCACTCCCCAGGATACAGCAGTGGGCAAACCACCCACTGGAAAGACTTGAGAGACTGTGACTTTGTACTCCCCAGGATACAGCAGTGGGCAAACCACCCACTGGAAGGACTTGAGAGACTGTGGCTTTGCACTCCCCAGGATACAGCAGTGGGCAAACCACCCACTGGAAAGACTTGAGAGACTGTGGCTTTGCACTCCCCAGGACCAAACTGTGGGCATGGAGCCCCCTCGTGGAGCAGTGGCGTTGTGCGTTCATCAGGCTGAGATGCCCCACCTCCCCCTTCCCCTGAGGTGACTGTATATTTTCTATCTGATGCCCCTCCAGTGTTCTTTCCGTTTGGAGTCAGGTATCATGTGTGAGCCTCGCCCATGCATTTTGGGCCCAGAGGTCCATGGACAATGATTGGTGCACTATCCGGACTTGTGTATTTGGTGTACATAATTGTATATACTGGATTTAGAATTTTGATAATGATATTTCACATGATTACATCGTTCAAATCAATTTCTTTTGTCCTTGTGTCCTTCCAGGGGGCGGGGGGTGTATATGTAATGTTGCAGCATGTATTTGTGTGTATGGTGTTGTGAGTGGGGGTGGAGGTGGGGGTGTTGCGTGTGTGTGTCACTCTCTTTTCCCTCCCCCCTCCCCTGTGTTGTAGGTGCAGTACTCACCGTGGTCATCGCCGCTGTCGTTGGACCTCCTGATAGAGGAGCAGTAAGACCATCATCGGCAGTATCTGCAATTCAGGCTCCACTGTGTCCTGGTTCCTCGTGGGGTGTGGAAAGGTGAGTGTTTTCACTTCTGTGTACTGTTTCCGCTGTGTTTTTGTTTGCGTTGGTTCCCCCCTGGAAAAGGTGGCGGATAGGCCTGTTGTGATAGAGTGGGCGGTACATTGTCTTCCGCCTGTCTGTTGGCTGTGTCCGCCAGGCTGTTTGTTTCTACCGCCGTGGCGGTCGGAGTGTTAAAGTGGCTGGCTATGTTATCAGTCGTAATCCCATTTTTTTCTCCACTGGACTGTATACGGTATTACCGCTGCTTTAACACCGACCGCCAGGGTTGTAATAAGGGCCTATATCTGCAAAGTCTTGAAAACCCCTGCAAAGTGGATTTGCGTGTCATTGTAGATATGAGCCTGCACTGTCGGTGTCTCAGAAAAAGTGAGGCACCGGTGGCGCAAGCCTCTTGTAAATAAGCCACTTATTTTTCTGCGTTAAGAGCAATAGACAGAAAAGCAAACAAAGCAAAAAGGCAGAGAAGGCGAAAGATGGAAAAAACACCGTAATGGGAGAAAGCAGGTGTCTTCAAGAGTAAAATAAAGGGTCAGCAAGTGTCTGGTAGTGGATTAAAGAGGCCTGAGGTGAATTAAAGACAATGTAACCTTGGTATGGCTTGGTATTTAATTGCATTAGCTGCGGGTTTCACAGCAGAGTTTTGGGCACAGCACTCATTTCATCGCAAATTATTATTACAAATTATCGTTTGGAAAGTTTGTATTTTGATCCTTTGTGACTGATTGAGGTGGTACCCAATAGTGCATTAAATCCCACCGCAAGAAATGAAATAGCTCTGTTGTTTCATTTGTTCTTGTGACACTCTTCAATGAGCGAGCATGCTCTGCAATAAAAAGGAGACAGCCTGTGTTTACCCTGAGCTAATATCCCTTACATATTTTGCAGTTTTTCAACTTTTACATCCCCTGGCTTGAAGTACTTCACTGAAAATGAACCCACTGAATAAAGTAAATATGTTTTAGCTAGCAAAGGCAGACTATGTGAGTAGCTCTGTAAAAGCTCTTCTAAATATTTAAAGTTATTGTATCTTTTACTCATTGACTCAACGATGTTTAAGCTTCAGTCCAGTGGCGTAACAAAACTTGAGGGGGGCCTGCTAAGTAGATCAAAGTGCCACCCATCTGAACTCACTCAGGAGCTCTCAGGCCAAGGTACTGTGCTGAGGGGGCTCCTGTAGCTCAAAATCCCTCCCCCCGCACCGTGGAGGCTGCAGGGGCCATTGTTACACCACTGTGTCAGTCTGATAAAGTTTGTGGTTAGTGTTCATTTTCCAACAATTGTTCTGCTGAATATAGTCCCCTACCTTGAGGCTCTTGAATTGAAATGGTGACTATCGCAAGTGTGTCAATCGACAAGCACATAATGCCGAAGGAGCTGGAAGTAGGGGTGCAGTGAGCGGGGTGCAACACCCCTAAAACCCCATGCTGGAGTTTAGAACATGAATGCGCACTACAAATGCCTTTATGTTTGGTTTTTATATTGTCATCCCGGCTGTGAAAGCAAAGACAACTGTCAAATGCCAGACAATCTCTTTTGCAGGCTCCTGCTTATTCTTTTAACTTGGTGTCTAATTTTCTTTCTCTGACTCCAAAGTTAGAGGATTTTATGAAGTGAACTATGTGACAATCTTGCTGGAGTACAGGGAGAAAGACAGGAAAAAATGTAGGAAGTCAGTTTTTCCTAACACACAATAACATTTAAATAGCTGTAAATTAACTGTACACACATTGCAAAATGTATGTGCAGTTAGGAAAGCCCTTTTGAAACACTTTTTTAGTAATTCTATAGTGCGATAAGTTACTATGATTAGAATAAATCAAGACACTTTACTTAGTGATGTACAAATGATAAATATTTTCTAAAACCTGATTTCCATATATTTTGGTGGATATGGTTTTGATAGTAAAACTCCATGTTAGTGAGAATTTTTTGGCAAATTAAATGGAAAACTAACTGTTTGCAAATGACGGTGCGGTGTCCCACCACGATTTAATAGTTCTTTTTGCGGCTATGTGTATAGTATTATTATAAATGTCATAGTTATTTATGGGTATTTAATGTGTGCCTGTCATGTGCACATGAATTGAGAATTATTGATAGCAGTTCTGGTAAAAACAACTATTCTGTAACTTTGAATGTCTCTCTTGAGTCTGATAGAGCGTTCCGTCCTAATAAATTACCTGTATTTGGACGCTCTTGGGTCGATGAATCTTTTGACCAAGTGGGGCTCTCTTCACCCGAGATTAGTCAATTTAATCAAATCAATAATCAATAACGAACATAAGCAATGCCCTGATCAACATAACACTTCACAATTAATCCAGAAAACATTTCGGCGAACCATGACCTTTCGGCCATGAATAACCACACCAGTTCATTCAAAGTTAATGAATTTATTTCCCTATATTAACAAAGCTAGCACGATATAAATGTGTCTCAACACCAAATGATATATGTAAATGAACATTAATAGCTGTCCATAACGGCGAAAAAGATGCAATCTATGCAGCATTTGAATAACAATGCATTCGATATTAGCAACGCAAACCACTAAAACTATAATCTGTAATGGGCTAATTGCATACATTAGTCAGCATAACAAGGTCTCAAATTGCATCGTGCAACAAATGAATCCTCATCTAACATCAAATTAGCATCTGCATGTGGGACTTCATGCAAAAAAACAATTTAGCAACATTGATTTGGAAAACTCCTAACTAGGGCTCTTATCAAAAATCAGCAGTTGGTTACCTAAAAAGAAACACAATGCAATTGTACATTTTCCTTTCATATTTACCAAATTCAATCAGCATTCAAGGAAGTCTTCGTCTCACAGGTACCGGTTTTGATCAGCATGGGACGGGGGCAAAGGGGGCAGGGTGGACGGGGCAATTGCCTCACAGCGGCAAGATAAAAGGACAAAACTACTACTTTATGCAAAGGGGCAAATCAAAGTTAAAGTCTCTAGAGCGAGAATTACTTAAAGTCTCTTTCTCTCGATAAGAGAAAGCTTCAAAGTCTCATTCAAAATGGCGTTGAACATCAATTGGCATCGTAGAAGATGGCAAAATGACGAGGTCGGCAAGATGGGCCATAATGGCTGCAATGGGCAATAATGTCCAATGTCCTCAATGGGTGCAATGGGTAATGGCCGCTTTCTTCTTGTGCACCAGGTTTAAATAAACAACAGTTCAAATCCAGTAGGGTCTTCCATTGGAGGGTTCATAGGTTGGCTTCAAATTGTCCAATCAAAAACAACAATTCACAAGCTTCTACCTAGGCATACATTATCCTTGGAGTCGGGAACGTAAGTTGCAACATATTTTACCAATTAACTCACTTTCAGAGCTTCCATTGTCTGCACCTGCAGATTGACCTTGGAGCAAAGAAGAAGATGCCAGGCTGGCATGAAACCTTAAAGATAAGCATGTGAACCGATCTCACTGGAAAAGTACAGCTTCAAGCAAGAATACACGTTTTATTAGCACATTAGAAAAACACAAGCATCTAAACCGTGAGACAAGGCAACTAGGCCGAAGCCTCCACTAAAGTTATGCTAAGTTAAAACATTTCAAACAAGCAAATCATGGCACACGTTTACGGTTATGTCAGATTAGTACAATTCTAATACATCACGTTATATAAAGCACGCTTATAAATGTTGGCGAACTACTCTGAGGGCACATTTGTCCCCTTACAATCTTTATTAGTTTGGTTAAAGTCACACTTGATTATTGCGGCACTACGTTTATGCGCTAATAAATGTAAAACCTTCGTTTCTGCGTCATCAATCCCTCCTCTGATGACTATTTGTCATCACACAAAACTATTCCCACAAATTTTATTCCATTAAAATTCTGTCAGTTCTCTTTGCCTTTTAGTTCCCCTTGTTCTTGCCTTGTGTTCTTCTGCCATTCTTTTCATCATTTTCTCTTCCTTCCTCCTCTTAATTCTTGCCATGATCATTAGTATTCCCCTCTTTATTCCCCAAATCCCAAAGATGCAAATTAGTACTATTAGTATTCCCTGTATTATTTTTAGTAATATTCCATTCCAAATGCCACCAAGCCAATTTCCCACTGAAGCAACTCCCTTTCCAAGCTTCTCCCAAACTCCTGGTTCTTTCAATTCCTTCAAGTCTGCACTCTCTTTTGTTAAATTTGCAAGCATTGTTTTAATCTTCACACTGTTGTCTGGTATATACGTGCAACAGTGACGCGCACCAAGCATTTTGCAAACGCCGCCATCCTTTGCTAAAAGAATGTCTAGGGCAAGCCTGTTTTGAAGAGTCATAGCTCTTTCTGCTGCAAGTTCAGCATCCATCAGGATTATAGCACCTGAAAACTTTGTCAACATGTTATCCACTATAGTAGACAACTTTCTTATTTTGATGGAATTCAACACAACTCCCAATGAAGGAATCATGGCTCCAAATATATCTCCTACCACAGCAGCTGCGGTCTCTCTTTTCTGGATACGATGAGATCCAGGCGTCTTTGGGATCACTGATAGGTCATCCAGTTGATAAACCTTTGGGAACACTATACCCAAATAACATCTCCCCCACCATCCCTTTGGAAGACGATAATAGGCATTATGCCCACAAATGTAATATACACCAGGTATGACAGGGTCAAGTCCGTTCAGCATGAATGTCCATTTGGCCTTAAAGATAAACGTATGTTTACATTCACTCGCTCCCACGAAAATGTTATCATAATAAGATTCACCACGATATATAAAAAATTTCCCTACATGCCAAGCGTCTAAAGCTATTTTTCCTTGTGTTTTTATTGCGGCAAAAGCATAATTATCTACTGAAGTCCTCTTACTTAGCTCCTTTTCTAATTTCGCATTCATTTGTGCCCTTCTATCATCTGTGCGATCTAAAAAGCTTATTTCTACTGCAGAGAGCGAGCAGGTAAGGTTTTCCCTATGAGCGTGAGCTGTTTCAAAAGGTTGCATTGGCTCGAAAAATTCCCTCATTATTTTTAGCATCCCAATCTTTAGCAATCTGGCTTAGTTGCGTTATTATAGGAACATATGCAAAGGTAACATCATAATTTGAATAAAAATACTGTATGTTAGTTTGACCATAAAATCTAGAAGTTACTAAACTACATGTAATCCCATATGTAAGAGGCATGTGGTGATAAGTCACCCCTTTCGTTACCGATGTCGGTATCTGTGTACACACATAACTATCTTTCGCATCCATAGTCTCAACATATTCTGTTAGTAGGCGATAGAAAACATTGTACGAAAGTTCCTTCTTATCATGCAAGTGTCTCTCATCTAATTCTAGTCTTTTCAATGCGGTTAGTTCAGTGACAGTAACAGGAGCAGAAGTAGAAGCATCAATTTTCTCATTCTCACCCTTACCACGCGTTGCAAGCACTATTGCCATTATTATTAGTACACATGCAGTTATCAAGCCTATACATGCATATTTACAATATTTCACTCTACTGTTTTGTGTAGCGTACTTAGTCATGATCTGTATAGAATCAGAGAGCTAGAAGCACTTATAAAGAAACTATTTAGCAATTAGTTACAAAGCTGAACGAGCGCAATGTTCACACAGTTTTCTTCAGGAGCCCAGTCACTTATCGGTTAGCAGCATTTGTCTCAATTCGGCAATAACTCAGTCTTTTATCAGTTAGCAACGTTGTCTCAAATCGGGTTTAAGAGTCAATCAGGTTATCAAAGTCTTATCAAGTTGGCAAATGTCTCATCCGGTTTAGCAATGTCTCAGCTGGTTGTATCACGTTAGATTATAGCAAGCAATGTCATTTATCAGTTTTTCAGTCAATAGTGTCCATAAAACTTTTCTTTTCTATTGGTATCTCTTCTTCTTCGTTCTCGAGGCTAAGAGATACAAATTCGTCGGTCCAATCGTCATTGACTACATATGCCCATTCTGGACTGGAATATCTCCTGTTTGGTATCCTTTTCCTTTTCAATTTTGCATCTCTCTTTGATTCTGCCTCACTGGTACTTTCCTCTTTGGCCAAGTCTTTTTCTTCACTTGATGTTGGTACCACGACAGACACTTCCTTTCTTTTCTCTTTCACTCTTGGCCCTTCACTGTCGTTCAACGTTTCTCTAGTTCTTAGTTTTACTGGTGATATACTTGGTCTTCTCTTTGCACTGTGTCCACTTGATGGACCTGCGATCTCTTCTGAGGAAGTTTGAACAGTTTCGTTCTGTTCTGCCTTGTCCCCTCCTTCTGGGGAGTCAATCAGGTTTTCCTTTTCTTTTTCTGTACCGTCTGCTTCTGGGAAAGCCCTCCTCTGATCAGGCTCTCCTGCTTCTTCACCTCTTTCGAGCCCTTTGTCACCGTTACTTTCTTCAGGCTCTTTGTCACTTTCAGCTGCTTCAGGCTCTTTGTTACCTTCAGCTGCTTCGTCGCTGTCTGAGGTTTCTCCTTGGTCTTCCCCAAGTGAATCGGTTGTTTCGTCCTCAGAGAATATTTCTCTCTCCTCTATTACTGCCTGTTCGCTTCTAGTTCTGTTTTGCTCTGTCTCAGCGCTCGGCACTTTGTTATCAGGTACTGGCAGTTTCAGCGCTTCAACTTCCTCATCTGTAAGACACAACACTTTGTTTGTATGACTGGCGTGAATCCAGTTGAGAACTCCCGCACACTTCACAGCAGTATTGGTCGTCAGGATCACTTGGAAAGGGCCTTTCCAACGGGGTTCCAGACACGACTTCCTCACGTGCTTCTTTATCACGATCCAGTCACCTGCTTTCAGTGTGTGTCCTGGACCTTGGATCGGTGACAAGGTGGTTGCTTCCACCTGGTGAGAGAAAGAGCGAACCACGTCAGCCAGACCTTTGCAGTAGTCTAACACCATATCATCTGTAATATTCAAAAGCGCGTTTGCGGGAACTGCAGGAAGTCTCATGGCCCTGCCCATGAGAATTTCGTGCGGGGACAATCCAGTCTTTCTGTCAGGGGTGTTTCTCATTGACATTAACACCAAAGGCAATGCGTCAGGCCATTTCAAATTTGTCGATGCACATATTTTCGCCATTCTTGATTTCAGTGTACCATTCATTTGTTCCACCAGTCCTGAGGCTTCAGGGCGATAGCTACAATGCAGTTTTTGCTCAATGTTCAGCGCTGCGCAAAGTAACTTTATCACCTCGTTATTGTAGTGACTTTCTCTATCTGATTCTAAAGAGATCGGGAATCCGAAACGTGGTATCAACTCCCTCAACAATAGTTTTGCAACTGTAAGGCTGTCATTTCTACGTGTGGGGTATGCTTCAATCCAGTGACTAAAAATGCACACAATCACCAACACATACTTCAGACCTCCATGCACAGGCATCTCAATAAAGTCCATCTGCATTCTGCTGAACGGGCCACCCGCCCTGCCAATGTGGCTCACGTTCACAACCGTTCCCTTTCCTGGGTTCATCTGCTGACAAATGACACAACGATGGCAAACTGCTTCTGCAACTTGACGGAATCTGGGGTTAAACCAATCAGTTTTGAACAATCTTATCATGGCATCTCTCCCTAGGTGAGCCTGCCCATGATAGAACCGCGCTAGCTGCGATAAGAGACTATTTGGTAAAACAAATTTTCCTTCATTTGAAACCCATAACTCATCTGGTCTCCTTGTACATTGTGACTTAATCCAGGAAACTCTTTCATCCTCCCTGATGCTATTCTGTAATGCTTTTAGTTCATCCATTGTATCCACGACCTTCAAGGCAAATGCTTCAGCTGGTTCGAGCTCTGGCTCACTTATCAAATTCCATTCATCCCTGAGCAATATACAGTTCAAGGCACAAAATCTTGCGACTTGATCTGCATATGCATTTCCCAGGGAAACATAGTCCTGTCCTTTTGTATGAGCACTACACTTTACCACTGCAATTTCGGCTGGCATCTGAATGGCGTGTAACAATTCCCTTATTCTCTCCCCGTTTTTCACTGGGGACCCTGAAGAGGTCAGGAAACCTCTCTGTGACCATAGTTGCCCAAAGTTGTGCACAATTCCAAACCCGTACTGACTGTCAGTGTTAATGGTAACCTTCATCAATGTAGACAGTTGGCATGCTCTTGTAAGGGCTACAAGCTCTGCTACTTGTGCGGAATAGACTCCTTGGAGCCAGGACGCTTCCAAGACACCTGTTACAGTACATACAGCATATCCTGCTTCCAAAATTCCCAACCCATCTCTTAGACATGAACCATCAACAAAAATAATATGGTCATTTTCATCAAGCTTAGTATCCCTAATATCAGGTCGGGGTTTTGTGCAAAATTCAGTCACCTGAAGGCAGTCGTGCTCGACGTCTTCAGCGTTCTCAATTTCAGCATTTTCACCGGGAAGCAAGATTGCTGGATTCAACGTAGTGCACCTTTTCAGCTGCACATTCGGTGAGCCTAGAATTATTGTTTCATACCTTGTGAGTCTTGCTCAAGTCATGTGTTGCGTTCGGGAGCGGGTCAAAAGTATCTCAACTGAGTGAGGGACCATGACTGTTAATGGGTGTCCCATCACTATTCCTTCACTCTGAGTGAGGCTGATACCAACTGCTGCTACGGCGCGCAAACACCCTGGCAGTGCTGCTGCGACCGGATCCAAAGTAGCTGAAAAATACGCTACTGGTCTGTTTATGCCACCATGGGCTTGGGTCAAGACAGACAAAGAACATGCATCACGTTCATGACAAAACAATGTGAAAGG
Organism: Pleurodeles waltl; assembly: GCF_031143425.1. NCBI lineage: Eukaryota > Metazoa > Chordata > Amphibia > Caudata > Salamandridae > Pleurodeles > Pleurodeles waltl. The sequence continues at coordinate 843,794,238 of NC_090438.1, read as the reverse complement.
CTTTGTGTAATCAGGCATACCTAAAGCTGGAGCCCTGCACATGCATTCTTTCAATTCAATAAAAGCATCCATCTCATCTCCTTTCAGCTCAATTTCATCCAAGGCATCCTTCTGGGTCAGTTTCAGTAAAGGCTTTGCTAGAGTTGAGAAGTTGGGAATCCACTGGCGACAGTAGCTCACCATCCCCAAAAACTTCCTCACCTCCCTCCACGTCTTTGGTGGACTCATTTGAAGTACACTTGTTATTCTTTCCTTCATTATTCTCCGTGACCCTTTCTCTATTTGATGACCCAAGTATTTTACTTTCTTCTGACAGAAATGCAACTTTGAAGGAGACACCTTGTGTCCATTCCTTCCCAAATGGTTCAGTAGAGCAATGGTGTCGGCTGTGCAGCCACTTTCTGTCTTAGATGCAATCAGTAAGTCATCAATGTAGTGTACTAGGGTTGACTCGAATGGCAATTCTAACGCTTCCAAGTCTTTCTTTAGAATCTGATTGAAAATTGACGGTGACTCAGAAAACCCTTGAGGAATTCGACACCAACTGTAAACTCTGTCTAAGAATTTGAAACAAAAGAGAAATTGGCTGTCCTCATGAAGAGGCACCGAAAAGAATGCTTGTGACAAGTCGATGACTGAGAACCACTCGGCATCGCAAGGGACTTGAAACATTATCACAGCTGGATTCGGTACTACAGGGCAACATTTAATTATGATGTCATTTATTTTCCTCAAGTCCTGCACGATTCGGACCTTTCCACTCGGCTTTATTAGTCCCATGATTGGTGAATTACATGGACTGCTTAACACTTCTTTCAATACTCCTTGTTTTACAAACTCGTCAATGAGTTGGGCGACTTTCATGAGGGTGTCTTGTGCCATGTGGTATTGTGGGGTCTGGGGAAAGGTTACATTGGGTTTTACGGTCACTTTCACTGGTTCCACTCCTTTCACCAATCCCACCTCTTTTCCTGTCATATCCCACACTTCCTTTCCGACTGTTTCCCGTAATTCAGCTGGAATATCTTCTTCAGTTATCATCGGAAAAAGGTTAATCAGAGGATATTCTTCATGGACAGTTTCCATCTCATCCCCTTCTACACTGTCCTCTTCTTCCCCATCACTGCTCGTCTGAATTCTAATTCCATCGTTCGAACACATAATCGAACATCCCAATTTGCACAATAGGTCTCTCCCTAACAGTGCTATCGGGCTTGAGTCACATACCACAAAATTATGTGACCCTTGATAGTTACCAATTCTGACTTGTACTGGATCTGTGATTGGGTTCGTCAGGTGCCTGTTTGCTACTCCCACTACTTGAACTGTTCTCCCTGAGAGTGGCAAATTTGGTACTTCAATGCTCCTAACAGTTGAACGTGTGGCTCCTGTGTCAACCAAGAATGAAACACGATGACCCATAACTCTTCCCTCCACATATGGACCCTTTTGATCAACTTCCAAGGATGCTGCAAGCACACAATTTCCCTCCTCATCTGAACTTTCACTCTCCCATACATTGTTTATTCCATTCTCACTATGTAATGGGAACTGTTGTACTGTGCCATTTGTATTCATCACCTGACCCGAGACCTGTAGAGGAACCATCACTTGCTGCTGACTCACTGGTGCCAAAGGTATTTGCATTTGCTGATTAGGTACCATGGGAAACTGCTGTTGCATTGGCTGCATTTGCGTCATCTGCATACGGGGCATCTGCATCTGCTGCGGCTGCATGGGCTGTAATCCCTGCAGCTGATTTATGGTCTGAAAATTTGGGTTTGGACCTCTCATTTTCGGTCCCCTCATTGTCTGGAATGCATTGACATCATTGTTTTGCTGACCAACACCTGCACCTTCCTGCACCACCATCGGGCACTCGCGTTTCCAATGCCCGACGATTCCGCACACGTGACACGGCATCACCCTTTTCATTGCCTGCACACCATTCGGAATCGCAACAGTGTTCAAATACGGACTATTACTCCCAAAGCCTCCTCTGCCTCTGCCTCTCGCCTGTGGCTGAAACACCATGTTTCCCTGCGGCTGCGGCATCTGCTGTTGGAACCCTTGCAACCCTTGCAAACCTGTCTGAGCTGCTTTAAGTTGCATCACCATCACTTTCTCTTTCAACCTTTTCTGTTTCACTTCAATTTCGTCGCTACAGTATTTCGCATAATTCAACACCTCATCAATAGGTTTCGACTGCCAACAAATCAAATGCGTCTTTATCATCTGACTTATCTCTGGTCTCAGCCCTTCCACAAATCTAAACACAAAATGAAGCATGTCCTTCGCCTCTATTGTTTCCGTGCCACTGTAGTTCTTGAACGCCTTCAACAACCTCTCATAGTAACCATGGATCGAATCTTTAGCCTCTTGGGCAGTTCGATCAATCTTCTGCCAATCCACATTTTTCGCGGCAACCTTCGTCTTCAAATGCTCAATCACCCTATAGTACAAGCTCATTACCATAGGTGATGGTGCACCCGTATCCCTGTCCCTCTCTGGTTCACTTGTCGGCCAACCTACAGCCCTTTTGCAGTCTTCCCACAAATCTGCCGGAACCACAATCTCAAAGAGGGTGTTCAGGTCTTCCCAAAGACATTTTGCAAGCTTCACAAACCTATCAGTCTGTTGATACCATTCAATCGGTTTCTCTCTCAGTTTGGGAAAATCATCCGTAAAAGACTGAATGTTGCTTCTGTGCCACGGTACATGTATTAATTTTCCCCCTGCTGTCTCCCTCATTGGTAACATGGTTATTGCATCACTACTCTGTGGTCTTTTATCCTTATGCTCTGGGACACTATCTTTCTTCTTTTCCTTTTTCTTTGCCCATCTACTTTCCCATTTGTCTAAGCACCTCCACACTTGTGCACTCTGCAGCAATCCTCTAAGGTGCGTTTTCATGCCTGCTGACCTCATGTGTTCAAAGTCTGTGGTCCCGAAATCCAATCTATAGCTCCTGCTCAAGTGTTTTGTCTTGTCTATCTCCACCCCGTTTTTGTCAGCTATTTCTTGCAACCTTCTATGTACCTTGTTCACTTCTCTCGTAATCCTGGGACATAGATACCTCAGCTCTTCTTCCGAGTAGGACTCTAACCTATTCAAACCCATAGTCCCTTCCACCAATTCTTCTGCTTCCATGTTCAACCTGACCCTATTCAGATAGTCCTCTCCCTTCCCACTGGCTGAGCTTTGTGTGGAATTCAGACTGTTGAACCACTGTGTCAGCTGTTGCGCATTCAACCCCATCAGTGTAGCATTCACATCGACTGCCATTGATGGTTGCGGCAACTTTTCAGTGTTCGATGATAGCGGTATCATCAGTGGGGGACTCGACCTCACCACTGTTGACTGAGCACATATGGGACTAAACTCCATCAAGGACCCAGATCCAGTTGGCAGAGCCGCTATCGGAGTTGTCTCTGGAGTGTTTTCTATGCACCTCCTTTCCATCCCATTCTGCACCACTGATCCTTGACCGCTCATACCTGAGTTAGGCTGAATGTACAAAGGTACCGGTGGACCTACAGTAATGGGTAGGGATATCGCATCTGGGTTCTGTCCATTCCCCAGGTTCTGAAGCATGTTCATTCCCACACTATGGGTCATCATTGCCGGCATGCCCGTCTGACTCCCCGTCATCTGAGCATGTGCGGTTCCCCCCTGCATCTGCTTTTGAGGCATCAAAAACTGGGTTGATTCAGCTTGTGCCAATGTTGGGTTGCGACCATTCTGTACTCCCATTACGGTTGGATCTAGAATCATTCCCGTACTGTTGTCACTGCTGTAGTACCTTGGGACCTGCGGCTGATAATTTTCTGCTGTTTTCAATATAGGCACATCTGGATATATTCTCCTAACCTGCGGTATCTGCGGGGTGAACAGTAAACTCGGGCCCTTAGATCCCGATGGCGTTTCTGAATTCGGAGTTTCATTATTCTGTACCGGTGCCGGAGGGGCAGAACTGGTATTTGGACCTTGTTCACTCTCTGCATAAGGTGGTGGACGGTCGTTCAGCAATTGCATGATGAACTCCTCATCCTCTGACTCGTCTTCTCTCCTTAACTTTTCCTCGTCCTCTCTATCTTTGGAACACCTCCTTTTTGTCTTACAGGTAGCTTTCTTGCCTGTCGCCTCTTCTTCCTTAGCAATTGCGGGAAACAATTTTATCCCCTGCAATATATCTGACCTCCACACCTTCTGTGCATTATCCCACCTAGCGTCCGCTAGTGTCTTTTCTACCTTTCTTATCCTGGTCTCGAACTTCTTTTGCTGTTGCTGTCTAGCCATTAGTTCCCAAATCGCTAGAGCCTCAAACTGTGCTGGCCTTGGAGGTACCTTCATGTCGTACATCGCGAATCTCAAATTCTCTAGGATCCTTATATTGAATGTCCCATGGATCGGGAACGCTACGCTCCCATGTCTCTCTGTCAGCTTGTGCCATTGCTTTAGCCAAAGGCACGGAGCTACCCCCCTTTCCTCCATTACAATGTAAGCTGGTGTACCTTCGGGTGGCGTCTCCTCTCCTACGCTCGCTTTAATGTAAGACTCCCCCTTCATCGCACTCTTTAATGCTTTAAAAAATTTCATTTTCTCGTCTTTTATTTCACAAAGTTTGTAATCAATAGGTGACTTTAATTCCCGGAATACTCTTCGCTTGCCTTTCCCCTTCCAATCGAGCCCCACGGACTGCGTCCAATCCGTGCGCGACCCTTCTCTGCAACCAACCTATCCCAGCGCGGCTCCTAGTGACGTCACACTCACACACTCTGCGGCTGACAAAGCCTCGCGGCTTGTTCTCCTTCACTCAGCTCCTCTCGTAACAACTTCTGGCATGTATCGCGAGCAACCAAATAATAATAAAACAGATCTGTCGGTTTACTACAGGAAGGGTAACACAATCGCTTCAGGACCTTAGGGATTTTTCACTAGCCTCAGCAGTTATTCCATCTTTCTCGGTCCCCACTTTCGCAAGCAAATCCTGACCCGCAGACTCTGCTCTCAACTTGTCAATGATCTATTCTAGTGCACTTAGAATTTGTCAAAGCCCGAAGTCGAAGTTTTCTTCCACTCCCTTAACACACGTACCGACTCGTTGACCACGCCCGGTCAACCTATTAAACCGACCAGACCACAACATAAAACAAGTGTCTCATACACTTTTCAACATACTCCGGAGTCTCTTGACCTCGCAGGGCCCGTCTCAACAACAACAACCACGTGGACCTTTTTCTGCACAAAGCGCCACATGCACATGAAGTTCGACGACTTCCCTACTCTCACACTCAGAGTCGCACCTCCGCTATTCTCTAAAATCCTCGCAACCTTTTCAAACAATCTGCGGCAATAAGCTGTGCAAGCGCAAAATCCTGACTTCACTCATACCGTCACTAGTACCGCCAACGCCGATTTCACACCTCCATTCTCTCCATTCGCAAGCTCCGAGATCCCGGGAAAGTTGCGGGGGACTTAGGGCATCATCATTCTCTCAATCTGTTTTACCCAAGAAAAATCTAATTCAACACCATATACTTCTCGAGTGGGGTCTCAAAGAGCGTAACCTTCAATTCAACACCATATACCTCTCGAGTGGGGTCCCAAAGGGCGAAACCGTTACCTCTCGAGTGGGGTCCCAAAGGGCGAAACCGTCCTCTGCTACCATCTACTGATAGAGCGTTCCGTCCTAATAAATTACCTGTATTTGGACGCTCTTGGGTCGATGAATCTTTTGACCAAGTGGGGCTCTCTTCACCCGAGATTAGTCAATTTAATCAAATCAATAATCAATAACGAACATAAGCAATGCCCTGATCAACATAACACTTCACAATTAATCCAGAAAACATTTCGGCGAACCATGACCTTTCGGCCATGAATAACCACACCAGTTCATTCAAAGTTAATGAATTTATTTCCCTATATTAACAAAGCTAGCACGATATAAATGTGTCTCAACACCAAATGATATATGTAAATGAACATTAATAGCTGTCCATAACGGCGAAAAAGATGCAATCTATGCAGCATTTGAATAACAATGCATTCGATAATAGCAACGCAAACCACTAAAACTATAATCTGTAATGGGCTAATTGCATACATTAGTCAGCATAACAAGGTCTCAAATTGCATCGTGCAACAAATGAATCCTCATCTAACATCAAATTAGCATCTGCATGTGGGACTTCATGCAAAAAAACAATTTAGCAACATTGATTTGGAAAACTCCTAACTAGGGCTCTTATAAAAAATCAGCAGTTGGTTACCTAAAAAGAAACACAATGCAATTGTACATTTTCCTTTCATATTTACCAAATTCAATCAGCATTCAAGGAAGTCTTCGTCTCACAGGTACCGGTTTCGATCAGCATGGGACGGGGGCAAAGGGGGCAGGGTGGACGGGGCAATTGCCTCACAGCGGCAAGATAAAAGGACAAAACTACTACTTTATGCAAAGGGGCAAATCAAAGTTAAAGTCTCTAGAGCGAGAATTACTTAAAGTCTCTTTCTCTCGATTAGAGAAAGCATCAAAGTCTCATTCAAAATGGCGTCGAACATCAATTGGCATCGTAGAAGATGGCAAAATGACGAGGTCGGCAAGATGGGCCATAATGGCTGCAATGGGCAATAATGTCCAATGTCCTCAATGGGTGCAATGGGTAATGGCCGCTTTCTTCTTGTGCACCAGGTTTAAATAAACAACAGTTCAAATCCAGTAGGGTCTTCCATTGGAGGGTTCATAGGTTGGCTTCAAATTGTCCAATCAAAAACAACAATTCACAAGCTTCTACCTAGGCATACATTATCCTTGGAGTCGGGAACGTAAGTTGCAACATATTTTACCAATTAACTCACTTTCAGAGCTTCCATTGTCTGCACCTGCAGATTGACCTTGGAGCAAAGAAGAAGATGCCAGGCTGGCACGAAACCTTAAAGATAAGCATGTGAACCGATCTCACTGGAAAAGTACAGCTTCAAGCAAGAATACACGTTTTATTAGCACATTAGAAAAACACGAGCATCTAAACCGTGAGACAAGGCAACTAGGCCGAAGCCTCCACTAATGTTATGCTAAGTTAAAACATTTCAAACAAGCAAATCATGGCACACGTTTACAGTTATGTCAGATTAGTACAATTCTAATACATCACGTTATATAAAGCACGCTTATAAATGTTGGCGAACTACTCTGAGGGCACATTTGTCCCCGTACAATCTTTATTAGTTCGGTTAAAGTCACACTTGATTATTGCGGCACTACGTTTATGCGCTAATAAATGTAAAACCTTCGTTTCTGCGTCATCAAGTCTCACTAGATATACATTCAACTCTGTAACAAGGCTCAAGGAGGAGGGTTTGCTTTATAAATGAATTACCCCATTGTACCCAATACTACCCTTTGCATCCCTTCTGTGTCTGAAAACTTCTTCTCGTCGCCTTACACCTGCTCCCTCCTTTTACACTCTACACTCCCTTCTTGGAAACAACATCCCTTGTACAGTGCACTTGTCTTGCAGTCTGCGTTCTTGCTTGCTCACTGTGCCCCTTCCTTCTACATGGTCTTCGCCCTTTCTTGCAGCCTTTGCCTCACATCAAGCGCCCCCCCATTGTACCCTACCCTCTCCATTGAACCATGCCGCAGAACGGAGATCCCCCTCTTCACTTTGACACTGTGTGGACCGTTGCACCATGTGCTTCCGCTTGTTCCCTGTATTCTCCCACGGACCCCCGCTTGCACCTCCATTCCCCCTTTTAGACAGCACTCACACTCTTATGCCCTGCACTTCCTCCTGGCTGCCTGTACTCCGCCGTGCATTCTGTAACCCCTCTGGCAAATGTTCTCTCGCCTGCACCTACTCTCCATCTTGCCCACCAAGTTGCATGCAAACGTCTGTTCTGAACACCTCACGCCTTCTTTATATCTTGTCCTCAACCCACTTTCACTCCTATGCTTGCATCTTTGTTCCCCCTAAGTTTGTACATTACACAGCCCCTTGCACCCTGTGCTATCCCTTGTACTCTATGTCCGTCCTTCCAGTCATTCCTTCTTGTTCTCTGTAATCGAAGTAATTGAACACTGCTTGTTAAATGAGTAAGCCTTTGCGAAGACAAAAGAAAATAGAGAAATAAAGTAGCTTATTGAAGGCAAGAAACCACATGATTAACTGAGCAAAGAGTTAATGAAGTGGCTGTTAGGAGTTCCGATAGAAAACAGCAGTAAAAGCAGTGAGGTCAGGAGTCAGATGATGTATGTAATATCGCTCAAGCCTGCAGCATAAAATATGTTATTATTAAAAATCCAACCGCCAATCACGAGATCGGACTTACTTAGAGATTACATAGATAAATGACATAACCAAACACATGACAATCGATAGGGTTTCTTATCTAAGTGTACCAGTGTCTTCAACAAATGTTTAAAAAGTATTTGATGTATTTATTTGTGGTGCTACGAAGTACTGACATTGCACCCTCACACGCCTTGTAGGTTACAGGTAAAATAGGATAGCGGGATAGTGATTGTATGTGTGAGCATTATAAAGCTTTGCAGTGGAGGCAAATGAGACTCCAAACAGCTGGGAATGGAGCACGGTATATTTGCTGCAACCTCTGATGTCACAATGTTGATCTATATGTGACCACGATATAGAGCATAACGTGTGAGTTGATATTATACTAATGTAAAGTGCTACATTCAAACCATATAGTTGAGTGTATTTACTGCAGCGTTAGGAAATTCATGTATTGTGTGCCTTAATTTTATTAAATGAAACGTAATCATTGAGTGTAATTTTATAATCATCCTCATGTTATTTGAATGTGTTGCACTAGAAATGCTAACAGTTTAAGTAAGGTGTGTACAAATGTTTATTGTTTAATGTTGAGAATGTGGTTCCTGATCTCATCTGTATTCATGCACTGACAATTCATTTCATTTATATTGACTGTAACATGAAGTTTTATTCAAATTTATGTAACTGACATTTATATTAATGTGGAAATAATATGTGCACGGTGTAAAATAAAATTAAGGCCCTCATCACAACCCTGGCGGTAAATCCTGCTTTCTGCCATGCAGAAGACCGGCAACATACCGATGCAGCCGCGGATTTCGGCTACAGGTATTACGACCCAAAGCTCGGAATCCGCCACAATACAGACACCCACACAAGTCCGCCACACCAAAGGTCAGTGATGAACTGGCGATACCAAAACTGACACCGTCACGCCAACAGGAATACGCCCACAGTATCACGACCCACGAATCAACGCAGCGGTCATTCAACCCCGGTAATCCATTGGCGGTTACACACCGCCGCGCTCAAAATACACACACACTTACAAAACACAACCACATTGGACAATTCGAAATACACACACCTGATACACATACACACACCACACCCACACACCCAATCCAATATAAAGCACACACCCACATCACCCACAAACCCTTACTACCAACATTTTGAAAGGCCAGAGAGAGAGACTACCTAAAACAACACCAGCATCCACAGACACACAACACCATCACTTACACAACATCCACACACCTCACACAACACACACCAACACATCCCCTCACATATCACAACAGACACCACCTCACACATCACCCACACCACATCATGGCACCTCAAAGACACCCCAGGTTCTCTGAGAAGGAGCTCAGGGTCATGGTGGAGGAAATCGTCCGGGTAGAGCCACAGCTATTCGGATCGTAGGTGCAGCAGACATCCATTGCAAGGAAGATGGAGCTATGGCTCAGAATTGTCGACAGGCTCAACGCAGTGGGACAGCATCCAAGAACACGGGATGACATCAGGAAGAGGTGGAAAGACCTACGGGGGAAGGTACATTCTGTGGTATCCAGACACCAGATTGCTGTACAGAGGACTGGTGGTGGACCCCCACCTCCTCCCCCACAACTAACAACATGGGAGGAGCAAGTCTTAGCAGTACTGCATCCGGAGGGCTTCGCAGGAGTAGCAGGAGGACTGGACTCTGGTAAGGCAAATCTTTACTACTACTACTTTACACACCCCACCTGCATGCCAACACATACTGCCACCCTTACCCTCACACCCATCACCCCAACAACCCAGAGATACCCCATTACCACAACCCACACATCCCAAAACCAAGCCCTGCATGTAACACTAATATATGGACACCGATCACCAAAGCATGTTCAGAACAGAGACTCACTCATGCCCCAAAATCACCAGTCACACAAGGACCAAGCCAATAATGCAAGCACAGGAGTAGAGGGTCACTCACCCATTGCACCAGATGGCACACACACATACAATAACTATGCATTTACACCCCAACATATCCAGTCCCCCCACAGAAGAGACCCACAGTGATACATACAATGTAACTGATGCAAAAGCCGAGGTACCATGTATTGCATTGGCATGACACGATACAGGTGTCAGCATTGGCAGTGTGTCATGGTGAGCGGTGCCTCAGTGCTCCGTTGCAGTCAAATACTCATCAAGAGCTGAGACCTAGCCAATTCATCTAGTGGATGTGGCATCCTGACATCAGAATGATGACCTAGATTTCTCCTCAGTTGGAAGAACAACGAAAGCAGACTGCCCTGCCTGACACAAAGTGAAGAGTATTGGGTGGGTGGGAGTGCTGTGAGACGATTTCGACAGCAGGAAGCAATGTGCCACCCTGACAGGAAAAATGTTAGGCTGCCCTATGAGCTTACCCTTAATTTCTTCTTGTGAGACCTCCTGGTGCCTCAGCTTATGATCACTTCTGCTAAAGCCTTTGGATGGGTTGGAATCCCCTACTAGCGTGCTTTTGGGAAGTCAGACCAGCCCCAAACATTTGCACCTTGCAGGTGTTTACCACTATGAACTGCTATCCATAAAAAGGATCCAAGCAATAAATACCCTGCTTGAATTGATTCATATGGATATCTAAAATATGAATATGGAAATAGTAATAAATCACGGTTCTACATGTTCAAGATAGATTATGGTTTGACACTTGTACATATTCTCAACTATCACTCACTATACTGACCTTTGCGTACTGCATTGTTACAACCTTTTATCCAGTAAGATTGCTATTTTTTTTATGTGTATATTTGTGGGTGTTGGAACTGGTCCTTTTTGCAGGGCCTCCTCCAAGATTTTTGACTTCTGCTGCTGAACCCATTTTTGTTGGTATTTCATCTCTGTGCCCTTTTTCCCAGCTAACCAGTGGTAAAGCACTTCTCATCCTAGAACATGGTATGATTGGCATACAACCTTGTGGCAGATTTAATTTACTTGAAAGTCCCTAGTAAATGGTGACAAATGTAACCAGGGCCTGTAAGTTAAATACTGCTAGTGAGCCTACAGCATTCATTGTGTCATCCACTAAAGTAGCCTTTAAAATATGTCTCAGGGCTGCCACTGCAGACTGTAGTGCACCTGGCAAAATAATATTTTAGTCAGGCTTAAACCTTCTTTTTTGTAAACATATGTCACCCCTATGGTAAGTTGGAAAGCCTCATAGAGCAGGGTAAATTGTATTGAAAAAGTGAGACGTGTGTTCACCTTTTACATGTCCTGGAAGTGAAAAAATCCTAAAGTTGTTTTCAATTCTCTATGTCATATTTCTCCCATTGACAAACACTGAGTTACCTTACTATATTTTAAGTTATAACTTTGGATTAAGAGCAGGCAGAAATATACTGTTTACACTGATAGCGCCGATTATGTGATTCACGCTTGCTACATGCTATGAAATTACGGAGGGAGGAAGAAGAGCCATGAACCACGGGAGCAGTGAGCCTTGGCAGATATTGTAATCGTTGTTGTTTGTGCTTCCCCCGGCCCAGTGCTATGGTGTTATGGAGGGAGGGGGACAGAGCTGCGAGCAGTGGGAGCAGTGAACCGCAGCCAGTACTGTCATTGGGACAGTCACTGTTGCGCTCCCCCTCCACCAAGTTCGGTGCTGATCTGGAGATCGCTGTTGCTGTTTGCACCCCTCCAGCCCGTGTTTGGTGCTGGCCAGGAAGTCTTGCCAGGAGGTCAGGCAGGAAAGGCTTGGAGGTCAGGCTGGCTGAGGATTGAGCTGGAGGCTGCAGGGCGGTGAGTCCCACCATGCTGCCGCTGCCACTGCTGCCATCATTGGAGGTGTGTGTGTGCTCTTGAACTGCTGGGCTGTGGGGTTGCCAGCAGCTGTGGCCGGACTGGGTTGGTCTTGAGTTGTATTGGTAGTATTGGCACTGGCTTTGCCTTGTCCTGCTTTGCTTTCTTTGTCCTGCTTTGACCTGTTTTCTTCTGTTTCCTCCTGCTGCTTGTCTTGCTGACTCTTCAAGACCCCTGAGCTCATCCCCCATAGCGTAACTACAGCTGCTACTCCCATTGTGAGTAGAGAATTGGGGGAGAGTATCACATTTTAAGGAGGTCACTGTTGCTCTATTTTAACAGGATTCCTATCCTATCAGAACTGAATGGACATTTGCCACTTGACACTTGACACTTTAACACTTGCTAATTAAAGACATTTTTGATGACTTGACAATTTTTCTGTACTCCTTCTTCCATCGTCCACTACTGCTATCATTGCAAGCATAGCAATTGTTGCTATATTTTTGTCAGCCAGTATGAGCAAGTAATCTCTATTTTAAACATCTCTACATGAGAGAGTCAGCCCAGAGTTACAGAGAGACAATAAGGCAGATAGACTATAAGGCATAAAGTAAAAACTTGAAGATAATAAGGGACCAAAGGCTGGGTTGGCATATGCTGACGTGGTAGCAGAACTAGTTGCTCCCGCAGAGGGTTGATCCTGGGGGGTAGCGGAGACAGTCTGGCTAGATCCTGATGCGGTTATCTGGCTCCTTGTGAGTTCCACTACCTTTATGTATCTTCTATCTCAAATCAAGTTGGCTGTTGTGATTTTGGACTACAGTGCCACAAACATTTTCCATCATCAATTACGCCTCAAGGAATAATGAGGTCTGGGCATCCACTTGGGTCCCTGCAATCCTAAAAAAAGCAGAAAATACCATAGAAGGTTCAAGTTGCTTTCACTACTGGTTTAGATTTGGCCTTAAAGGAGTTAAATGACTCTTCTGCTACTATGCTGCCAATGTCTTCTAAAGACCTGGGCATGGGAGGCCCCTTTAGATCTAGAAGGTGTGCGGTTACTCAGTCCTCTCAGTTCTCTCTGTTCTCTCAGTTCTCTCAGTCCCATATAGTGGATTATTTTAGATTGCCAACAAAAACTCAACATGAAGAGGAATTACCTCCAAAGACTTGTCAACTTTGAGTCCTTTGGAACCCACCTGTAGTCCTATGACACTCCAGGGAACGGTTTTAAGGGAGCTTTCATCAAACAAAGTTGTCTGTGACAATTGTACAAGGAAGCATCCATTGTCTGCTGCCGGATTTTGTTCAATGGTTGTTGAAGCACAAATCCACATGAATCCAGAATGCTGCATCTCAATACCATCTCAAGCAAAGCAATTACTGGAGTCAGGTCAATAATTTGAGGATGCTGGATTAAGTCACGATTTACCCAATAGATCAAACCTGAATTTAAGGGGGAACTGATTCTGTGATACTTACACGAAATATCAATCAGTCAGAACACGTCTCTGAGAATATGGGGCTGTTCCTTTCTAAGTTAACTAAGAAAGTAAAACATAGTTTTCCTACTAGTGGCACTATTATTGGAGAGCATCTTTCTGACACACCCAATTATGAACATCTTAATGACAATTCTGAGACAGATCCTTTAGTCCAGTTCCTCGTACATGCAGCAAATATTTTGACTTAAAACCAGCCTTAATGCCATTGAAAGTTGATAACCCTATTGTGCCAGAGCAAGGTCCTGTAGAGTCCGACAAATTAGGCAATTCCCTGAAATCTGCTAACCTCTCATTTTGGCAACATTTTACACAATAGGTTCTGAGAAGGCTAAATCCCCCAAAAACCTGCGATCTGCTGGTTCTTGGTTATGGAAGAACATGCTAAACACAATGGATGCTATCATAGCTGCCCTAAACTTCCACTCTGATAAAACTAAATATTCAGGTGGAGTTGCTTAAAACTCTTGCCCTTTACGCTGCAGGTATAGATTCCAAATTGCATAATTTAACTAACTTGGTTATAAGAGCACAATCCAATGTAAATAATCAATTAACAACTTGTACCTGTGCTCGTATTTTAGATAAGGTTTTAGACCTCCCCATGACAGTGGGATCCCTAGTGGTGGAAGTAAAGAAATTGTCCTGCAACCCGAAATGTAAGTTAGTACCTGGCAAGGGTTTAAGTGCTGACCCAAATTTTTATGAGATAGTTGCCAAAAAGAATCAACTTAATGGGTCAACACAATGCCAAAAAGCTGATATGGTTATAAAACTGTCTCCTGTGAAAAAATACCGGCCACGGATACAGACAAAATGACAAATGCTGAGCCTGTTTTGGTGGGGGGAAAGGGTTGAGAAGGCTCCCCCAGTAGAGATGATTGCTGGGGACATTACACAAATTTCTAATGCCTCCAACTCATCCAATTGCCTAAATGTGCAAACTTGTCTCATGAAAAGGGCCAGGAAAAGGCTAAGAAAGGCTAATAATAAATCTAAAAAAACAGTAGCAGTAAGTTCTGAAGAAAAGCTGATGCCTTGTTTTACTATCTTTAAATTTAATATTAACCTTGATGAACAGCTGCAGTTAAAAGTGCCACTCCCAGGGGCAGTCCTTTCTAGTTCCAGCCAAGTTATCACTCCTACACTTAATGATGAACTTGGTCTGCAGATACCTAAAAAGAGAAAGTAGAGTCAGGGTTTTTTCTTCTAAACCCAGTCAGGTACATCAAATTGCTTCTGCATGTGGTCAGCAATTAGTAGAAATGCCAAATTGTGAAGGAAGAAGGGCAAGCCAAGATTTTTCGATTGATAAGGAAATCCATCAATCGAGAATTCTAATAATATCAAATGAGCCTAGTACGTCAGACATTTTATACAATGGTAATCGACCACCTACCAATTTGAATAATTCTGGGCAAATGTTTAGACTTAGGAGGGACAGTGATGAGATTTATGTTGAACCCCTGACAAATTTGTCTGGTAAGACGACAATCATTACCAACTTGGAGGCTGGAGGGTTGCACCCAGATAGGGAATGTAAATTAGGATTGTGGGATGGAGTAAACATGTCTATTCTAACTTTATCTTTTATTAAACCAGATGATATTGTATCTGCTCAATTTCAGCAAAAACCTTCTTATCCCGCAATTGAATCTACCATTTCTTCTTGGTATAACACTATAATTGCAAATAAAATCTCTGAACGCAGAGCTCTATTCGGTGAATGGTACATAGAGGCCAAGAAACCTGCTCTACCAAAATATCCATGTATACTGATGCCAGTAGTTTCTTCAAAGGAGGAAGCTCTGCCTCACAAAAGATCTATTAGGTTGAATCATGCAACTCTGCTACTATGAGGATTGATTGGTCCCTTCAACAATCCAGGTAACATTTCTGGTCTCTCAATTACAAACACAATCTCTGGAGTACGCACTTGTGAACTAATTTCCGAAAGCAATGTGAAAAGGGTAGCTTGGGCATGGCTCTCCGTTACTCTATCTAAATCAAAACACGGTGGTGTGGCCTGATGCCTAAATACTTTAGACTTCATGAAAACGCCGCTAAGACCCTGCTCTTGAAATATACATGGCCTTGCAAAGCTGTTGGATATTTTAGATACTATATCCTTCTCACAAACCTTTAAAATCGTGATGTTGCAAGAATCATGGAAAGAGCAAAGTACTCCAAAAATTGGCTTGGAAGAGTATATTGTCCCAGCCACTCGTATCTTACAAGTAGGCTGTGCCAAAGGAGGTCTTTCAATGTATATTACTACTAATTTAGAAGTTAAAGCCCAGGCAATAGGCTTACACCTCTCTTGGTTGCAATATGTGTTGATATTGTTTCATTTCCCACTGATTTCCTTAAACATTTATTTGAGTACAAAGAAAAAATTGCAAAATGACTCAGATGTGCATACTGTGGGATATTGTTAAATCACTTATGCAACAATACCCAACCACCATCCTACTAATCTCTATTGCTTTTAGCACTCATATTACAATGGTGTCCTCATCTGATAAGCCAACCAATAGTGTTGTTAGTTTTTTTTGCGATCTTCTGTGTCAGCTTGGCTTACATTTGCTTATAGAAAAAGCTTTAATGACTCCATCTACTGTACCAACCTCCAAACATCTAAGGGAGTCATTACAAACCTGGCGGATGGTGGTAATTTGGGGAAAGGTACTGCCAATAGGCTGGCGGTACCTTTTCCCAAATTATGACACTGGCGGTTTGGCTCAAGCCAAAACACCAATATACCGCTCCATCCGCCAGGGTGGTAACAGCCGCTGGGCTGGAGACTTCGGTCTCCCGCCCGGCGGTCGTCACAATCCCACCCTCGGGATTATGACCCCACCTACCACCATGGTTTTCGTGTCAATCTTATCGCCACGAAAACCATGGCGGTAGGCACTATCAGTGCCAGGGAATTCTTTCCTTGGCACTGATAGGAGGTCTCCCCCGTCCCGCACCCCCTTCCCAGAGTCCTCCCCCACCCTCCCCCTTTCCCTCCTGACCCCCCAACATCCACACACCCACACGCGCACACATATACACTCATACACATTTGCATACCCACATCCACCCACGCATGCACACATACATACCCACACACCGCAAACACACACTAACATACATTGTCGCACACAGGCATTCACAGCACACAACAGACATGTACACTCACATTCAGTCATACACGCACGCATTCCACGCAACACACACCCACATGCACGCATGCAAAAACAGACACACACACACCCCCACACATGCACACAACACCCCCCTCTCCTGCTTGCTTGCAGGGGGTCCTCTGGCAGGAGACGGGGCGCGGGGCTGCTGCCAGCAGAAGCATCAGCCAACAAAACACCACCAGGCCGTATCATGAAACATGATACCGTCAACTGTGTTTTGCTGGCATGGCGCTGCTGCTGCAGAGCCACCTTACCGCCCTTCGCCACCATGACCGTCGACGGGATTCCGTCAGCCTTCATAATGCCGATGGATGCTGGTAGCCACGGCAACGGTACACAGGGAACTCAGCTCAGGCCTAATCATGACCTCTGTGTTGCAAAAGCTCATGGTCTGCATCGGCAGTCCTTGGACCTCTGCATAGAGGACTTTGTGGAACCCCATGATCCAGGGAGAGAGTTGCACCTACTCACCTATGGATCAAGGATTCACCAAGACTGCACCCTCATCAACCACACAGCATCAGGAGCATTCTTGAGCATCTAGCCTGCATCCTGCAACATCAGGGCCACTCCATTGTTGTCTATGGCGATCATTTTGTAAAGTTTGAGTATTTGTCTAAAAACTCTCTGGTGGCCAGATAACTGTCCAAACTATCCTTTCTGGACCCTTAGACATTTGTCCTGCCAGACTCGGTCATCCATCTCAGGCCAGTGTTGTTAAACTAAGTTTTTCAAACTTTTCAAAAGTTTTAAAACTTTTTGTTGGCCACTGCTTGTTTGCACTTGATATAAAAGTAATGTGTTCTTTTTAAATCTGTATCTCTGGGGCCCTTTGGTGGATTTTGATGATTAGGGTCAGTAAATGTTTATAAATTGCTCTGTTTTTATAAATTGTTGTCTTGTTTTTCATGTTGTGTGATGTTTTTATTCTGTTGCTTGGTGCTGTTAAATGCTTTACACATTGTTCCTTTGCTAAGCCTTACTGCCTGCAACCACAGCTAACCAGAGTTTAGCTTAAAGTTAAGTAAACTTACCAGACTAGACCCAAGATGGTATTTGCAAGTGTAATGCATGGTAGGACTTCCCAGCCATACAATATAGTACACCCATATCCTCACAGTAACTTTAATATTGCTCACTGTAGCATGTTAAAACAACAGAATTGAATATTATGGGGCAGATTTAGAGACGCAGTGCCGCAAGTAACTTTGCTGGGCTGGGCTGTGTGATAGAGAAAGGGCAGGATTGCACCACACCACATGGCATGTTCCTGGCCTTTCCCTGTGCTAGCACACACTGTGCTGCCTAGGACAATGCAGGCTCCCTCGCATCATGGTGCAACTGTGCCTGCCTTGTAATTTAATTTGCTTTCGTGCAGGAAGGTTCACCTGCTTGCACAAAAACAATTCCCTGATGCATTTTCCTCTATTCACATGTGCTGCAAAATGTAGGACACATAGAAAGAGGATGGAATGAGGGGAAAAAACATGTTTCTCCTTGTTACGTCTCACCTGAGGAGGCGTAGCAGTTTTGGCACATTCCCAGGTCTACCACTTATGGTAAATCTGGGAATATGTCCAAATCTATGTGTGTTGCATGAGAACACCCATGCACCACCCATGAAGTACCTGTCTCGGACAGAGTAATACAACGTAGCGATTTGTGCTGAGTTGCATTACTATGGATTTGTCAAGCCACTCACAAGCTATGCAAGATGGCCTTTCATGGCTAAATAAATCAAACTTAAGGGGTGCGTTGCTTTTGTGCCCTATTGATAGGCGCATAAGCTATGAGGCCATTTGATAAATATGCCATTCAGTCTCCAACCGCCATCCTATTCCCTTTTCATCCATTGGATAGAAGTACTTAAAGATAGTCTAATGTATTGATTTCCTATTCTGTATTTTTGGATACTTGTACACATAATCTGAAATAAGTCACTTGTTTTAAATAAATCCCTGGAAACAATTGTTTTATGCTTATGTACTGAATGCCCAGGCTCCCATATCAGGCTAAAGGTTTGCCCTGCCTTTCTTGAAACCATAACACATCATTTACATCCCCACAGGTACCCCAGCCAATGTCAGCGGAGAGGAGGTGCCAGCCCAGTCACACACCACCACAGAGCCTCCCCCGTCAGGAAACACCACCACAGCACCCACCCAGCATACCCATACCTCTGTCCCCAGGACACCTCAATCAGCAGTGTGTCCACCTCTACAGGGACCCCAGGGCACACCTCATACCCAAGACAATCAGGGACCTTGGGTCAGTGACAGTGGGCACACGGTTCAGGGGACAGAGGCACAGGACAACACGGAAACTGGGAGGAGTGCTGTGCGCCAGGGGGAGGACAGCCCCAGGGAACCGACTCTCCAGAAGGCTCTTGCAGAGATCCTGGGAGCATATCAACATTCCCAGGACACAATGGGCCAGATCCTGGACAATGTGCAGGAGAAAAGGCAGCTGCTGAGGGACAGTACCAGGGGAACAGGGAGGACTTGCAGGCCATCACAACACCCTTGTCTCCATAGCAGGGTGCTGGCAGACATGATCAATATTATGAGGGAGGCAGTCTCCTGCAGAAAAGGCACATAGCATCTCAGGGCAAGGTTGTGTAACATGCAGCATGCTACTACTATCTGGCAGACCTTCTTGGGTGAGTAGCACAGGGATTCACCTGTTAGATGGAGGCACCTGAACCCGGCCTTCAGGAGGCCAAAGGTCCGTTTTATAATCCTTCGGGTTCACCCATGTGCCTCATTGTAACATTCTTCTGCTCTTGTCCTGGCATTCCTCACAGGGCTCAGCAGCCAAGATAGGTTGGGATAACCATAGTCACCTGCAAATATTGAGGGACAACATTTAGCCACACACTATCCCATATTTCTCACACCATACCCATACACCAACATATACTGGGTGGCGACCAGGGCTCACCTATTAGCCACACCCTGTGCCTCTGTAGTTGGCCCATCACATTTGGAATGCTGCTATTACTCAGGACAAAGGCATCATGCACCAAACCTGGATACTTAGCATTGATGTGGGAGATGTACTGGTCCATCAAGCACATCATCTGTACATTCATTGAGTGGAAACTCTTACGATTTCTGTACACCTGTTCATTTTGACGGGGGGACAAATGCAATATGTGTTCCATCAATCGCCCCTATTATGTTGGGGATATGTCCCATTGCATAGAACTCAGCCTTCACTGTGGCCAAATCTTCCACCTGGGGAAATACAATGTAGCTGCACATGTGTTTTATCAGGGCAGACAACACTCTTGTCAGCACAATTCAGAACATTGGCTGTGACATTCCTGCTGCCAGGCCCACTGTCACTTGGAAAGAACCAGTTGCCAGGCAATGGAGCACAGATAGAACTTGCACAAGAGGGAGGATCCCAGTGGGGTGACGGATAACAGATGTCAGGTCAGGCTCCAATTGGGCACACAGCTTTGTGATTGTGGCCCCGTCAAGTCTATAGGTGAGTATTATGTGCCTGTCCTACATTGTTGTCAAGTCCACCAGGGGTCTGTACACGGGGGTATGTCTCCATCTCCTATTCATCCGCAGCGGTAGCAATCTATGGGGCAAAAGAGTGAGGAGCTGTCACAAACTCAACAACGGGGCTACAACAGAACATTGCATGCTGTTAACTTGTAATGGGTCAATGTGAATTCTCCAGTATGTCCAAATTTAAACAGTGGCGCAGCAATTATCCAGGGATTACCCCCGCCCCTGAAATGGTGTCCGCCTGTCCTGTGTGGAGGGACAAGTGGAAGTGAGGTAATTCCGAAGACGTTGAGCGCCATTGCGGGAGGCGGCCGGGAACCGCTGTGCAACTCCTCATTGGGTAACATTGGGCCCTATGGGTTACAGTGGCCAATGGTGATCTACGCCAGCGGTGACGTTCTGCTCCGCCGCAGACGTGACCGCCATTTAATATCAGATTCCTCATTTGCTACCTGATCTTGAACAAGAGAGGACCTACTAACGCCTGTTGGGGTGGCATCCGGGTGCTGGATGTGTGTCAGTGGGTGCCTCTGGGCCAGGCTTGACATTGCAGCGTAGGTCCCCTGGTGACCACAGTTCTGAAGGGATAATTCTGCTACCTAGTTCTTAGGCATCCACTACTGGTCAGGGCTAGGTGGGTCCCAGGTGTGCTGCATTTGCTGGTGTGTGCCACCTCCCCATGCCTTGGTGGCTAGCATTATCACTGGTAGTGCAATGCATAGTGCGTAGGGTTGTTCCCTGTGTGTGACGGTGCTGTGTACGCCAACTGTGGTGTTGGTGAAGCCATTGACCAAGTGTATCATTTGTCTCTTCCCCCCCCTTCTTGTTGTGTCACCCTGTCCTTCTGTGCATTAGCATCATCTGGCGGAGGAGCAGAGGCGCTTGCGACAGAGGGAGCTGCATCCCACAGGACCCAGGAGGCAGAGTCCACCGACGCTGAGGGTACCAGTGGAACGGAGGGCGAGGGGAGCACCATAGCGGAGACTGAAAGGGACAGTTCTGGCACAGATACCTCCTCCGATGGAAGCTCCCTGGTAGTGGCGGACACTTCTGTGACCACCCCAGCTACAGGTACAGCTGCCACCCCCGTTCCAGCACGGCCCTCCCAGCAGCCCCTCATTGAGTTGCCCGTGCCTGCTCACCCAGGATTGTGGGCATCTCCTTCTCCCCAGGAACCTCAGGCCCTGCCCCAGTGAGCCCTGATGCCCTGAGTGAGGAGGCTTTTGACCTACTGAAATCCATCTCTGTAGGGCAGTCAAACATTGTGAATGCCATCCAGGGGCTGGCAGCAAAGATGCAACAGACTAATGCATTCCTGGAGGGCATTCACACTGGCTTGTTGGCCCAACAGAGATCGATCCAGGCTCTGGCCTTCTCTCTGATGACATCCATTGTCACTGTTTCTACCCTTCCCCCTCCAACTTCCTACTCCTAATCCCATTCTCCTCAACCCCAACCTATCCCAAGCACACAGGCAAACGAGCATGCACACAAGACAACACACAAGAGTGGCACAGGCAAACACAAGCACCACACTTCATCCCACAGGCACTTACACAAACACCTTCCAGATGCAGACACACCCACATCCACAATTCCCACTGTTTCCCCCTCTCGTCCTCCTCCACCTCCCTCCCAGTTCCGCCTACACTCACACCTGCAAGCACTACACCATCATCCACTACCAGCATCACCACCACACCTAGCTGGTCACACACCTCACTGTCAGACACCTCCACAACAGCCATGCACACATCCACTGTGTCCTCTCCCACTGTGTCTGTCCCCCCCACCTAAGGTACACAAACGCAAGCACTCAGACACCTGACAGCCATCCACCTCATAACAGCATCCAGCTCATGCATCTGCACCCAAAATCAGCAGATAGTCACCTCCAACAAGCACTCCCTCTTCCTCCATTCCCAAACCTTCTCCCTCTTCCCAACACAGTGTCTCTAAAAAAGTGTTCCTATCCACCACTGACCTCTTCCCTACCCCTACCCCCATCATGCACACCTGGCCAGGGTGGGAAGAACCCAGCCACGCCCCTCAACCATCCAGTCCACAGGCCGAGTCGTCACCACACCCACTAGTGGGGGAAAAGGATCCAGGGCACATGTCCTGAGGGTAAAGGAGCCTGCCCAAGCTGCTGTCAAGAAGGGAAAGGAGCCTGCCCATAATGCTGCCAAGAAGGGAAAGGAGCCTGCCCAAGCTGCTGGTAAGAAGGGAAAGGAGTCTGTCCCAGCTGCTGCCAAGAAAACTAAGCAGCCTGCCCCAGCTGCCAGGAAGATCAAGAAGCCAGCACCAGCAGGCAGAAAGGGCAAGGGGCCAGGGGCATTAACTGTGACAGAGCCCACACCACCAACCATGGTTGTGCAGCTGTCTGTGGCTGCAGGGGATGGGCAGGAGCCACCCCCACCAGCAGCACCACCACTACCACTGACAGCCATCCGATGCTGCAGGGGATGGGCAGAAGCCTCCCCCCCAGCAGCAGCACCACCACCATTGAGCAGCCGTCCGAGGCTGCAGGGGATGGGCAGCAGCATCCCCCCCAGCAGCACCACCACTATTGAGCAGCCATCCGAGGCTGCAGAGGATGGGCAGGAGCCCCCCCCAGGAGCAGCAGACCCACCATTGAGCAGCCGTCACTGCCGGCAGACAGTATGTAATCCTGCCTCCATGGGCTGCTGTGCAGCCTGCCCCCTGCAAATCCAGTGGGTATGACTCCCACTTGGTTGACTGTGACCTTGCACTCCCCAGGATCAGGAGCACAGGGCACATTGCCCCTTCCAAAACCAGTGGGTAAGACACCCACCTACCACAGCCTGCCCAGGATCAAGAGCACAGGGCACGATGCCCCCTCCAGAACCAGTGAGTAAGACACCCATCTACCCCAGGCTCCCCAGGATCAAGAGCACTAGGCACAATGCCCCTTCCAGAACCAGTGGGTAAGACACCCAACTACCCTAGCCTTCCTAGGACCAAGCACAGGCCATGTTGCCCCCTCCAGAGCATGTGGGCAAGTCACCCACTTGAGAGACTGTGGCCTCGTACTCCACAGGACCAAGCACAGGGCATGTTGCTCCTCCAGAGCATGTGGGCAAGTCACCCACTTGAGAGACTGTGGCCTTGCACTCCCCAGGACCAAGCACAGGGAATGTTGCCCCCTCCAGAGCTTGTGTGCATGTCACCTACTTGAGAGACTTTGGCCTTGCACTACCCAGGACCAAGCACAGGGCATGTTAACCCCTCCAGAGCATGTGGGCAAGTCACCTCCTTGAGAGACTGTGGCCTTGCACTCCCCAGGACCAAGCACAGGGCATGTTGCCCCCTCCAGAGCATGCGGGAAAGCCACCCACTTGAGAGACTGTGGCCTTGCACTCCCAAGGACCAAGCAAAGGGCATGTTGCCCCCTCCAGAGCATGTGGGCAAGCCACCCACTTGAGAAACTGTGGCCTTGCACTCCCCAGGACCAAGCACAGGGCATGTTGCCCCCTCCAGAGCAGGTAGGCAAGCCACCCACTTGAGAGTCTGTGGCCGTGCACTCCTCAGGACCAAGCTCAGGGAATGTTGCCCCCTCCAGAGCTTGTGGGCATGTCATCTACTTGAGAGGCTGTGGCCTTGCACTCCCCAGGATCAAGCACAGGGCATGTTGCCCCCTCCAGAGCATGTGGGCCAGTCACCCACTTGAGAGACTGTGGCCTTGCACTCCCGAGGACCAAGCACAGGGCATGTTGCCCTCTCCAGAGCATGTGGGAAAGCCACCCACTAGAGAAACTGTGGCTTTGCACTCCCCAGGGCCAGGCACAGGGAATGTTGCCCCCTCCAGAGCAAGTGGTATTGTTCCATTTGCCAGCTGAGGTGCCCACCCGTCTCCCGTCTCCCGTCCCCCTGAGGTGCCTGCCTATTTCCAAACTGATGCCCCTGCAGTGTTCTCTCCGTGTTGAGGCAGGTGCCATGTGTGGCCTTGGAATTTGGCCTGTGGGCATGTGGACAACGTACATTGTGGACTGGGATGTGGCCCTTTTTATGTACATATGTATATATCTATTATCTTGCCTCACTTATTTATCTTGATGTGTTGCTCTCATTACATTCACTTTTTCTAAAACTTTTAGTCCTTGCATTATTCATCCGAGGTGCGGGGTAAAAATGTTCTAGTAATGCAGCTGATTGTGTGTATGGTGTTGGGTGTGTGTGTGTTGTGCGTGTGTGTGTGTCACTCTAGTTTTTCTCCCCCCCTCCCTTGTGTGCTCGGCTGCTGTACTCACCGTCGTCGTCTTCGGATGGGAGTGTATGCTGTGTAATCAGGCTGATATAGAGTCGGGAAGTTAACCCAGGGTGGACCATTGGATATTATCGTTAAGTCCCTTTGTGTCAGTACGTAGCCTCCATATCCATTTTGTTCATGAAGTAGCATTTTTGGTTTTAGATTTGTTGCTGTGAGTTTAAGTTGGTCGATAACCACCCATTCCATATCGTTGGGATGGTGGCTCCTGGTGACATAGGCCCTCATTCTAACCGCGGCGGGCGGTTAGCCAAGTTAGCGCCCGCCGGCCCAGCGGGAAAGGGGCCTGCAACACTGAAGCCGGCTCCGAATGGAGCCGGCGGTGTTGCAGGTGTGCGACGGGTGCAGTAGCACCCGTCGCGCTTTTCACTGTCTGCTAGGCAGACAGTGAAAAGCAGGCTGGGGCCCTGTTAGGGGGCCCCTGCACTGCCCATGCCATTGGCATGGGCAGTGCAAGGGCCCCCAGGGGCCCCAGGACACACGTTCCCGCCATCTTGTTCATGGCGGTAAAAAACACCAGAAACAGGGTGGCGGGAAGGGGGTCAGAATCCCCATGGCGGCGCTGCTTGCAGCGCCGCCATGGAGGATTATCCCAGCCGGGGGAAATCCGGCAGGAAACCGCCGGACCCGGTTTTCCGACCGCGGCTTTACCGCCACGGTCGGAATGGGCTTTGAAGCACCGCCAGCCTGTTGGCGGTGCTTCAGTCATCCGCGACCGCCAGGGTCAGAATGACCCCCATAGTGTTCTGTCGGTTTTGTGGCTTCTCTCTTGCAGTGAATGGTGCTCCTGTGCTCGCAAATGCGTGTGCCTACTCTACGGGTTGTCATCCCAATGTACCTTAGGCTGCAAGGGCAGGTTATCATATAGATAGCATTCTTGCTGTTGCAGTTGGTCATCTGCCTCAGTTCCCATGGTGTTTGTAGGCACAATTCCACCGTAAGAGTCTATTTGGTGAAGGTGCAAACACTGCAGTTGCCGCAGGGGAAATGTCCTCTTGGGGGTGGCAAGTCCCATAGGGTTCCTTGTCTGTTTTTGCGGGATTCTCCCGTGGACGAGTGTGGACAGTCTTGTCCCGGATACTTTTTGCCTTTTTAAAGGCATTCAAAGGCGGTTGAAAGGGTAGTCCTCCTGAGGTGAGAATATTCCAGTCCTCATTTATTATCTTCTTGATGGTGTTGGACGCAGGGTTAAAGGTGGTGACGCATATCATGGTGTCTCCCATGTCGGTTCTGGCGGCGGGTTGTAGTAGTGCCTCTCTGTTGCTGAAGCGAGCACGTTTCCCGGCTCTCCTCAGGAGGTGAGCAGGGTATCCTCTTGCTTGCAGTTTATCTGTGAGGATCTTGGCATGATTCTTAAAGTCTGTCAGCTCAGTACAATTACGGCGAAGACGTAGGAACTGTCCAACAGGTAGGTTCTCTCTAAGTGAACGGGGGTGGAAACTGTGGAATTGCAGTAGATTATTCCTGTCAGTTGGTTTATAGTATACCTCGGTTTTGAGGAGTCCGTTTTTCTCAGTTATGAGAAGATCAAGAAATGAGATGGCTGGATCCCCCATGGTGGATGTGAATCTGAGAAAGGGATTGAGGGCATTTAGCCATGTGACAAAGATTGTGGCTTCCTCCTTCGAGCTTTTCCAGATGAGGAAGATATCATCAATATATCTTTTCCATATCTTGATTTTATCAAAGAAAGGATTGTCCTCTGTGAGCACCATTTCTTTTTCGAAATGGTCCATATAGAGGCAGGCCAGACTGGGTGCAAAAGTGCTTCCCACTGACGTGCCCTGTATCTGTAGATAAAAGTTTTTGTCAAATTCAAAGAAGTTTCTGGTTAATGCTAGATGTGCGAGGTCTAGAACGAATTCCTGGGGAGTAATAAAATCCCAGGCGCTGTTATTCAACAAATTGCTAATCACTTCTAGAGTTGCTTCCTGTGGGATGTTGGTGTAAAGTGATTCAACATCCAAGGTCATCAGTTGCTCTCGGTCTCTGTCAAACTCTAGGTTGCTTAGTAGTACCAGGACATCTTTGGTATCTTTAAGGTAGGTCGGAATTCTTCTCACATATGGTTGGAGAAACCAATCACAGAATTGTGACAGAGGTTCCAGGATGGAACCAATCCCTGAGACTATTGGTCTCCCCGGGGGTGGATGCTTATACTTGAGAATCTTTGGCAGTATGTAGAAGTAGGGAGTTTTGGGGTTGGTTTGGTTCAAGAAGGCTGCCTCATGTTTGGTTATCCAGCCATTCTAGGCCCTTCTTTGTCAAAAAGGTTATTTCTTCCTTTATGTCTACTGTGGGGTCCTTTGATAATTTCCTGTAGCGGAGAACGTTGCCTAGTAAGCGTAAGCATTCTTCCTTATACATCACCATAGGCATTATTACTATAGCGTCTCCCTTGTCGGCTGGTTTTACAATAATTGAGGGGTCATTGCTCAGATTATTGAGGGCTACTATTTCCTGCGTGCTGATGTTATGAAAGACCTTGCTCTGACTTGTTTGTAAGCTATCTACTTTCCTGCTTACCGATTTCTCAAAGGCCAGTACTTCAGGTGGCGTTTGTTGGCATGAAGGTGTGAATTTTGATTTAGGACGTAGGCCTGTGTTCCTCTCCAGCCCGGTACGTGGTTCGGGATGGTGGAGGACGAAGGTTTTTAGTCTACTTTTGCGGAAGAACTCGGCCAACTCGATTCATAACTTGAACACATCCAGCTTGGGTGTCGGGATGAAACCCAAGCCCTTCTCCAGTGCTTGGGGTTCATTGTTTGTCAGTGTCTTATTACTCAAATTGATGACAGTGGTCGATGTATTAGCTACATCTTTCTTGTGCTGGGAGTCTCGTTGTCTGGTTGCGCCTCTCTTACGTTCCAGCTCACTCCCTTTTTCCTTCCTCTTCCTCTTCCTCGTCCATGGCCTCTCCCCAAAAAAGGAACATTGGGGTAAGCCCAGGTGGCCAGTGGTAGAGGATACATTGGGGGATGGAATTGACTTGGTGGCCCATAGGGGGATGGACAGGACCAAGGTGGTATATTGTTAGGGAGGACTGACGGGGGACCCGCATAAGCGGGAGGCCAATTATTCCTCGGGTTCCCTCTGGGCGTGAGGGCTGTGTGTGATCGTTCTCAGAGTCAGAGCTCGAGTCCCACCCTGTGGATGTGTCAGAGGGTAGAAGGGACTTAGCCACGTAGTCCTCCTTTAAGTATGGGTGCACCTTCTCCCGGGCCGTGTCTCCTCTTGTGAGACTACGGTCGGGTTAGCGCCCATAATTACGGAAGTACTGCATACGTTTATTGAACGCCAGATGCTTCCAGCGCCGCAACTACGACACTCCCCACCAATTAGCACTCCTTTAAATAGTGAACGCCCCGCATCCCGGCACCAGAGCGGCTGGGTGCCGACATGTAGGTACACCCACCGGTAATTCCCTTTGGAGTGGTAAGTCTATTAAGTTTTTCCTCTTGGGCATTGCCTGCAATTTGCACCTTTTTGCACTGCATATCCTGCGTTGGAGACTCGTAGCCCATTAGGATACTCCTCTTGAGCCTTGCCTTTAACCCTTTACCCAGCTGGGCTTTACCTCCTAACTTACTGTTTATCTATTGATTTTCATCACCACTGCCTGGTCTTTGTCATTGTTTTAATCCCTGCCTTAGAGTGTGACTACAAGGGATACCTCCCCCGGCAATTCCCAGACCAGAGGCCAGAATGACCGCCATAGAGGGTTATTACAACTTTGGAGGAGGTGTTAATCCATCCCAAAAGTGACGGTAAAGTGACGGATATATCACCAGCCATATTACGAGTTCCATAGGATATAATGGACTCGTAATACAGCTGGTGGTATACCCGTCACTTTACCGTCACTTTTTGGACGGATTAACACCTCCTCCAAAGTTGTAATAACCCCCATAGTTCGTGAAATGAGTTTGTGGAGAGCAAAAAATCATAAACACACACAAAAGTGTAAGTTTACGTTCGTAAATCAAGCCCTCAGTGTTTCCAATTTGTCTGCCAGCAGCCTTGACAGTATCTCCACTGAGTCTAACTCAGTGCCGAGAAAAGTCTGTGTTGTTGCTGGCCCATTAGTCTTTTCTGGTGCTAGCAGACAGCTTCACCTCTGGGCCATTTGCTCCACTGTCCTCTATAGTTGTGTACAATTGCTCTGCTTTCCAGCCCTGTAGTATACAGAAAGTTGTCCAGGCAGTGAAGGGTTTCTTCTGACCCCACCACATTCTTTACCACCCATTCAAAAACACTGTTGAAGGTTTCAAAGTTAGCGAAGGTCACTGAGCACCCCTCTGTATGGTCTTGTCCATAAAGTAACTGCCCCAAAATGCATCTCTAACACAAAAAAAATCTGCTGAGTGAACTCGCAGCAGCATGAAGCCTAACTGTATGCTTGCTTTTCCCCAGTCCTGTAGCTCATTACCATGGCAATCATATTATCAATGTCAGTGTAGCATTCACTGAATTTCCCTCGGACAATGATAAGCGGTGAATTAGCCAGTACTAGCCGTTTATTATACTGCTAATTATACTGCTAATGGGGATCATCATGTCCTGGATGGACAACTCCTAAAGATGGGATGCCATCCTGCCTGTGTTCACCTCCTTCTACAGTTTCTCCTCTATAATATGTTTCAGTTATTTTAATGACTTCAAATTGTCAGCCCAGTGTCTGACGTGCGGCCCTACGTATGGTACTTGAAATTACACTGAATACCATGCCTCAACTTCTCATCAACTTTACTGTTTGGGTACCTTTGTGGCCACTGCTACAAAGCCTGCTCCCTAACTGGAATACCGGCCTTTTCTCATAATTCCCTTTCCTCCAACTCTTCCTGTTGCAGTGCTGCTAACCCCATGGCTACCTGATCACTGCACTCTGGCTTGTATGTAGGCCCCACCCATCTCTAGGGCACACTGGGCCGGAAAAAGCATGTGTGGAAATGGTAATCCACGCACCATGTACAATGATGGTAACAGCCTTGTTGAGATCTTATACTGTAGTCACAGCTCTTGCCTACTGTACCCCATGATTTTTGTGGGTCCAAGAATCTCCCTGCTCTGAACTGCTTGTCATACCTGATTCAAGCTACACCACCGAAATTGATGTGTGTCATCCTGAGGATGTTCATGTATTTAAAAACTATCAAACTGATTTCTGCAGATTTCTCATACACATAATTCTAGGGTACATTGTAAATGCTGCTGTCCATATTTTAATATTGGTGAGAACGTTCTGCCTCTTAACCAGCTCCCTTTATTACACATTGTTAATTTCCTTGCTATTCATCTCTTTGTACAGCAGCTTGAAAAAGTCCAAGTACTTGCTTGACTAACTTGGAGCAGCTACTATGCAAATATATGACAAATGTGCAGATGCAGACTTATTTTCTGTTGTTGTCTTACTTTGCAACTCTGCCTCCCCTCCTGTTTCCTTTTGGTATCCCTTCATAGTACCATAGTACTACTAGCTGCCATGGTACAAGCAGTCTTGTTTTGACTTCCTGACATGCTCTATAGCCCCTTCTTTCCTCGAGTGTTCCCTTCACCTATTTGCATCACCACCTTCCGTCTCCCCTTTTTGCCGCTTTCCTTCTTTGTCCTTTTGTCTAGGTATTTGTCCCACAACTCCTACCATTTATTCTGTAATTGTTTAAATTCACTTGGCCTCCACTCTTGTGACCTTTCTGGCCACTTTTGCTCCACCTCTCATTTAACATTCATCCCTCCTCTCAGTCACCCATATTTCCTACCAGTCAGGTTCCGCAAACTGAGTTGCAGTGACCCCCTCCATCTCAGGCTCTTGTTTCCTGTCTGCGCCTTTAGGACTTAATCCTCATGCTATTCTCTTCTCTTTGCTATCTTGTCTTTCTGAGTGACAGGTGCTGTAGATCAGCATCCTTTCCTCAGCAACTCACCTGGCACCCCCACCAGATATGTCATTCTTCATTTCTGCCCCTCCCCTGTCACTCCCATGAGCCACTGCTCACCATCTACATCTGTGCTCTCATCCTCTTTTGAGGATGCTCTCAACTAACTACAAGCCCCTCCCCACACCACCCTGTGACAGACTTCTCATTTCAATGGGCCCGCACCACCCCCTTCCACAGGTAAACTGTGCATCATGTGTACCTGTGCCAACACTTCAACGTCTATCCATGGTTTTCTCCCTCTTGGCCTCAACACCATGAAAGTTGACTCACCCGAATGAGAGGGGTAGTGGAAGTAACTCTAAAGAAAGAATGGTCCTTGCATTAAATAAGATGAACGTACTAATCATAGAGTTACAATTAAATCTATGAAAACAGGTGAATAAATTGTTTCAAAATAATATTTGCATTTATTAAATAGACAAATAACGTGGGAAACCAAAAGCATTAAAAGCAACCGTCCTCAGACAAGTTCATTGTGACATGACAGACATACAGAATGTCTCATACATATGTTGCCCATGCTTGTTCACATTAGCTTAGTTACAACACTGTGAATCAGGGAACTTTAGTCAACTAAGTTTCAATTCAACAATTAGTACTGGGATCATCATCAGGACATGGAATGTGCCTGAGAGACTGAGGAATGTTGCACAAGCAGCCAAGACCAGAATAAATATCAAGAGGAAAGAGAGAGAGAACAGGAGAACACAAGGGGAAGCAACAAAGAAAAAAGGAGATTATTGAATTGAGTCATATTAATATAAAGAAAAATGAAAACACCCAGTAATGGGGGACGGCTGGATGTGTAAGTGATGGTAGCCAATGCAATGTGGGAGGCCAATACAAATGCATCATTAGGTGCCACAAGATAGAAGATAAGGGTATGAAAGCGACTAAAAAAGCATGCTGCATGGACGAGGGACCCCCTGCGAAATCATATATCCAGATGCCATAGAGAATAGTGAAAAATGCCAATGCGAAATGGGAGACTAATAGCCCTGTGGCACGAAAGAAGTCCTGGTGAAAAGTAACTCACAACTTGATATATCAAGGATAAACCTTCCCAGGCTAATATGGCTCAAGGAAGTTGAAACGTAGGGTGGCCACCGTGGGGTTGTGGTTAAAGGCCACAAGCATGGTTCACCTATGAGAAGAAGTAAACCAACTTGTGATAGAATCGACGTAGAATTAGGTAATGGATGGGAATGGACCTTGCAGAAGAAGAGGTCAGTCTAGGGGTAGTGGAGGTGACATCAGACGCTATTTAATGTTTACTTTCACTCACATACCCCTGCTAACCCATCACATACATTTACACATGCACACACTCGTTCTCACACAAGTACATTTTCACCTGCATCGCACACACAACATTTATTATCATTTGTTAGTTACCTCAGCTGCTAGAGAAAGTCATAATCCAGCAAATTGTAATTCATTCTTTATAGCACTAATTGTGAATAATACCATTGAATTCACTATAAGTGTAATAAAGAATTGACAAAAAACAAGGAAAGTGAGTCTGCCTTTGTGCGCCTAGGACTGATCTAGCCACCTCTGAGGACAAGGGTCACAAAGGCAGTGGCAGGGTTCGCAAGGGGCAACCAAAAGGTCGAGGGTGCGACACCTGGTGACCCTAAATGAAGTCCATGCCCAATACCCACTCGTCCAATCAACTTCGTCACTTCTGTCCCTGTCTTTGATTTTTCTTGAGATGAGGGCTCACTTTCTCCCCTCGGCCCTCTTTCACATGCTAGGACCACTGCTGTATTCCACCCCCATGCACCTCCATTGTTTCCTCCTTCGCAGTGCCAAACTGCCATTCCATATGGACATTCTCAACCTCCCCTTGGTGCACTCACCTACTGAGGTGTCTGTCCTGCTATCCTTCACACCCTTGGCTGCCACTGTGTATTTACCCGTATGCCACCTGTTGCAGCAGACATGCTAATATGAGAATATGCTAATGATTTGCGTATACATACTAATAAGAGGAACAATATTAATGAGTAAAATTTACGTGTAATATGCAAAATGTGCCCACGGGGGGTGGTCACCATTTGTGTCAACAGTACTGAATAATGTGAAAGTGTTTTAAAGTTGTAATAATATATCATAATTAACGATATAATCTATGTTTTGTAATGCCATACGTTCTTAGTTTAGCCAAAGGCCTAGTCGGCTCTGGGCCTTGCCTGCTTAAACATGGAGACGCGATGAGCTGCCACAGATTGGAACCGGAGAGAAGAACCTTGAACTGTACGGAGTTCAACAATGAGCTGTACTAAGAGAAAAACTGCAAACTCACCAGCAGACAGGAGACAATCAGAACAAATTGATACAATTCTGTGTAGAGTAGGCTAAATGTACTTTCCCAGGACTTGAACAATGGAGCTACAGACTAAGAGCAACAATTTTGTTACCTAAATAAACGGATGATGTTCTCATCCACAGAAGAACCAATCATGTTCATGGAACTTGACTCTCAAAATAACGTAGACAAGTGGTAAACAAAAATAATAGGTTAGAGTCATAACCCCTGATAAGGTTGACCAATGGGCAAATTGTGGGACGGACTGAGAGACCCTAATAAAAAGTCATGACATGAGGGGAAAAGTCAGAACGGAGAGGCGAAAGTTGATGACCTCAGGAGACGCTGTCCGAAATGCTGAAACTTGGGCTTGCTTCTTGTGATCCCAAGTCTTATTGATGGCTGATGACCTGGAGACAACGTTTGACTCGTTGCTGATCTATCTTGGATAGGTAGCTATAACAAGAATGATTTATGAATGCTTTTATTTCTAGGTACCAACTTCGCTGATTTAAACGTTTTTCTTACTAGTTAGATTTTTCCAAATTAATGATTTTTGACTAAATTGTTTTAGCATGAAGACCCACATGCTGATGCTAATCTGGAGATAGGTAGGCTGACAAGGGTGACTTAGGGTGACTTAGACTGACTGACTTCTATTGCTGAATCATTCAATATCTCATGAATTGCTATTGCTTTTTTTTAAAGTTGATTGCATATTAATAAGGTGATGAGAATTCATTGTTTATTTTGCTAATAAAATTTGGAAATCATGATATTGTTGAATAAAGGTTTATGATTAGAATTGTAACTAATAGGGAATAAACAGAACTCATTTTCATATGAGTCATGGTGGTTTGTGCTTAAATTAGTTCATGGTATATTTAAGTTGATTGGATTGATTTGTTGATACTGTCTTTTACTTGCTATACTTGACTACGATACCCTATGCGATCCAAAAGATTCCTCGACCTATACGCGTCCTCTTGTAAGGTACTTACTAAGGACAAGGCGCGCTAACACACCTGAAAACACTGGCCATCCCCTGTTCAGGTTTGCAATCTCTTCCTGGTCTACCTTGTATGTTGTCATCCTTATCATCCTCCTATATTCTGCCAATCGCTCTTTTAGCTGCTATAAACTTGGGGGCCAGTCATTGATGGCCTCCCTGAGGCCTTCCGTCTGGTACTCTTTTGGAGCCTGGGCCTGCTTCTCAATGGGCCTTGCCCTCTCCGAACCGTTATTTCCTGGTTCTTTTCCCTATTATCAACAGGTTGTCCTTTTCCCCCCATGCTGATTTATTTCTGCCCCGTGGGGCCATTTGAGGTGGCCCACTTTTTCTTCTCTGAAGGGCAATCCGCATGTAAGCATGCCTGCTGTTACCCCAACTGATGCTACCCTAGTTGGCCTGATTATCTGATCGGGTTCCTGGGGGACTCCTCCATTGTAGGGAAACCTATCTGCCACTCTCAAAACTTTCTCAGCAGCCTTTATCACCTCGTTTGAAGGTTTACAGGCCAAGGCCAGCACAGAGTTCCTCCACACTGCGAAACAGGTATAATGAAATCCCTTCGCCCATGCCTCCATGCACCATGAAAGGAATGCACCGAAGCCAAACGCATTCTGCAGCTCCCTGCACTGCCACATGCAAATTTGGAACAGAATCGCGGAAACGCCTCCTCAGGATTCTAGCCTGCATTTTAGCAAGTTAACCAATTTTAAGCCTGATACATTTTGTATGTTCACACAATAGAAACTTAACAGTGTTGTTTACCTTCCTGCAACGGTGGGAAACAGGGAATTCTTAGAGGCTTAAATGCTTTTGTGGACCAGCCACAGAATGTGGTGCTTTCTGATTTGGCCAGTGATTCGGCCAGAAAAGACAATCCATACAATTCCATGGTATATCCCACCCCCAAACATTCCCCAACCAAGCGCTCGACTACAAAGTTTCTATCCATATTTTCTGGACTTTGGCAAGAGTTTATTGTGATAGCATAAGGAAAGTTTCGAACTCATCTAAATATTTTGCTAATTGTTATGAAATACGCTGAACATTTCCCACCGGTTGATTTACTTCATTTATGTTCATATGCACTTGCCATACGGTGGGCAATTAGTGATTGGCTGGTCACGTTTTCAAGCTGTAGATAATTATTTACATAACAAAATATCTTTGCAAATGTTTATTCATATTTTAAAAAACATTCTGATCATGGAAAGTTATCAACAGTTCTTCCAAAGTATTTGGTCACATTGTGGATAGAGTGAGTGCCTCCTTCATCTAATCTAATCTGTTGTGACACTAATTTATCATTAACTCTCGTGCAGCACACATCACAGTGTAATCCTATTATATTTATTTCACTTTCACTAGTAAAAGTCCTATTTAGAGAAATAGAAAAGTAGCATATGCAATCATGAACAGGTAGGCCTTGCTCGTGAATGTCTCAGCTTCGAACGTGATCGTTATCACATCTGCTAAAATCAGATACCCCGCAGTACGTAATTTAACTGGTGCGATAATTATCGACTGTTCGAAGTTGTCATCAAAATGGAGAATAATCATGCATATCATAGTACTTTTCCGGGCATGTTTATGAGAAAAATATGGACAGGTTTTTCCTGCCCACGTCTGCCTAGGGAATGCAGCTGGATGCGTACGTTATAGCACCCAACAATTACCGACCATCATGTAATTGCAGCCCCTGGGCAAACCGGTGCCTAGACAGGCCTGAAAATTACGAGGCCTTCATCGTTGATCCAGAGTGTTGAAATCGGACGTGGAACTCTGCGGTTTGGTTTCTCATCGTTATTTTCACACCTGTGACAGCCTGCAGGATTCTGAAGTTGAAAGCTTTTTAAATGGTGGATGTAGGTCAATGTATTCTGTGTGACATTTTAAGTGCATTTCAAAATCCATTACATTTCCAATTTAAAAAAGACACTTGAAGTACCTTTGCAGGATAAATAATTTTCTGGTCAAAAACAATATCTGTGATTTATAGAAAAGCTAAATGGGGTATGGTTGAATAACATGGCAATCTATCGTTTTCAAACTTGCTTTATGTTAGTATTAATTAAATGCTTTAATGAAAAGACCTCTGTGGACTCCCCATGTGTCTAGTTTCCAGAAATGTCTGGGTTTGGTAGGTTTTCCTATATGGCAGCCGAGCCCAGGACCAAAAACACAAGTGCCTGCCTTACAAAACCAGGTTGTTTTGTGATAGATAATTTTGATGTCTCCACAATACTATTTGGACAGGGGAATTTGGGGCTGAACTAAATTGGGGAGCTCCCAAGAGAGAGCTCTCTCTGTGCTTGCCTGCATGCACCTGCTTTCTGGGTTGGGCTAACCTGCTATTGTCCTGCTGCACAGAGTATGCTTGGGAAGGGACAGCAGGACTGTCCTCATCACCTCCCTCAGAATCGTTGGAAGAGGAGTTATCGGATGGGACTCC
Organism: Pleurodeles waltl; assembly: GCF_031143425.1. Taxonomy (NCBI): domain Eukaryota; kingdom Metazoa; phylum Chordata; class Amphibia; order Caudata; family Salamandridae; genus Pleurodeles; species Pleurodeles waltl. The sequence goes on along the minus strand of NC_090438.1, from coordinate 843,757,912 downwards.
TCCGACTGAAAAATCATTCCTAGACTCTGTGCCATTGTCCTATCCCTCAGATGCTGTCTCAGTATCTGCTGTCTCGGTCTCTGATCCTACATCAGACCTGTCCTCTACAACCCAAGTTAGGGCTTGAGCAGCAGTCATCCAAAGAGACCCCATCTCTGCTACTGGCTAAACTGTCGCTCTAAAATACTAGCCTACGTAGACAGTCACATAATTGCTGGTGGGTGTGTGTGTGATGCGTGCAACAGTAGAGTTCACCTTACCTTCACTTCTTCCCTCAATTAGCATGTTCTCTCAAGACACTCAGAAAAAAACAAAAAAGACACACTATTACTTCACCTTGGCACATACCAATCGTCACAGTCTTCAGCGCCTCTGGCACCCAGCCCAACAATTATTATTGGTGCTCCCACTCCCATGACCTCCTCCTCAGATTCCCTCGCTACCACCCAAAAAAAGTGCCCTTCACCTCTCCATAGCACCCCTCATACATACATTTCATTTGTATTATAGCGCAGGTAATGGCTGGCTTTACTAATCCACTCAGCTATTCACATAAAATACAGATTTGATCTTTGAAGTAGGCATATAAGGCTTCTGCGCTACATTATGGCATCAAAACTGCCACTAGACAAAAGTCAGATTATTTTCTAGCAGAAACATAATCACAAGAGTTACTTTACTTTTTTTATTGCTGCTTAAAAGCTACAGTTGAAATGTGACAGTTGAAGTATGTGCATTGCTTTGAAGACGCAAGCTACAAGAGAACTGGGGTGAAAAAAAAAATATATATATATATATATATATATATATATATATATATATATATATATATATATATATATATATATGTAGAGAGAGAGAGAGATCACCTTTATATGTGGGTGTGGTTTTTCCCTGGGGGCCAATCCCAGCACCCATGGAAACCACACATGCATTGACAAAAGTGATCTTTGTGTATATATATATCTATATGTATATATATATAGATAGATAGATAGATATAGATATAGATATATAGATATATATAGATATACATATCTATGTATAGATATGCATATCTATATAGATATATCTATATATAGATTTAAGGCCCAGCCTGTTTTCAGAGAGGGACGACCCCCCCCAAGTGTAATCCCTTGTGTCTAGTGGGGTTTCCTGGCTGTGGATCGCAGCATGACTACAATCCACAGCCAGGAAACCATTTCCAGAAGGCCGCATTTGAAAGGGGAGAATCTCCCCTTTCAAACAAGGCCTTTCTGAATGGTGTGGAGACCGCTTCTGGCATGTTTTCCCCACCTGAGCAGAAAGCGGCCTTACCTGCTGCTTCCTGCTGCAGTGGGGAAAACAAAGTGTAACGTCGGAGTGCCTCACGGAGTTCTGATGTCACAGAGGGGCGGGCGGGGACGCAGAAGCTCTTCCATGTCTCCTGAGAGGGATTTGAATAAAAAAAAATCCTCCGGTGTGATTTTTGAAACCCCTCCCTGGTGTCATCCACTGGTTGTGTCCTGCACCAGGGAGGATGTGCAGACATCGGCCAGTGGCCGACGCCCACACCTCTAGGATTAAACCCTAAAAAAACTCTATCTCTCTCCCTCACTTTCTTTCTTTCTTTCTGTCTCTCTTTCAGTCAATTTCTCCTACTCACACACTGAATCAGACACTAACACACCCGCTGAAAGACCCACTGAGACACTCACCCACTCACTCACATACGTTAAAAAAAGCATAGAAATTCACAGAAAAAAACAAAGATTACAGGGACATTATAGTTAGGAAATAGAATTTAAAAAAATCTATGAAAACACAAAGCTTACAGGGACGTTATAGTTAGGCTCACATTTTAAACATACGAAAACTCAGAAATTCACCAGTTATAGATAGGGTTATCTCAAGTAACTATAACTCGTACCTTAAGGTAGCTATAACTCACGGCCTCGCCAAAGTGAGCCTAACTATAATGTTTCTGTAACTTTTGTTTTCTTTAGTGAAAATAAACAAAAAAAATATATATATAAATATATATATACATATATATATATATATATATATATAATCAATAATCCTCAACAGATGGAACAATATCCACCAGACGGCTGCACTGATCCCTTGATCGTCTCCAAATCGTAAGGACGAAGTAAAATTCAAAGTTCAAAGTTGAATTTTATAAATTTTATTCCATATAATGGTGTCACAGTTTCCTGCACAGAATATCAATGCGTTTCGGCAAACGCCTTCTGCTGGACAAACTTGGCCAAAAAACCGGCATCATATATATAAGTTAAAAACCATCATTTGTTTCCATTTCATACTGGTGTAGACTAATAGTGTGGCCATCTTTAAACATGCAAAAAACTCAGATAGACCTACATATTGATGGCAATATATTACCTTAACAGTATTCACATATAATGTTTTAGTTGACGTAGACAATAATCCACTGTGTGTCCCTCGCATGCTCCATCAATTTATAGTAAATGCCAACAATACAGTAAATTGTGGACTATTAATTTTCAATCTAATTGATGTTGTTGCCCAATATGAAGAAAGCCCCTGCATGAGGATGTATCTTCATTATCTCAATGCCATATCATGATTGACACATTTAAAAATAAATACTATTGCATATTTTAAACCAATGTTCTTATTTATTATTGATCAACCATTTATAAATAATTTTCAAATATTTATAGAAAATGTTCTTCAATATTTGTTTTTTATATAAATATCTTTAAATACTTTCAAATAGTATAAATTATTAATAAATACAGTTATGACAACTGAACAGTTATTATCCTGTAATTAAATATTCAAAATAAGATTTATCATTATTCAAATTACAAAATAAATCGAATCATGATTATTATCCAATTCATAATTTAAAAATAATGATAAAGTGTTAAGTGCTATAAATATTTGTAAATAATCAGGCTATATTGTTAAGGTGAGCTGGGGATTTTTAATATGGAGCTTTTTCATTCGATTACATCATGTATTTTGACCCATGTATGAGAGCATTTTATTCTTTAAATCCTAGATTTCGACACACAAAAAATAATTTTATTTTGTAAGGCATAATGTACTAATTTATAGTCCTTCATTCAAAATTATGATTTATGCATGTAATAAAGACAAAAGGGCCACTAAATAAAGTGCAAAGCGCTAACCATCAAAACCACTTCTATATAAATTATGTGTATATCAAATGTGGAAAACAGTAATGGAAAATTCATCTCTTCACCTACTATCTTATAAGTATGAAAAGAAAGAAAAAATCAAAATCAAAAAATCAAAAATAAACACATACTGTTCTGTGTTCCTCAAGGCAACATAAAACACTAAAATCACCACTTATTGTTGGCGATTCTAGATATTATATTATATTATATACAGAATCCAATAGATACTAACTATTGCATTACTTGATAACATCTTCCACTGTATTATGATTGGAATACATTTCCTATAGTATATCATAAATGGACATGTAATTCCGCATCAAGATTGTGCCCCCAAGGAGACTCAGAACCAAGTAAAAAAATCATCTTGGATTCCATTTGTCTAAGTTCAGATGTTCTATCACCCGCCCTAGGATTGCTTTTGATAGATTTAATTCCATAGAATATTAATGTACTACAATCGCCATTGTGTATATCCCAAAAATGTTTAGCCAAAGGATATGTTCTTGATTTTTGATAGCTCTAAAATGTTGTAGAAATCTGATCTTCAACTTGTGGATGGTACTGCCAACATATTTTTTGCGACATCCACATTCAACAACATAAACCACATATTTAGTATCACATGTGATACGGACCTTGATATCACAATGGCAACCATCAAATGTTTGGTACTTCTGCATATTATGTGAATATTTACAAGCCTTACAGTGGCCACATTTCCAAAACCCCAAACTTTTTTTGCTCAGCCAAGATGTAATATCTTTAGTGGAAAAGAAACTTCTAGTCAGATGATCCTCTAATGAGCGAGCCTTGCGATAGGTTATGGAAGGATGTTGACCAATAATGTCCCTGATATTAGGATCATTCTGTCGAATATGCCAGTTTTTTTGTAATATAGTTTTCAAAGAACCATGTTGTTGATTGAATTAGAAAAATATTCTAGGAGATGATTGTTTTATCTCCTTACTGATGGGTGTGTTCTTAAAAAGTAACTCATCCCTGTTTTTCTTTTTGACTCTGTCCTGTGCATCCACCAAGATTTTAAGAGGATATCCTCTACTCAAAAATCTTTCTGTCATTGTCATGATTTCTATGTCATATCTACTCTCATCAGAGCATATTCTGCAAGCCCACAGAAACTGACTTTACGGTATGCTCCATTTTAATGTCGTGGGATGTCCACTATTGGCATGCAGAATGGAATTGCATGCCATGGGTTTGCGATAAATGGTGGTCTCTAATCGATCATTTTTCACTTCTAGTAAAACATCTAGAAATGTAATTGTCTCTCTACTGAAAGTGGTTTCCAAGTGGATATTAAACTTATTATCATTCAGTATATTTATATATTCCAAAAGTGATTGATCAGAGCCATCCCAAATGATGAAAAGATCTGCAATATATCGCACCCACAGTACGACCTTGTCCATGTAGATATTGTTGCCCTCAGACCAAGCCACCTCTTTCTCCCACCAACCCATATATAGATTGGCATACGTGGGAGCAAAAGAAGCACCCATAGCCGTCCCTTGTTTTTGCCAAAAACAATCATTATCAAATAGGAACAGGTTATGGGTCCAACAAAATTTAATCATGGACAAGAGCATGTCTGTATGTTCGAAAAATTCAATGGGCCGTGTTCTTAAAAATATCTACATGCTTGTATCCCATATTGATGCTTAATGGAAGTGTAAAGAGAGGCCACATCCATGGTGACCATTAGATAATCTTTGTGCCACCAAATATTGTGTATCTTGGCCAAAAAGTCGTTAGTGTCACATAAATAGGAGGGTAGTTCAGTGACAAAAGTGCACAGAAACAGGTCTAGATATCGCAAAGTGTTTTCCAACAGAGACTGATTCATACTAACTATGGGTCTACCTGGGGGATGTGATTTATTCTTATGGATTTTAGGCAAAAAATAAATACATGGAATTTTTGGATGTTCAATTTTCAAATAATAATATTCCTCATAGTCGATAAGATGTTTGATGTGCCATTCTTTGAGCATCTCATGATAGGTCATTTGATATTGGATTATGGGGTTGATACCGCTATCATATATATATGTGCATATGTATATATGCATATATAAATATATGCACATATATATATATATATATATATATATATATATATATATATGTGTGTATATATATGTATCTATATTTATCTATCCATCTATAGATAGATAGATAGATAGATAGATAGATAGATAGATAGATAGATAGATAGATAGATAGATAGATAAAAAGAGATAGGAGGCTGGCATGGTGTGTGGTGGGTGGTGGGTACCTACGGTACCTACACCTTATACCAAGTCCAGTTATTCCTTATAAGGGTAGTTCAGGCAGTTTGTAGAAGCCAGGCTCTCTAGAGGTAGCTGCGGATGAGCAGCCAAGGCTTATCTCGGAGACATGCAAATCTCATTTTAATACCACCGTAGTCACACAGTACTCACACACATGAAAGAAAATGCTTAGAGTTACCAAAATAAAGGTACTTTATTTTGGTGACGCAAATACCAAAAATACCATAGAGACTATACTCCCTTAGGAGGTAAGTAATACACAAATTATATACGCTAGTATACAGAAATAGGCATAAAAACTGTTAGAAAACAGTGTAATTAGTGAAAATCACATTAGTTAGAAATGGGCCTAGGGGGAGCACAAACCATATACTAAGAAAGTGGAATGTAAATGTAGGTCCCTCACCTAGGCAAGTGTAGTGTGTTGAGAGGAGCTGGGAGTACTAGAAAAGCCCAAAGGTAAGTACCACAACCCACCCCAGTGACCAGTAAAACAGGAGTAAATCACAGTAAGTTTCCCAGATCACACACAGAAATGAGAAGAAGAATTATGCAAAACCCAGAAGAGACTGCAAGACAATAGTGGATTCCTGGACAAGAAGGCCTGTGGAAGAAGGGGACCAAGTCCAAGAAGCAAAGAACAGTCCAGAAAGAACAGGAGCCCCTGTTAACCCATATGAAAGTGCAAAAGGAGAACCACCGACGGAGAAAAAAAGTTATTACTGCACCCAAGAAGACGAAGTTGGGTTCCTGGAGGGTACAAGTGATGTCCCACGCCTAATGGAGGATTGCAGTCGGGTTTCCATCATCGGAGTCCGCCAACAAGCCTTGGCACACGAAAAGCTTATGGTTAGCGGAAAATAGCGCTGCAGGGACCACGAATGACCAGGTGGACTCTACCCAAGAGAGGGAATCAGAGGGGGCCGTCAGCAACACAGAGAGCCCACAGAACACCAGGCAGCACATACAGAAGTCCCACAGGATGGGGACAAGAAAGTTGCAGAAAAGGTCCACTCAGCACTATGATAAAGGCTCCCAAACCACTTAAGAACCACTCAGGAAGCTGTGTGTCGCTGGATAGAGTGCTGGGGGGCAGAGCTACAAGATGCAGGAAGGGCTTGGAAAAAGGATGCCAACAAGCCTTGGCAGCTGCAAAAGATGCAGTGCACGGGGGTACTGTCTTGTGTGGGGAGGCAAGGCCTTACCTCCACCAAAGTGGACAGCTGGAAAAGAGAACTTTCTGGACCACTTCAGTCAACAACCCGTAATGCAGGATCCATGCAGCTCAGCAGGAGAGGGGATCCATGCAGCTGGTCATTATTGCAGCTGGTACCTGCAGAAGCAGGGAAGAGACTCCTTCACCCCAAGGGAGATTCCTTTTTCCTTCTGATGCAGGCTGAAGACGGGCTGTCTTCACAGGATGCACGACCGGGAAACTGTTGCTGTTGCTGGCAGGAGCCGAAGATACAATGTTGCCGCAGGCGCCTTGCTTCTTTGTTGCCACTTGTAGGTTCCTGGAGGGTCCAGATGCAGTTTCTTAAGTGAGAAGTCGAAGTGGAGGATGCAGGGGATTCCTGCTGGTGTCTTGCAATCCGAATCCGAGGAACCACCCAAAGGAGAGACCCTAAATAGCCCTGAAAGGGGGATTGGTCACCTAACCAGGTAAGCATTTATCAGGGGAGAGCTCTGATGTCACCTGCTGGGACTGGCCACTCAGATGCTCCCAGAGTTCCCTGCCAACCATGAATCCAGGATGGCAAAACCAAAGGACCCTCTGGAGGAGCTCTGAGCACCACCCTGGGGTGGTGATGGACAGGTGTATGATCACTCACCTTTCCTTTATCTAGTTTTGCACCAGAGCAGGGACTCGGGATCCCTGAACTGGTGTAGACTGGTTTGTGCAAGGAGGACACCAAATATGTACTCCAAAGCATTTTCAGTGGCTTGGTGAGGCTACCCCTCCCAATCCTGTAACACCTATTTCCAAAGGAAGAGGGTGTAACACCTCTCTCCCAAAGGAAATAATTTGCTCTGCTTCCTGGGCTTGAGCTTTTCAAGCAACAGGAGGGCAGAAACCTGCCTGAGAGGTGGCAGCCGCTTGGGCATCCTGGAAACCCTCAGAAGGCTGAAATGGCAATACTGGGGTTCCTTTAAGGAGCCCCCAGAGTGCATGGAATCATACAACCAATGCTTGCAAAAGCCTTGGGGTATGATTCCAATACGCTTGATACCAAACATGCCTATGTTCGAGTTACCATTATGTAGCTGGATATGGGTAGTGACCTATGTCCAGTAGACATGTAAAATGGCGTCCCCTCACCAACGAAGTCCCGGAAAAAAGGCCTGCTGGCCATAGGGACACCTCTGCTAGTGCAGGGGTGCCCTCACACACATGTACATTGCACCCTGCCCTATGGGCTGGAGGGCCTGTCATAGGGGTGACTTATAAGTGACCTGGTGCAGTGAAAATGACAGTGGAAGGGTGCTTGCACCTTTTCATGCAGGCTGCAATGGCAGTCCTGCAGAACCCTTTGTATTGGCTCCCTATGGGTGGGAAAAGATATGCTGCAGCCCATAGGGATCCCCTGGAACCCCAATGCCCTGGTTACCTAGGTACCATATACTCAGGACTTATAAGGGGGCACCAGTATGCCAATTGTGGGTGAAAAACAGACTTTTGCGAGAGAGAGCATAATTACTGGGGTCCTAGTTAACAGGATCCCAGTGAACACAGTCAAACACACTGACAATAATGCAGAAAATGGGGGATAGCCATGCCAAGATTGAGGGTACTTTCCTACAATATATATATATATATATATATATGCACTTAAAAAAACCAAAGGTTATAGGGACGTTATAGTTAGGCCCTCATTTTAAACATACAAAACCATGGAAATTTACCTGTTATAGTTATAGTTATCTCAAGTACCTAACTCGTGCCCTAAGGTAACTGTAACTCTCGCTAAAATGAAATTGACATTATCATTGATGTTATCAGAAATGTCATGAGTGCCGTGATTAGCAGTGCATGGCGAGGGCATGAGTTCTAATTACCTTTGTTTTTTTCAGTGATTTTCTGTGTTTTTTTTAACATAAAGTATTTTTCATTACTATACATTAATCAAACCACAGCCACACACGACCTGCAGCCAACCCCTAAAACAACCCAACCCGGTGCTGCACATAGCCTTTGACCATGCACAGCAGGGCTTGGCCACAAGGCCTGTGGCCAACCCCTATAACCAACCAAACATGCACTGCGCACAGCCTTTGGGCATGCTTGCCAGGAGTTGCCCGCGGCCTGTCTCTCTGGGTGTGTGAATAGGTGTGAGAGGGTGTATCTTGGTGTGAGAGTGGCTGTGAGAGTGTCTGTATGAGTGTGAGAGTGGATGCATCAGTGTCTTAGTGGGTCTGTAAGTCGGTGTGTCAGTGTCTGTGTGGGTCTGTGAGTGGGTGTATGAGAGTTTTAGTGGGTCTGTTATTGGGTGTGTGAGTATCTGAGTAGGTCTGTGAGTGGGTGCGTGAATGTCTGGGGGGTCTGTGAGTGGGTGCGTAAGGGCCTGAGTGGGTGTGTGAGTGGGAGAAAGAGATTGAAAAAGAGAAACTGAGAGAGACAGAGAGAGAGAAAGAGAATGAGAGGGAGAGAGATAGATAGATTTTTAGGCTTTGAGGAATGATATACTTAGAATGAGATATTTCTGGACAAACTGAAATAAAGAAAAAAGGAAAAGTGTATTTTTCTATTAAAATGAGTGAAATCACCTTTCAGTATAAATCTTAAACTTTTGAAGTTTAAAATAAATTAGAGAGGGAAAATGACCACGGACACACCTGGAGCAGAACATTCATGTTTCAGTGTTCAAACTCATATTTGCATGCAGGAAAACAGATGAAAACTCCGCTTTCTGCCAGTGGGAGCTGTTTGGCAGCCCCTGCTGTCAGAAAGAGGACTTTGATTGCTTTTGCTTCATGGGAGATGTCTACTCCCACCATGGAAAAGCAAACAGCTATGTCATGGCGGTGGGCTCCCTGGCCCACCGCAGGAGCCAGCCCTGGGGTTGCCAGTCCCCGGGGCTATCATTGGCTCCTTGATGAGGGCCACATGCCCCCCCACCATTGGATTTGCCACAGTGAGGTGGTGGTCCCCTGGGCCGGGCTCTGAAACGGACCTTCTCCTTCAGATGCTTTAGCTCAGGGGAAGTGGTTGTTCCCGGGCCACAGGGGGGTTGAGGGCTCCCCCGCATTATATATGATTGAAGCCCTGAGGAGGTGGCAGTCCCCAGGGCTCTGGTGGAGGGGACAACTGGCACTCCACATTACATTTGGTAGATGCACCGGGGAGGTGGAGGTCCCTGAGGCTGCAGAGGGGGCTGGGTGGCCCTCTTGCATTACATTTTGTAGAAGGACCAGGGGAGTGGTGGTCCCCTGGGCTGTGGGAGGGCTGCAAAGCAGAAGGTGGTGGTCCCAGAAGGTGAAGGGGAGGCTGGGTGCCCCCCGCATAGCATTACTGTTGTGGCCTGGTGAGGTAGCAGTCACCAGAGCTGCGGGGGCCACCCAGACCCCGCATTCCACTTTATATTGACCCCACGCGCCCCCCCCCCACATATTACTGAAACATGGCCCTGGGGAGGTGGCAGGCCCTGGGACATGAGGGGTCCACAGGACCCTCCCTCCATTAACTAAAGCCTTTTGCCATGGGAAGGTGGTGGTCCCTGTGGTGTGGGGGGACCTGGTGCAGCCCCCAACACTACCTTTAATTTGAGGCAAAGGGAGGTGGTGGTCCCTGGGGCTGCAGGTGGGACTGGGTGGCCCCCTCACATTACATTTGATAGAAGCCCTGGTGGTCGTCTGGGCTATGGGATGGCTGTGCAGCCCCCCGCACACACAAACAAATCTTTGCCTCAGGGAGGTGGCATCCCTGGAGCCGTGGGAAAGCCAGGTGGCCACCTGCATGTCATTACTATTGCAGCCCAGGGAGGTGAAGGTCCCAGGGGCTGGTGTGGGTGTGCCCAATAATCACACAGATTTGGAGGAAGGTTTTAAGATGTGTGTCTGAGGTCACTTCCTCCATTATGCCGCAGGACCAATTGCCATGCTTACTCCACATGAGGGTGGTGACCGAGAGGACCAGGCAAATAGTTGTTTTTCACAATTTGACCCTAGTAATGGCTAAATGCTGCATAGCCATGTTATAAAAGCCAGCGGCAGCCCCACCCAACCACTTATGGCAGAAAGATGTTGCGAGTTGGGCATCAGCTGCATATGCAATATGAATAGACAGCAGGACAAAAGATGGCAGGTGTAACCTATGGGAACAGTGGGAGGTCTACCTAGAGAAACTGAATGGAATACACAACAATTAGTCCAGTTGGACTGTGATCATGCAGCCAACATCGAGGTCACCACTTAAGAATTTATTCCACTTCACAGTATCTTGGGTTGGCACGGAAGGGCATGTGCAGTGAACAGTACTTTAAACTGAGTATAACAGCTTTCAGGGGAACTGCCGAGAGGGCCATGAGACACCCCAAGAATATTGGTGGATTGGATCAAGGGACAACATTTGATCTATTACTTCTGTCAGAAAGACAGGGAGGTGGGGGGCAAGAAGCAGACACTGTTTCATTCCTTTTACAGATGTTCTATGGGTTTTCTGTATTGAGACTGTTCCATTCATTATATATGAAGTGGGAGGGTGCTTATGGGGATTGCAATGATCCTGATATACTGTTGTGTATGTCATAATGTACAATGTACGTTAATGCCTTATGCATATCCCCTATGCCTCTGTTACTGTATGCAAGCTACCATTTCTGTAATAATACAATAAAGATATTTAAAGAAAAAAGGTTAAAAACATATGAAAATGATGGTATTTCACTGTCAACATGTTTCAGACACCAAACATGAGACATGTCAAGTGTCCGTGGCTTTCAGCAGGTCTCAGATTCCTTTGAAACTACCCACTTTTCAAATGTTCACATGCAGGCTAAATCTAAAGTAGGATAGATAGGGTGCATGACAGAGGTGAGTGGCTGGAAAATGAGGACTACTTACTATTAAGAGGGAGGGGTTAAGGGAGGAGTAATAAGGAGTTAAGGGAAAGCTAGGAAGGGTTTGAGGGACAAGCACCTATCCACAAAAGTAAGCCCCTTCCTATTCACAAACCGCCTTTCCACATAGTTACATAAGCCAAGAAGGGCCCAGAATAATCAGAAATGTACTCCTGCTCAAAGGTGGAGAATGTCCAGAACCACACAAGCCCACGCACAAATATTGCAACACCCTTCCATAGAAAATAATGGTGGTTGGGACTTAAACTAAAAGCCCATAAGACTCACGCTAAAATAAATACAATTATTCAAACTGTTTAAATAGATAGCTTTTTATTTTTTTAATTAATTTCTTAAAATAAAACAGTTGTTAATTTCGATTAGAATAAGTTTCATCTTTTATAAAAATTGAAAAATAATCAAATCTTTACATGTCTTAAAAATAATTAAATTATTCTTAATGACTTTTATTCACTACTTTTAATCATTTTAATTGTATAGTAAAAGCTATTTGTTAATTTAGGTGTGTTATTTTTCTAGTAAAACTAGAGATAACATAATATTTATAATTATCTTCAGAGTAATTATATTTTTAATTTAAAATTAAGGTAATAGTGCTGTAATATTTTACAATTCATCTAGAAGAAATATAAAACAATAATTAACATAACAATATTTTTTCTATTTAGTTTTTTAAAGTTTAATGAACTTTTTAACTTTTCTTTATACTTTACTATAGGTATGTCTCTACCCTGGTTGTCAAGGACTCCTCCTACATGTGAACATTTACAAATAGTATCTTTAAACTCATAAAATAGAATCTGCCCCTGAATTTGGAGTATAGGGACATGTAAGTGTACACCTTTTAAGTAATGTTACACTCGTAAATGGTGAAACACCTTTAGTAATAAAGATACTCAAAAGTATAGGAGGAAACTTAAATGTGTAGATTTACTTACATGTAGAGTTTAGGCCGATTTACAAATTGGAGGTACAGATACTCTGTTGCATGAGTGACAGAGTATTCTTACCACCAATATAATGGTCTGCCCACTGAACTTATATGATGGTGGATCATAGTTTAGCAATGGCGGAAACTACTTTATTGCTTTGGCCAATCTTCTCTGAAGGCCGTCAGTGGAATGACTATATGTCCATCTGCCCAATTTAGTTGGGAGGCATAAAGCCATTTTTTACTGGCTATCACCATCAGGAAAACCTTAGTGATAAGGGGCAGTAAAAAATTATAAATGCCCCCCTCACCATGGGATATAACCCCCTGGCGAGGGGGACATGTTTTAAAAAAAACTCCTTCTTCATAATTTTCTTTAAAAAAAAAAAAAAAAAAATAGTTGATGGATTGCTCTGTCAAGTTGGCCATGCTGTGAGTCAAAGTTAACAAAGCACTTACAGGAATGGCATGATAGCAGTTCCTGCAAATTCTTAGGTAATGACTGCCGGTGTTAGAAATGGGGTCACTGGTTAGAAGTCAGTTTGCAATCTGTCCAAGCAGGGACCCTCACTCTTGTCAGGGCAATGGAGATACACCTAGATAACCCATGCTTACCTCCTTGGTAGCTTGGCCCAAGCAGTCAGGCTTATCTCAAAGGCAATTTGAGTATTTGTACCAACACACACAGTAATACAGTGAAAACACTACAAAATGGACACCTCACCAGTTCAGAAAACTAGCCGATATTTATCTAAATCAAACAAGATCAAAATGACAAAAATCCAACATACACAAGTAAAGTTATGAATTTGTAAACTAAAAAGAGTCTTACTCCATAGAAAATAATGGAAATGTTGTTGTTACACAAAGTACCTGGTTTGCCTGCTTCAACATGCTTATCTCCACACACCATCTCTGTGAGATGTTGAAAATCCCAATAACCACACACTATGTGGAGACCTAAACATCCCAGTAACCACGCAGTATCTCTGTGGGACTTATCTATTGTTATCTTTAGACGCTATTATTGTTTGGACTTGACCATAATAATCTTCACAACACTCTATCAGTAAAGACATGAACATCTCTATAGCAACTCACTATATAGAAGCTTGAATATGAGCATCATTATCTTCACAAACTCTCTTCACACTATAGGGCTGATTATGAGTTTGGTGGAGGAGGTTGCTCTGTCACAAACGTGACGGATATCCTGTCCATCGTGTTACAAGTTTCATTATATCCTATGGAACTTGTAAAACTGTGGACGGCATATCCGTTTGTGACAGAGTAATCCCCACCGCCAAACCCGTAATCAGGCCCTATATCATTTTTGGAACTTGAACATGTTTGCCTTCACACATAATCTTTGTCAGATCTTGGACATCACTATAATCACACACTACTCTGTGGGGACTTGAGCATCAATAGGACCACACACTATGGGGCTCATTATGAATTTGGAGATCTGGGCCGCCATGCCGGCGGTGGCAGTAAATACCGTCATCTGGCATGGCGTCCAAGGCCGCCATATTATGAACTGCCCAAAACCCCACAGCGGAAGACACCGCCCCCACCAGTGGTAATGCTGGCGGGGGCGGTGTATTCCTATCCGACAGGGCTGCACTGCCAGAGAAAGGCTGGCTGAATGGGTATCTTGGGGCGATTTGTGGCCCCCCTGGGGGCCCCTGCACTGCCCCTGCACTTGGCATGAGCTGTGCAGGGGCCCCCATGCAGTGCCCGGTCGCGCAGGTCACTGCCCGATTTACGGGCAGTGATCTGTGCGACGGGTGCAGCTGACCCCCTGCACAGAGGCATTGACGACAGCTCCATGTGGAGCCGCCTGCAATGTCCCGGCCATGCATTCTGCTGGGCCGGTGGGCGTAAACAATGTTTTCGCCCGCCGGCCCAGCAGAATGTTCATTAACACCACAGTGTTCACAATGAGGGCCTATATCTGTGTGGACTTGAATATCATTATCTCCATACACTCTGTCAATAGGTAAATGAACACTACTATATTCACACAAGGTGAAGGCTTAGACATTCCTATAAAAACACACTATCTCAGTTGGGTCTTTAACACACTGTCTCTGTGAGGGCTTGGATATCATTACCTCTGCACACTACCATTATATGGACCTGACCATTTTAACCTCCACAAACTTCATTATCTTCACACACTCTCTGTGTGGAGACATGAAGATTATCGTCACAATCTATCTTTTTGGGCACTTGAACAGGCTTATGTTCTCACACAATCTGTGAAATCTTGAGAATCCAAATAACCACACAGTAGCTCTGTGGGGACTGGAATATCACAATAACCACACCCTGGGTCCAATTCACAAACTTAAACGTACAATTTTGTGTATGTTTACTCTTTTTCTGCATTCACAAACAAATTATTTAATAGTGACTTTATGACTGCAGAGACTCTGCAGTCAGAGTGGAGAACTAGATCGGAATAAAATGGAGTGGGGTAGATTGTAGTGAACAGAGGTAAATTGAGTGGAATCAAGTGGTGTAGATTGGGATGGATTGGATTGAAAACAAGTGAAGTTGAGGGGGTAAATTAGAATGACGTGGGGTAGATTGGAATGGAGTGGTTTGAGTAGAGTAGATTGGAGTGGAGTGAGGCAGATTGGGGCAGATTGGTGTGGAGGTGGGTAGAGTAGAGTGGGGTAGATTCGAGTGGAGTGGGGTTGGTAGATTGGAGAGGGGTAGATTGGAGTGGGGCAGATTGGGGTAGAGTGGAGTGGTGTAGATTGGAATGAGTGGGGCATAGTGGTGAGGAGCAGAATGGGGTGAATTGGGGTAGATCGAGTGGAGTGGAGTAGATTGGAGTGGAGTGTGGTAGATTGGAGTGGAGTGGGATAGATTAGGATGGAATAGAATGGGGTGAATTGGAGTGGAGTGGGTTGATTATGGTAGATTGGGGTAGAGAGGCATAGACTGGGGTGTCTCAGGGTAGACTGGAGTAGAGTGAGGTAGATTAGGATGGAGTGGAATGGTGTAGATTGGAGTGGGGCATATTGGGATGGAGGTGGTTATACTGGGGTGAAGTAGAGAGGGTTATATTAAGGTAGATTAGAGTGGAGAGGGGTAGGTTGAGTGCTTTTAGAGGGGTTAGGTGGGATAGATTGGGGAGAAGTGTAGTGGGGAAGATTAGAGTGGAATGGGGCAGATTGGAGTGGAGTGTGTTGGATAGATCTGAGTGGAGTAGATTGGAGATGAGTGGGGTAGATTGGATTGGAATAGAGTCAAATTGGGTACATTTGAGTGGAATGTGGTGGTTTGGAGTGGAGTCAGTGGGGTGAATGGAGTGGGGTAGATTGGAAAGGGGTAGACTAGGATAAAGTAAAGTTGGGTATATTGCAATGGAATGGGGCAGAATGAAGTAGAGTGGAGCAGATAGATTGGGGTAGATTGGAGTAGATTGGGGTAGATTGGGGTAGAGTGGAGTGGGTAGATTGGGGTACAATGGAGTGGGGTGGGTAGGTATGGGTTAGATTACAGTGGAGTGGAGTGGGATAGATTTGGTATATTGGAGTGGGGAAGATTGTGGTAGATTGAGGTTGGGTGGAATAGATTGGGGTCAATTAGAGTGGGGTAGATTGGAGTAGAATGGGATTGATTGGAGGGGAGAAGAGACTGGAGTGAATGGGATTGATTGGAGTGGAGTCAGATAGAGGGGGTAGCTTGTGGGATATTGGTGTGGGATAGATTGGGATAGAGTGGAGTGGGATAGATTGGAGTAGACTGGAGTGGGGTAGATTGGAGAGGAGTGGATATTAGAGCGGATTGGGGTAGATTGGGGCTGAGTGGGGTAGACTGGGTGGAGTCATGTAGATTGGTGTAGATAGGATTGGAGTGGGTGGGATAGACTGGAGTGGCATTGAGTGGGTTAGATTGGAGTGAAGTGGGATTGATTGGGGTGGGTTGGGTTAGTTTCAGTAGAGTGGAGTAGGGTAGATTGGATTGGGGTGGGGTGGATTGGAGAAGAGTGGAGTGGAGTGGATTGTAGTGGAGTGGGGTAGATTGGAGTAGAGTGGGTTAGACTGACGTGGATTGGAATGGAGTGGGGTAGGTTGGGGTAGATTAGAGTGAAGTGGGTTATATTGGAGTGGAGTGTAATAGGTACATTGGGCTAGACTGGTGTGGAGTGTGGGTAGATCCTCAACCTTCTCTGCCGGACCTATATCTCCCCCACCTCAAGGAACTCCACTGGCTACTAGTAAAAAAGAGATGCCTATTCAAGCAACTTACCCATATGTACAACGCTCTTCACAACCTGGGGCCTGCATTCTACCAAAAAGCCAGACTACTCTGATCCACCTCCCTATTGATCACCCACACTCCCCACATTCACAGAAGCGCCAGCAGAGGACACTCCTTCACCTGCTTGGTACCTCCCCTACAGCTCTGCTTCTCCCCTTCTCTCCCTGAATTCCTGAAGCATTCAAGACCTGCCTATTTGACTACACCTACTGCATCTTCCAAGCACCTGGATACCCTTGTGGTTAAGAGGTAGCACTTTACAAATTGACTGATTGATTGATTGGTTGAGTAGATTGGGGTAGATTGGAGTAGAGTAGGGTAGAATGGAGTAGAGTGGGGTAGGTTTGAGTTGGCAGGACTGGAGTGGGGTAGTTTGGAGTGGAGTCAGGTAGACTGATGTGGAGTTATGTGTAGTGACGGTAGTTTGGGATAAATTGAGGTGTTTGGAGTGGGATAGATTGGGGTGGTGTGGATTGAGGTAGATTGAAGTAGAGTGTGGTAGATCGGGTAGATTGGAATGGAGTGTGGTAGAATTTAGTAATAGGATAGATTGGAGTGGAGTGGGGTAAGTGGTGGTTTAAGTGGTATGGATTGGAGGGGCATAGAGTGGAGGGGTGTAGAGTAGATTGAAAAAGGGTGGAGTGGTGTAGAGTTGAGTGATGTGTCATAGAGTGTCTTAGAGTGGAGGGGCATAGAGTGGAATGGCATGTCAGAGTTGAGTGTCATGTAGTGTTGTGGAGCGTAGTGGCATATCGTATAGTGGCATGGCGTAGTGTAATGTGAATTTGATTAGAGTAGAGTATAGGGTCATATAGTGGAGTAGAGTGTTGTAGAGTGGAGTGTTGTAGATTGGAATGGTGTAGTATGGAGTATTCAAGGATGGGGGAGCATACAGCCTTGAGAGACAACATTTTTCCATTTGAAATGATAAGTACATTTGCACAGACATACAGTTTTACTGCACACAAACAGTAATGCGTGTATTGATGTGTTTTGCTTATATATAAATATTTGTTTTTACCACACTTCAGAATTTCAAAAGTGTGGTTCATTTATACTTTTGTAATTCTGATATATTCTGAAATATCAGCACAGCATGTTTACATATATTTACTTTTTTGTGTGCTAGTGAAAAAAAGTATTACCTTTCACAGGAAGATTGTCACATAAATTATCTCACTTTGAAGTCAGAAAAAGAAAAGTAAACACCAATCTCCCTTGGAAGACAGAGTCTGACATTCGACATCTGCCTTTGAAAGCACAGAAAATGAGGACAAGATAAGAACAAGATTTAAAGGCCTGTTCACAGAAAACGAGCACTCAGAAGAATATAGTAAATAGGCAATCCTGTTCAGGAGGGACAAACTCAAGCTTGACAGCCTAAAACAAATAAAGGCAGCAAATGGAAAGCTATTAACTGCGAGTTACAGACCACAAAGCCAATGGTAAGCAATGGATGGAATGCATTCTCAGGGAACTTTCAGAATGCCCACAAAAACTCAGTATTAAACCATAAAGCTGCTCTGTGTGGTAGACTTTGACCTAAAAAGAGGGCCTAAAATAATGAGAAATGTACTCCTGATCAGAGCTGTACTACATTCAGCATCACCCATGCTCACACACAGTGCTGCAACACCCTCCCATAGAAAATAATGGAGATGGGGCGCATGTTTAAAATTTTTTAATTATTTAAACTGTTTAAAATATAGTGAAGTTATATTTATTATTTATTAACATTTCTAAAACTAAAATATAATTACTAATTTGATTTAACACATTTGTTTCATCTTTGTAATACAAGATTAACCCAGTAATAATATTTATTCAAAATAATTACATGGCTGTTTATTCAATATATCCCCTTTAATAATTTAAACACATATTTTTTAAATTTAGTGGGATTCTTTTTTTAGTTAAACTTTAGACAAAATGTTTCTATTTTGCATTTACTATGCTCACAATAACTAAATGTGTCATTTAAAATTATTATAATGCTGTAATGCTTTAATATGATTCTATATTTAAAAGAAATATATCTAATTAACTTAAATGCTATTTTTTTAACTTAAAAAAAAAACTTTTGAACACTTCCATATACTTTACCATAGTGAGATCTCCATCCTGGTAGTGGAAATCTCTACCTACATGTGAAACGTTACAAGTAGTAACTTTAAACCCATAAATTTGTCTCCAGTCCCAGAATTCAGTTTGTTTGAATGTGTCAGTGTACTCTTTTGAGTAACTTTACACTTGTAAATGGAAAATCGCCCAAAGTAGTAAGGCAACTCAAAGCATAAGTGTAAACATACACATGAAGTGTTATTGATTTGTAAGTTTACATTTCTGAGTAAGCCCTATTGGTTTGTGACTCATATTTTATAGTAAGTAAGTATTTCTACTGTAGTGCTATGTCACGCATGATCTTTGTTCACATGTGAACATGATTATCTTCACACACTGTCTGTGTGGGGACTCAAATATCATTCATTTCTACCATTACCTGTCTAGGTACTTGAACATGATAGGGGCCCAAAACATTATTTTTATACACCATCATTCTGGGAACTTGACAATGATTATCTTTTCACACTATTTCAGTGGGGCCCTAAACTCTACTATTATCACACAAGATTTGGAGGCTTGGCTATGTCTATAATCAGTCACTATATTTGTGAAGACTTGAATATCATCACCTTTACTTCCTATAATTGTATGGACTTGACCATGATAATCGCCACACACATTGATGATAGGGGTGTAAACATCACTGTAATCACACACTATGTGGCTTGAACAGGCTTATATTTACACACAATCCATGTGGGGACTTAAGCATTATTATTGTCACACACTATCTGTGTGGGGACATTTACATGCTCACCTTCACAAACCATCTCTGATGATAGGGACGTAAACATCACTGTAATCACACACTATGTGGCTTGAACAGGCTTATATTTACACACAATCCCTGTGGGGACTTAAGCATTATTATTGTCACACACTATCTGTGTGGGGACATTAACATGCTTACCTTCACAAACCATCTCTGTGAGATCTATAACATCCCAATAACTACATATTATCTCTGTGGGCACTTGAACACTGCTATACTCACCCACCACCACTGTGGGCACTTGAATACCCTTACCTTTACATACTATCACTGTATGGACATGACCATGGTATCCTCCATACACTACCAGTACAGACTAGAACACCATATGCATGGGCTTGACTATGATATCCTCTATACTCTGTCATTAAGGGCTTGAACAACACTATAATCACACATTTTGAGGAGGATTGAACATGCCTATAATTACACACTATCATAATGGGGGCTTGAGCATCATTATTGTCACACACTATGAGTGTGGGTACTTGAACATGCTTACCTTCACAAACCATCTCTGTGAGAACTTAAACATTCAAATAACTACATATCATCTCTGTGGGCACTTAAACATTCGAGTAATCACACCCTATCTCTGTGGAGACTTGAACATTTGTGTAATCACACACTACTTCTGTGGGGACTTGAACATTGCTATACTCACAAATTACCTCTATGAGCACTTGAATATCCTTACCTTTGCTCACTGTCAGTGTATGGACTTGACCATGATATCCTCTATACACTTGGACACCATTATATGCATGGGCATGATGATGATATCCTCTATACGCTTTCAGGAAGGAAATGAACACCATTATAATCATACACTATGTGGAGGATTGTACATGGCCATAATTACACACTATCTCAGTGGGAATATGAGCACTATGCTCTTCATGCACTGTCAGCATGGAGATTTGATCATTATTCTTATGCACTATCTTCATGGGAAGTCGAACATGCTTACCTTGCCACACCATATGTATGACGTCTGAACATCCAAAAATCTACACACTATCTCCATGGGGATTTTAACGTACCAGTAACCACACGCTATCTCTGTAAGGACTTGCACATTACTATAATCACACACTATCGCTGTGGGGACTTGAAGATCATTACATTTAACATCTGGGACTTACTAGGACTTGAACATTCTAGTAACCACACACTATCTCTGTGACACCTGAACATCACTATAATCACACACTAGCTCTATCTGGACTTGAAGATCATTACCTGGATATACTATCACTGTATGGACTTGACCTTGATAATCTCCACACACTCTGGTGGTTGGGACATCAACAACTCTGTAATCAGACACTATGAGAAGGCTTGAACATGCCCAGATCAAACATTTTCTCTGCCCACAGGCTGGTGGTGTATACCGCCACATTATGTGTGCAGCGTCCAACCTGCCACATCTCCACTCATACCGCCATGGCGATATGAACCACCGGGCTGGAGATGTTCATCTCTGACCCGCTGGTCCACACAAGACCTCCGGCGGTATAATGACCCGATCTACCACCATGGTTTCCTCGGCGGTAGCACCGCCATGAAAACCATGGCAATATGGCTACCGGTGACAAGAAATTCCTGCCCTATCACTGGTAGAAGGCTCACCCACCTACACACAGCAATCACCTAACACCCCAACCCTGCTAGAGTCACAGCACCCCAACCCCATCCCCTACACCCCCTCTCCACATGCATGCACACAGACACACACACACCATGCATACACCCATTCACTTACACTCCCATACACGCATTCACTCACACTCATTCATACACACATTCACTCACACATACTCACACATTCAGGGATGCACCCACACTTACATGCTCACATGCTAACATGCATACATACTGACATGCAGACGCGCACTCACTGTAACATTCATACATGCATTCACTCATATTCACACATCCACGCATACACCACAACACTCACAGACGCATTCACACACGTACACACATGCAGACACCACACACTCAGACACCCGCACACAACACCCCTCTCCGCTGTTGGACACCCGATTTACCTTGTCCGGTGAGGAGGTCGTCCGGCAGGAAACGGGAAGAGGTGCTGCTACCACCAGCAGCGCCCGCCAGCAGGACATCGTTAGGCCATTTGTATGGTCAAAATACGGTTGGGGGCGTCCTACTGGCAGGGTGGTGCAGGTGGTAGCACCGCTCAGGCTCCTCTGACAGCCAGCATGGCTGCTGACAGATTTCAGCCCAAGTTGCGGCAGACTCCTGCAGTGTCCAAAATGTGGTGGCCTGGAGACAGCCAGCGGTCTCCTGGCACCCGTGGCTTTGGTGGTTTCACTTTGAGACCGCCAAAGTCATAATGTGGGCCTATATGTGTGGAGACTTGAACGTTATCTTCACACAGTATTTTTCTGGGTACTTATGTGTTTACCTTCACAAATCATCATTACTAGGAGGCCTTAAAAATCCCAATAATCACACGCTATCTTTGTAGGGACTTAAACATCCCAATAACCACATATGCTTTCTGTAGGGACTCGAGCACAATTAGCTTCACATATTCGGTACATAGAGATTTGAACATTGTCTTCACACACTATTAATATGGGGACTTGAACATGCTTGCTTTCACACAGCAGCTTTATGATGTCTTGAGCATCCCAATAATCACACACCTCTGTGGGAACTTGAACATGGCAGTGACTACATACTATCCCTGTGGGGACTTGAACATTTTGATAACCACACAGTATCTCTGTGGGGAGTTAAACATCCCAGTAACCACGTACTGTCTCTATGGGGACTTGAACATCACTATAATCACACATTATCTCTGTGGAGACTTGAGCATCATTATCTTCACACACTATTTATGTGGGGACTTGACCCTGCTTACCTTCACATACCATCTCTATGATATCTTCAACATCCCAATAGCTACATAGTATAGGCCCGATTTACAAAGGTAAACTTTACCTTTTGGTCTAAACTTGGAACAAAAGTCTACTGTTATGACTTTGGAAATTCACAAAGGCCATTTAAGAGTACTATTATTACGTCTGTACTTGGGGCCAATCTCCATTCCGTGTGCAGACCTAAAGAAAACAAAAAAGTTGTACACTTAGACTTTTGATCCAAAGTCTAAGTCTAATCAAAAGTCTAAGTTTACCTTTGTGAATCGAGCACTATCTCTGTGGGGACTTGAACATTGCTAAAATCACACACTATTATTGTAGGGAGATGAACACCATTATCTTTAGTTGCTACTTCTGATGGGGTCTTTCATCATGGTTATAGACAGCATCTGCGAAAAGAATACTATACTATCATGATCACATATGACCTCTGTAGGCAGCATCACACACCATTGCTAGGCAGACATTAATGATACATGCAAATCGTAGGGAGATGTACCATAATAGCTTCTTTAAAATTTAAATAATCACACTGAATTCTACTCCACCATATTGTGTGATTCCATTATTTAATTTATTATTATTTATTTGCTATCCCCTTATGTCCTGAGACTTTGAACACTAGCCATAAAGTTACAGTTTACATTTTCTTTCTGCAATCCAGATATATTATAATTTCTGATGCATTGTTAATATAATCCATCTATTATGTACCCTTCACATATGTGTAGCTATTTAATTATGAATAGATTACTGTGGTATTTGTGTATACTGCTGATAAAATAAACAATTATTCCTGTACAGATGACTGTATTCCAACACAAATAGTAATGATGAAGTAAGGGCCTCATTACGAGTGTGGTGGTCCATGGACTGCCACATTCGTGGTGACAGTCAGACCACTACACTCCAGGTGGTCAGACAGCCACATTATGACCCTGGTGGGCGGACATGCCTAAAGACTGCCGTCCCTGCCAGGAACATTGTTCCGGACATGGTGGCGGCAGTCAGGGTTGTACACAGCTAGGGTGACGCTGAACTCAGTGCTGTCTGGCTAATTACATCCCACTCACCACCAGCCTTTCCAAGGCGTTTGCACCGCTGGCGAGTGCTGGGGGCCATGGTTTAGCTGAATGAGCCTAAATCTAATCATGATGGCTGAGTCTTCTAGGGCTGCCTTCCACCCCCCTCATTCTTCATGCAGTAGAGGCCCCAAGTGCTTCTCCCTTTTCTGTAGCCATTTTGTCAAACACAGGTTGGATATTTTGTTCCCACACCATCACACCATCACAACATTGAGTGTGATATACACTTCTAAATATTTGAAATGGTGTGAAATGATCTGGAGCTCTTGGGCCATCCGCAGGTCCTGGGGTTATGCCTTGACCAGGAACACTAATATCTTAGCCATATTAAAGTATCTGTAGTCTCTCCAAAGATGCAACATATGTGTAGGGTACGAAGGGCCGACTTCTTTGGGTTTGTCAGGAAAATGAGGACATCATGATTGTAGAGGGCCACTCTAACTCAAATGCCATCTTCCCACTTAAACTCTAAGGGCTGAGTGTTAATCTGTAATGATTTCAGCAGAGGTTCAATTGCAATGGCAAAAAAAGGGGGAAGTCCTGCCTCATTTGAATGTGTTAGGAATTTGATCTGTCTTGTCCCATTAAAATCTTGGAAGATACATACGTGTAATGTTGTCAGACATATGTTATGTCACATATACAATATGTATTTGGAACCAAAGTTAAGTTTCCACAGGAGAACAAAGAGACAGCACAAACCTTTGCATGGTTAAATGAGTCATCTATTCCTTCAGAGAATATAGCACTGTGTAGTAGAGCTAGCCTATTTCTTTGTCATCTGTGACGCGGCGACAAGGTATTGTGAATCTAAAGTGAGCACTTGAGACTCAAGGTCAATCATTGCTTGTTGCATTTATGCTCATTGCCATTGAGAAAGCTGACAATGTCCCCCCTTATGATCAATTTAAAGGCCTCCCAAAGGACTCTTGGAGAGTCAAATGAAGCCTGAATATTATTGTGATAAGTGTCAATGGCATACCCTATTCATATTGTGTATGTTGTGCCCCAAAGGGACCATGAACCTCCATTTCATGGCCCATTGCCAGGCAAAGCTCCATGGTTTAGTGGTCCGAAATCCACAAATAAGAATTTGAATCTCAATAACTGGATGCAGCTCTGAACAAGGCAGCAAAAAAATAATCCGGATGAGACAAAATGTCATGGACCCCTGAGTAAAAGGTAAACCCCTTTCTTGTGCATGAGACATGCATCACATAACAGACAGTCTGAGGGCCTCTGGAGGACGTTAACTGCATTTGACATGTCACAAGATCATCCTCCACCTATGACACAGGAGCCTACCAGCAGCTCCCCCATCAGACGTGGAAGTACCTCCAAGAGTGAAGTGTTCTGGGGGGGCTCTCTTTGAAGCAGACCTATAACTGCCACATATATACACCATTTATCTTCCCAATCGTGCAACACTTCAAAGGCCACATGATTTTTTATGACTATTGCTTTACTTCTAGAGCCCTTTCAGTCCTTCGAGTGAAAGAACTGTTGAAAACCCTATCTAACCAGAAAGGGATTTTATTTCCTACCAGATGTGGCTCCTGCTGAAAGAGTACATGTACTTGATGTCTATTGACCACCTTAAGCACCGCTCCCCTTTTGACTTCTTCAGTAACCCATTCATATTCCAGATTATCATGAGGAGATGATCCCGCCCACTCTCTCCCCATATTCAGCAATCAGATAGGGGGATCTGCAGCCATTTCACCATTCATACCTGTATGTTCTGCATCTAGCAGGTACCTAACAGGGCAGCCACAGTGACTCAGAACTAAAAAGAAAACAACATAACCCCAATGCCCCTCAACCTATAATTCAGAAATGAGAAGCATATCATGACCTGTTTTGGCCAGGTAATACACTCCCCGTGTGCACAGCATCACCAAGCTGTGCCTGTGTCTCCCCCTCCCCGCCCTCGCTGCTTCTAGGGATCGAGGTCCTCCTGGACCTGATCCGCTGGAGTGTCTCTTTGGTTTTTCTCCTCTTTCTCTGTCGGTCTTTCTCTGCTCTTTCTGCCTTTTCTCGGCTTTTACTCTTTGCCTCTTTCAACCTTTTACTCTTTGCCTCTTTCAACCTTTTAATATTTGCCTCTTTCAACCTTTTTCTAACTTAGGCCTTTTTGCCCTCTTTCACTATTGCTATTTTTGAGCCTTTTTTCCCGCCCGCACCTCCTTTCGCCTGCACCTCCTGTCTCCCAGCTGCTCCTCCCTCCCCCTCCCTTCTTAATGGCGGTTGCCAGAGGCAAGCCTGTCTGCGCCCGTCCGCGCCTGGACCGCGCCCAGCGCCAGAACCCCTGGACCCTGCAACAGCCACATCTCCAGCCTCCGCTAGGACGCCGACACCCTCCTCGCGCTCAACACTGGCCGAAACACCACCTGCTTCCAGGCCACTCCGAAGAGCACACACGGGCCTTTCTCCTGCCACAACTGCAGCTTCACCTGCGTCAGATCCCACAAACCTCCCAGGACCAAGACCAACTACCTCCGCTGCATATTCCTCAACACTCGCTCCGCACGCAAGCACACCATCGAGCTCTGGGACCTGCTCAACTCCACCACCCCGGACGTAGCCTTCCTAACCGAAACCTGGTGGAGTGACTCCTCAGCTCCTGACATCGCCATAGCCATCTCGGACGGGTACAAGATCTCCAGCAGAGACCGCACCAACAAAACCGGAGGAGGCCTACCCATCGTCCACAAGGCCACCCTCGAAGTCAAGACCCACCTGGACAACTCCCTCAGCTCCGCCGAACTCCTGCACTTTCAAATCCACACCGACCCCAACACTACCCTCAGAGGAACACTCATCTATAGACCTCCTGCCCCCAGGGCACCGTTCAGCAACGCCATCGCCGACTTTTGCCAGCACCCACGCACTCGCCTCCATGGACCACATGCTCCTCGGGGACCTGAACTTTCACCTCGCAAACAATAACAACATCAACTCCACCACCCTGATCGACAACCTCGGCTTCAGACAGCTTGTCAACGCACCCACCCACACAGCCGGTCACACTCTTGACCCCATCTTCTCCACAAGCGACCACGTCACCTTCAATCGCACCACCGAATTCTACTGGACCGACCACCACTGCATTCATTTCACCTTCAAGAAACAAACCAAACACCACCTCACTAAGCAACCACCCCGCCGACACTGGGGCAAAGTCACAGAAGATCAGTTATCCAATGCCCTAGCCCAGAAACCACCCACCGACCCTGAGATCGCTGCCCACAACCTCAAGCTATGGATCAACGACTGTGCCAACCGCCTCACACCACTCAAGAAACCCTCCAAGAACCAAACCAACAAAAAAGCCACCTGGTTCACCAATGACCTCCAAGCCTCCAAACGCAACTGCCGTAAACTCAAGCCAAAATGGCTCCACGAATGCACACGTAACAACTACACAGCACTCAAGGACGCCACACGCAGCCATCACCAACTCCTCAGGCTAGCAAAAAGATCCCTCTTCAAAACTCGCCTAGAAAACAACGCTCACGACTGCAAAGAACTGTTCAACATCGTGAGGGAGCTCTTCAGCCCCAGCGCCACTGTCAACTACATCACCCCCTCCCAAGAACTATGCGATGCCCTAGCCACCGCCTTCCACCGAAAGATGGCAGACATCCACGACAGCTTCAACACCCCTCCCACCTCCGACTCGCCTGTCCCGCCCTCCACAAACTCCACCCGCACCAACCGCCTAACCTCGTGGACCAGCATAAACAACGACGAAACTCCCAAGACCATGAATTCCATCCACTCCGGATCACCATCAGACCCCTGCCCACACCACATATTCAACAAAGCCGACACAGCCATCGCACCACACCTACGGAAGATCATCAACATCTCCTTCGAAACAGCAAGATTCCCGGAAAGCTGGAAACACGCCAAAATCAATGCCATACTCAAAAATCCAAAGGCGGATCCCAAAGACCTGAAGAACTTCCGGCCCATCTCCCTGCTTCCATTCCTGGCAAAGGTCATTGAAGAAATCGTCAACACACAACTCACATGGTACCTCGAAGACAACAACATCCTCAACCCCTCCCAGTCCGGCTTCAGACAAAACCACAGCACCGAGACCGCCCTCCTCGCTGCCACAGATGACATCAGAAGCCATCTCGACAATGGAGAAACATCTGCCCTCATCCTCCTAGACCTGTCGGCTGCCTTCGACACAGTCTGCCACCACACTCTGAAAATCCGCCTCCACGAAGCAGGGATCCAAGAGCAGGCCCTCGACTGGACCACATCCTTCCTCTCCAGAAGAACCCAGAGAGTCCGCCTCCCCGTTCCAATCCAAAGCCACCAACATCATCTGCGGAGTACCCCAGGGCTCATCCCCCAGCTCAACGCTGTTCAACATCTACATGGCCCCCCCTCGCACAAGTGGGCTGTCAACACAACCTCAACATCATCTCCTACGCCGACGACACCCAACTCATCCTCTCCCTCACGGAGGACCCACACACCGCCAAAACCAAACTCCATGAGGGCTTGAAGGCCGTCGCCGACTGGATGAGAAGTAGCCGGCTGAAACATAACTCGGACAAAACGGAGGTTCTCATCCTTGGGTCCACCCCCTCCGCCTCGGATGACTCGTGGTGGCCAGCCTCGTTGGGCACCCCTTCGACACCAACCGACCATGCACAAAACCTTGCTTCATCCTCGACTCATCCCTCCCCATGTCAAAACAAGTCAATGCCATCTCCTCCTCCTGCTACAACACCCTCCGCATGCTTCGCAGAATCTACAAATGGATCCCAACCGAAACAAGAAAAACAGTAACTCTGGCCCTCGTCAGCAGCAGGCTCGACTACGGCAACGTACTCTACGTAGGCATCCCGTCCAAACACCTGCAACACCTCCAACGCATCCAAAACGCCTCCGCCAACTCATCCTCAACATTCTCGTCGCAGCCACATCACCCCCCACCTAAGAGACATACACTGGCTCCCCGTCGACAAGACGATCACCTTTAAGCTCCTCACCTACGCACACAAAGCACTTCACAACACCGGACCAGCCTACCTGAACAGCAGACTCAGCTTCTACACCTCCACCAGGCAACTCCGCTCCGCCAACCTCGCCCTCGCCTCCATCCCCCACATCCGGCGCAGATCCTCCGGCGGCATATCTTTCTCCTACCATGCCGCCAAGACCTGGAATACCCTCCCGTCTGACCTAAGACAGATCCAGGACCTGCTCACCTTCAGAAGACACCTCAAAACCTGGCTCTTCGAGCAATAGCAGCACCTCCTCCCCCCCCCCAGCACCTTGAAACCCTCACGGGTCTGTAGTGCGCTCTATAAATAGTCTGATTGATTGATTGATAGCAGGGCGGAATAAAGAATGACGCTAACCAAGTGGCGATTCATCATCCCTACTGTATCTGACCCCAGGAAATAGTGATCAATAAAATCAAGACAAAACAGCACAACATTCTAGGGGTGGCCTCTTAACATGAAACCTTACTGTCACCCCAGGTTTTACATGTGCCTCCAGATCCATTAACCAGCCCACTTCCAGACCCTGAAGTGAAACATCATTTCACACGTGTACAGGAGGGTCGCCCGCACTCGTGGGGATAGGTCAAATTGAGATGTGTTGGAAGAGAAAGGAAGGAATGATCAGGTCACAGTGGGCCAGACAAGAGGAGGAAGGGACACTGGCTGGATGGATGTGGCCTCACTCCACCGTCACTCCCACCACAGTCAGGATATTTTCTTCCTTTCTGCTCTGGCAGTCCTTTTTATGGATAAGCAGCGATGCTGATCTCCAGAACCACCTAAAGTGAGATCTGTGTCCGTTCTAGATGTGGTGCCATTTTGGGGTGGCTTGGCAAGGCCCACAAGGATGAAACAGGGGGAACAAACATCCCCTGCCATGGCAAGATATGTAGTCGAATGCTGGCCCACTCCTCAGCCCTCCTCCAAATCTCCTCCGGCATCTTAAAGAAGAAGATGTGAGACTGGAAGAATACTTTAATGCTTGGTGGGGTATAGTAGCATGTAGCGAATGTCCAGGCGGCAGAGTTTTTTCTTGCCCCTGACAAATGACTTCTGCTGTTGTTGGATGAGCCTTGTGTAATACAAAAGATTACAATTTTGGTTGATTCAAAAAGCAGAAATTCATGACTGCAGGCAAAAAGGAAGATCATGTCCTTGTCATTGTAATTTAAAAGGCAAGCTATCATTGGGTGATTAGGGGCTTGCTTCTTTTTTTTTTAAAGTCAGAGACAGGAGTTTCCACCTCCATTATCCTGTCTGCTGCCTGTTGGAGATCATGGCACAGCAAGATGACATTGACCCAAATATCACCAATCTTAGCCTCTATTGTGTCCCTTAATTGGGTGATGGCTGCAAGTGATGCTGCGGTACCCCAGTTAGCCCTGCCCATTTTCCTGAATCCCATTCACGAGCATTGGTTTTGAACAAGACTGCTGGTAAGGGCAAATTTATCCAGTGCGTCTTGTTTACTGGCTAAGGGTTCTTTGCCCTCAGCCATGACTTGTCAGAGAGTGTACCTAGGGTAGAATAACTTGTGATCTACCAGCGGGGTGAAGCACTGACTGGCCAGTCCCCGGAGCGTCTAGGTGTTGAGATGACACAGGCAGCCAGACACAGGCCCTAAGCATGACATCCCAGCTATTTCTTGGCACTTGGCATCACCCCAGGTTCGCAGGTGTAAGGGGCATATCCCTCTCTCAAACAAGGATGTCTCTGCACTCACACTTTCAGACATGTGATGGCTGTACCACCTCTCACTTTGCCTCTTCAAGAGTCATCTACAGGCAACGACTGCTGCAACAATGCTCAACCAGTCCAGTGCATATGTGGGTCAGAACTGCATAGATTGCACAGCTAAGGGACACCAGCACCCAGCCAGGTATTCTCCATGTAGCCTTGTTGTCTGCCAATGTTACTGCAAGACCCCAGTTTGGTCTCTGACAGCCTGCAGTCACGGCCCCAGGTTGTCTGCCATTTATTGCTTCTAAGGCCTTGGGCAAAGTTCAACTCCAGGAGATCTTACTGTCTTGTGCCATGTTGAGGGGGGGGGGGACCCCCAGTATTTGAGATCGCACACAGAAAAAAAAGTCTGGACAGTCACTCTGATCAACCCAGGTGGCCACAATCCACCTCTGATCATAAGCCACCATGTTGAGATCCCCGGGGTCCAACATATTTCCCCTCAAAGGCCCGCAAGCCACCAGCAATTACAGCCTGGTCCCTTTTCTTCCCACATCGTGGGAGGGCCAAAATCTTTTATGGGGCACAAACATGCCTTGCCACATCTAGCCAGTCTCCAGCATGGAGCCAGTTGGCATTGTTTGTTTTATCATTTTTTGTCTTTCGAGTACCAACTCCCATATGGGTCCCATCAGCCCTAGAGGAACATCAGTAGTTCTTCCAACAGTTTAATACATTTTTAGCCCTAGCCCCCTGACTCATGTGGGGTCCCATGGGCCCTTTAAGAACACTGAGTTAGTTTTTCTTCAATGTAAGTAGTGTACTGTCTAAAAAAAAGTTAGTTTAAATATGAGTACATGCTATTGTTATAATGATCATGTTGATGGTGCATTTTATTGACTAGAATGGCTAGATCTCACTGTATTTCTTAATTATAACTGCTTGTAGGTGCACAAGACAGTGCTGGCACAAAATATCAGAGGTCTATGAATTAGCTGAAACCATAGTCCAGTGACCTTTTTGCTAAGTGTTACTGCTCATACTGGTAGCCAACAAGAGAAAAAGTAAAGACGATGACCTGAAAGAAGTAGGCTCCTGCCATGTAAGTGGCCTGTGGGTAGAAGAAATCTGTTGCATTATTGGCATTAATCCCTCATCCTTTTTTTCAGGCAACACATCATACGTGCTGCACACTCTCCTGAGCCGGAAAATGTGGAAGGGTAGTCAACACTGGATCAATGGCACCAGCACCACCAAAACCAAAGTAGATGTTTCTCAGTGTTTCAAAGACTACAGTCATGGCTCAAAGCAGTAAGTACAAAATTAAATTGTCTAGTGGCAAATTAAATCTTCCCAGGAAACAACAACAAATTTAGGGGGTAGAATCAGAGCGAAGGCAAGAAGCGAGGTGCAGGCGTCCGACATCGGCTCCTATGGGCTCCGCTCCAAACTGAGCAGGATCCGCTCCGGGCTCTGGCTGTGCCCAGCGCAGGCTGAGCGTCTCCGGGAGAGACAGAGCGTGTCAGCAGCAGTGGGGCTGGCCGGGCGCAGGGTTTGTTTACAGTCACGCTGGTTCCGAGCGAGGCACAGGCGACCACCGCAGCCTCGGCCAGGCAGCCTGAAGGAAGAAAGACGCCAGCACCGAGGGAGCCAGCCAGGGCGAAGCGGTGACCTTCGACCATACCGAGCCCTGCCCACTCCTCTCACACAGGCTCAGCGGTGGAGGAGCGCCGGGCGGGTTGACGAGGTCACTGTGACGCGCAGCGTTGACCACAGCCGGTGCAGAGGCAGCAGCACACCGAGGAAGGCAGCATTGAGCTGAGCAGGAGTAGAACAGCTGCTTGCAAGCATGACCAGTGCTCAGGAGAGGGCATGCTGGTAAGATTGTCTGACAGTTTTCTGTTCTGAGGGAAGAGTGCACAGTGCAGGAAGGCAAACATAAGGATACGAAAGGATTTTTTGTGACATGTTCGTGCCGAGTTCCGGGTAAACTGTCTGCAATGTGTGAGAGTGAGTAAAGACATGACTCTCTTCCGCGGCTGAACCGAATAACTTGCTCTGAGTTCTTTGTCGTTAGTTGGTGGCAGGTCGCTCTCTGTACCGCTGATTAAATAAATGTAATTAATAATCAACTCGAGTTTTTACTCAGAGCTCTAGATCCTTCTTCAAAGCAAAGTTCACCACACGCGCCACTCCAACAATGTTTAATTAGTGTTGCCAGCCTCCTGGGAGCCGGAGGAGGGCGCGCGTCACCTAACGGAGTGGATGTTGTTTGCTCACCTGCCAATGGAGCCCCTCTGGGAGTGCAGCAGGAGCGCTTCAGGATCGCCAGGGGAGCCGGACAGCTCTGGGAGCACCTCTGACCGCTGGGCATGGGAGGCTTGGTGTTCAATGACATGCGGCTGTCCTAGGCACACAAGACTGCCAACCAGTGAGGAAGGTAGGTTCGGTGATCGATTTGCTGTCTTTCTGCGACTTGTGAGAGTGGTGGGTGGCTGCAGCATGCAAAGACACAGAGAAGCTCTGGGAAATCGTGGGAGAAGGCACGATAGTCGGCATCGGAACAGAAGCGGAAGTCGAGTGATAACAAGCAGGGTTTGAAGCACGGTGACAGAGGAGTGAAGAGAAGTTTTGCTGCACGGACACTGTGCAGATTTGGGCTGAGCTCACTAGGGAGGGAGAGAAGAAACCATTGCTTTGTTGTGCTGGTATTTTTGGATAGTGGGACAGGGGAAAGTTTAAAAGTATCTTCTAATTATATGTTTTGTTAAAGTATGTACAGGTAAAGGCTAAAAATAGTGGCTTTAGATAATTCTCCTTATCTTTTTATCAACCAGGACATTAAAATACTGGTGGTGCCAGGAGAAAACTTGTCACATGGCAATCCTAGACATTGCTGCGAATGTGGGAATTCTTTAAGGAGTGTATTAGAGTGTATGGTCACATTTCAGCAACAGCGGTGAAGTCTCAGCTGTATTTTTTGCTTTATTAGTTCAAGAGTGCATGTGGGGGGCGAAGTGGTTCAGAGAACATGGCGGCCGTCTAAAGGAGCCGGTCGGGGAGGGCTCTGTTCCGTGAATTACGCAGTGAAATAATTATGCCTTACCGGGGAAACATGAAGGTTTGACGGGTCAGCAGTGGGGGTCCGCTTTGCGTTTTTTGGTTTTAGGGCGGTGCAAGGGAGGCAAAGGAGCTGGCGGGAGCACAGGACGCTTTGGAGCAAGGGGTGATGCCGTTGTTGAGAGCCTCCCTGGAGATCTTTTGGGTCAGGGAGGTGGCGGCTCGTGTTCCCTATCGGGGAACTCAGAGCAGGGCCAGCACAGGGCCGGATCCTTCAGGAAAGAACAGCAGGATTTTGAGGATTCCTGACTTGGTAATTTCAGGTACTGATGGGGAAAAACAAGATTTAAAGGGTTTGAAGGTTCTGAGCACCAGGGACATGCTTCTTTTGGTATAAGCACTGTAGAAATTAATTCAGACCATATGGTGGACAGGGTAAAGGGGCTAGTGGGGACCAGAAAGGAAGGGGGGAAGGTGGCATCTAAAAATAGTTTGGGACAAGTCGCGTATTCCCTGCGCAGCTCTAAAAAAAGTAAGAAAAGAGTGGAAGTTGAAAGTCTGGTCCCCCTCTAGAAACCTTCTACAGCGAGAAGTAAGGCAGAATACGATAATAGTTTAGTTACAAAGAGACTGGATGTGAAGAATGCTGGAGGTTTGAACTGTAGAAAAGTCCGGGTTACCCCATCAGTAAGGACTTATTTTCGAGTATTGCCAGGATCACCCAGAATGTCAATCGGGGTGCGAGTATGCAAGAGTTGGATGAATCGGACAAGTTAGAGTCTGCTGCTAGTTCAAGAGGCATTAGCCCAGACCTCTGGGTAGATGGGAGAGGGTTTTCGCAGTATTCTTTTTCTGTGAGATCTGTAGAGAAAAGCAAGAGGAGGTAAATGTTGTACAACATTTTCAATCCGTCGGAGAAGATCAGGGGCATTCAATTGCGGATATGTTGAAAGCATTATCTGTGGAACTGAAGGGTGGCTTTGAGACTTCCAATGCCAACCAGGCGGAAATTAGGGGTCTCTGTGAAGACTTAGTGTAGGAGGCTGGACTGGCTTGTAGTGAGTACCAAGGGGTACTTGCACCTTGCACCAGGCCCAGTTATCCCTTATTAGTGTATAGGGTGTCTAGCAGCTTAGGCTGATAGATAATGGTAGCTTAGCAGAGCAGCTCAGGCTGAACTAGGAGACGTGTGAAGCTACTACAGTACCACTTAGTGTCATATGCACAATATCATAAGAAAACACAATACACAGTTATACTAAAAATAAAGGTACTTTATTTTTATGACAATATGCCAAAGTATCTTAGAGTGTACCCTCAGTGAGAGGATAGGAAATATACACAAGATATATATACACAATAGCAAAAATATGCAGTATAGTCTTAGAAAACAGTGCAAACAATGTATAGTTACAATAGGATGCAATGGGGAAACATAGGGATAGGGGCAACACAAACCATATACTCCAGAAGTGGAATGCGAACCACGAATGGACCCCAAACCTATGTGACCTTGTAGAGGGTCGCTGGGACTATTAGAAAATAGTGAGAGTTAGCAAAATAACCCACCCCAAGACCCTGAAAAGTGAGTGCAAAGTGCACCAAAGTTCCCCTAAGGACAAACTAGTCGTGTTAGAGGGAGAATGCAAGGAAAACACAAATCAGCAATGCAACAACGATGGATTCCTGTCTGAGGGTACCTGTGGAACAAGGGGACCAAGTCCAAAAGTCACAAGCAGCTCGGAGATGGGCAGATGCCCAAGAAATGCCAGCGGTTGGTGCAAAAAAGCTCTTACTAGGCTGAAGAACTGTGAATACTGCAGGAACGACAAGGGCTAGAGACTTCCCCTTTGGAGGATGGATCCCCCACGCCTTGGAGAGTCGTGCAGAAGTGTTTTCCCGCCGGATGGACGCCAACAAGCCTTGCTACACGCAAATCGTGCGTTTGGCGTTTTTGGACGCTGCTGGGGCCCAGGAGGGACCAGGAGGTCGCAAATTGGACCTGCAGAGAGAGGGGACGTCGAGCAAGACAAAGAGTCCTCACTGAAGCAGGTAGCACCCGGAGAAGTGCCAGAAACAGGCACTACGAGGATGCGTGAAACGGTGCTCACCGAAGTTGCACAAAGGAGTCGCCGGAGACCAACTTAGAAAGTCGTGCAATGCAGGTTAGAGTGCCGTGGACCCAGGCTTGGCTGTGCACGCAGGATTTCCGCCGGAAGTGCACAGGGGCCGGAGAAGCTTGCAAAGTCGCGGTTCCCAGCAATGCAGCCCAGCGAGGTGAGGCAAGGACTTACCTCCACCAAACTTGGGCTGAAGAGTCACTGGACTGTGGGGGTCACTTGGACGGTGTCGCTGGATTCAAGGGACCTCGCTCGTCGTGCTGAGAGGAGACCCAAGGGACCGGTAATGCAGCTTTTTGGTGCCTGCGGTTGCAGGGGGAAGATTCCGTCGACCCACGGGAGATTTCTTCGGAGCTTCTGGTGCAGAGAGGAGGCAGACTACCCCCACAGCATGCACAAGCAGGAAAACAGTCGAGAAGGCGGCAGGATCAGCGTTACAGAGTTGCAGTAGTCGTCTTTGCTACTATGTTGCAGGTTTGCAGGATTCCAGCGCGGTCAGCGGTCGATTCCTTATCAGAAGGTGAAGAGGGAGATGCAGAGGAACTCGGCT
This sequence comes from Pleurodeles waltl, assembly GCF_031143425.1. Taxonomy (NCBI): domain Eukaryota; kingdom Metazoa; phylum Chordata; class Amphibia; order Caudata; family Salamandridae; genus Pleurodeles; species Pleurodeles waltl. Next base: position 843,721,791 of record NC_090438.1, on the reverse strand, counting down.
GAGCTCATGCATTCGTTATCTAAAGTTTCCCCAGAGACAGAGACCCTAAATAGCCAGAAAAGAGGGTTTGGCTACCTAGGAGAGAGGAAAGGCTACTAACACCTGAAGGAGCCTATCACAAGGAGTCTCTGACGTCACCTGGTGGCACTGGCCACTCAGAGCAGTCCAGTGTGCCAGCAGCACCTCTGTTTCCAAGATGGCAGAGGTCTGGAGCACACTGGAGGAGCTCTGGACACCTCCCAGGGGAGGTGCAGGTCAGGGGAGTGGTCACTCCCCTTCCCTTTGTCCAGTTTCGCGCCAGAGCAGGGGCTAAGGGGTCACTGAACCGGTGTAGACTGGCTTATGCAGAATTGGGCACATCTGTGCCCAACAAAGCATTTCCAGAGGCTGGGGGAGGCTACTCCTCCCCTGCCTTCACACCATTTTCCAAAGGGAGAGGGTGTCACACCCTCTCTCAGAGGAAGTTCTTTGTTCTGCCATCCTGGGCCAGGCCTGGCTGGACCCCAGGAGGGCAGCTGCCTGTCTGAGGGGTTGGCAGCAGCAGCAGCTGCAGAGAAACCCCAGGAAGGGCAGTCTGGCAGTACCAGGGTCTGTGCTACAGACCACTGGGATCATGGAATTGTACCAACAATGCCAGGATGGCATAGAGGGGGCAATTCCATGATCATAGACATGTTACATGGCCATATTCGGAGTTACCATGGTGAAGCTACATATAGGTAGTGACCTATATGTAGTGCACGCGTGTAATGGTGTCCCCGCACTCACAAAGTTCAGTGAATTGGCTCTGAACAATGTGGGGGCACCTTGGCTAGTGCCAGGGTGCCCTCACACTAAGTAACTTTGCACCTAACCTTTACCAGGTAAAGGTTAGACATATAGGTGACTTATAAGTTACTTAAGTGCAGTGTAAAATGGCTGTGAAATAACGTGGACGTTATTTCACTCAGGCTGCAGTGGCAGGCCTGTGTAAGAATTGTCAGAGCTCCCTATGGGTGGCAAAAGAAATGCTGCAGCCCATAGGGATCTCCTGGAACCCCAATACCCTGGGTACCTCAGTACCATATACTAGGGAATTATAAGGGTGTTCCAGTAAGCCAATGTAAATTGGTAAAAATGGTCACTAGCCTGTCAGTGACAATTTGGAAAGAAATGAGAGAGCATAACCACTGAGGTTCTGATTAGCAGAGCCTCAGTGAGACAGTTAGTCACTACACAGGTAACACATTCAGGCACACTTATGAGCACTGGGGCCCTGGGTTACCAGGGTCCCAGTGACACATACAACTAAAACAACCTATATACAGTGAAAAATGGGGGTAACATGCCAGGCAAGATGGTACTTTCCTACACTTAGGGAAGAAAATTGACGACCTGGCGGGCCGGACAGCTGCTTTGGAGGAGGAGGTGGGCGAGTTAAGGATGGTGGTGGAAGAAAATAAAGAGCAAATAAGATATTTAAAAGAAGGGGAAGCAGGGGTAATGGCTAAAATGGAATCCTTAGAAAATAATCAGAGGAGGAATAATCTGAGGTTTCTCAGGGTCCCGGAAGGGTTGGAAGAAGGTGATTTAAAAGGCTTCATGGTCCGATTGATAAAGCAGGAGGTGAATTTGGAAGAAGCAGAGGAGGACATTGCTAAAGATATTCAGAGTGTGCACCGGGTCCTGGCAAAAATGACTTCCTATAGGGATAGACCAAGGACATTTTTTGTTTATTTTCAGACATACTCACTGAAGGAACATATTCTGGCTCTGGCGTTAAAAAAGAAATCATTGTCAGTAAACGGATCCCCATTTGAAATTAGGTCAGACCTAGCCTCTGTGACTTTAAATAAACAGTGGGAGCTGGGTAAAAGAATAGACATGCTGAAAAAACTGGGTGCAACAGCTCAGTTAAAATTCCCTGCTTCATTAAGGGTTATGGTGAATAACAAAATGTATAATTTTACAGACTGGAAGGAGGTGGACGAGTTGATCAGGGAAATTGAGAAAGGGAGCGGGAATGAGAACGGTCTGACCTAAGCTTCTATTGTTTTTCCCGGTAAGGAGATTTTTTAGGATCTGTGACCCTCCTCTGACTTTGGTCAGGTTAATGATTGGGTGGGTTCCCTGGGGAGGAGGGGGGATGGGAGAGGGGATGGAGGATGGTGGTGGGGAGCACTGGGTGGGGAGCATAATAGGAAAAAAAGATCCTCATTGTGGTAGGTAGACCTGGGGGGGCGGAGGAGTGATGGGTGGGGGGTGGAAGAAGGTAGGTGGTTTTGATGTCGGAAAATGGCAGTAAAGAATCTGAGACTCCTGTCTTGGAATGTAAATGGTCTTAGGGTAAAGAGCAGGCAGAAAAGGTTGGTGCAATATTTGAAGGATGCCCCGTTTGATGTTTTGATCTTACAAGAGACCCATCTGTCTAGGGAGGAATGGTTTGAAGTTTTTAAGTCAGGCGGGTGGGTTCAGCAGATAGTTCGTTCAAATTGTTTGAGTGGTATTAAAGGGGTGGCTGTTCTAATTAGGAATCATGCTAATATTACTTTTCTGGAAGGTCCCATAGATAACTCAGGGAGGTGGGTGTTGGGGAAGCTCTCTGCTTTTGAATATGTCTTTGCCTTGGTAGGATACTACGGTCCTTATAGGGATAATGTAGGCCCATTAAGGAACTTTCAGATCTTCTTTTGCAATATTTAGATCCAATAATATGGGCAGGTGACTTTAATGTTGTATTGAACTACGAATTAGATAGATCAGCGGGTAGTAGATCCAAAATAAATGAGAAAATGCAGGGTCAAATTCGGGTAATGATGTCCCAATGGGGGTTATATGATGTTTGGAGGGATAAGAGGGGGTCAGACAGAGGTTATTCTTATAATAATAAGAAGTATCAGCATCAGTCCAGAATTGATTACTTCCTTTTGGATACTGTTTTGAGGGACTTTGTTGAGTCAGTAGTACATATTAGGGCCCATTTATCAGATTACTCGGCGGTCAGTTTAGATCTTAGGTTGCCAACGAAAAAGGGGGGAAAAGGTGGACTTTAGACAGAACTCTGCTTTTGGAAGATGAGGTGGTTACGGAATTGCAGGCGGATACAGAGGAATTTTTGTAGGATAAATTTGGGTTCAGCTCCCTTAGCGATAGTTTCGGATACATTTAAGGCCTTTTTGAGGGGATGTCTGATTAGGATAGCTGCACACAGGAGAAACTTATATAATGAGGAAAAAAGCAGGTTGGAGAGTCAAATACGACAATTTGAGTAGGGAATGTTAAGTAAGGAGCAGGGTGAAGAATTTGACGATTTACATAAGCAATGTCGGACAGCTAGTTTGGAGTTGGCAGCTCTTTTGGACCGCAGGATCAGATTGAAATGTGAAGCTAATAGGGTGATACATTTTGAGTATAGTGAGAACAGCAGTAAATTGTTGGCTTGGAAGATAAATTCAGATAGGGTTAGGAATCGGTGACAGAAATTCGAGATGAAGACTCGGGTGAGATTAGAAAAGGTGGTGAGCAGGTGGAAGAAGCTTTTTTTCAATTTCTTTAAGGTCTTATATACAGAAGATTTGAAGCCGCCTTTGAAGGTATTGAAGGGGTGGCTTGGGGAATTAGATTTACCTACTATAAATGAAGAGGAGAGAAGTGCGGTTAATGATCTGTTTCAGCAGAGCGAGGTAGAATGGGTCATTTTAGCTGGCAAATTGGGGAAGGCATCAGGGCCAAATGGGTTACCCATGGAGGTTTATCGAGTTCTGGGTGGTAGTACTTCTAAAGTTCTTAAGCAATTATGTGATAATATTATGAGGGGGGTGAGAATCTTGCTCCTTCTTGGAAAGAGGCAATTATTACGTTAATTTTAAAACCCGGCAAAGACCCCAGGAAGTGTGATTCATACCGCCCAATATCGCTGTTAAATTGTGATTATAAAATCTTTGCTAAACTCCTGGCTGATAGACTAGGGATGGTTATAGGGAAACTCATACACACAGACCAGAAAGGGTTTTTGAAGGGTAGGCATATGCATGAATTGACACAGAGATTGGTAGGGTCGATTGATTTATCTACTTCGATGCATATGCCTTTGGCGGTGGTAATGGTGGATGCAACAAAAGCATTCAACAGGGTTAATTTGAGTTATTTAATTACGGTATGTGAATCATATAAAATTGGAGGCCAATTTATTAGAACATTGCAAAAAATCTATCATGACCCAAGTGCAAGAATTTTGGTTAATGGTATGCTCACTCCTCCGGTAAAAATAGAAAGAGGGACAAGACAGGGGTGCCCATTATCCCCATTATTATTTGACCTTTATATTGAACCGTTAGCTTGTAGAATTAGGAGAGATAAGAGAATACTTCCTTTCCGGTGTGGAGATCTGGTCAGGAAGGTTTCTTTATATGCGGATTATTTAATGATTTATACTGCGAATTTAAGTTAGGCCAAACTAGTTCTACAAGAGTTAATCGAGGATTTTGGGGGAATTTCTGGTTATGCTGTTAATAATTAAAAGACCAAAATTATGGCATTTAATATGGAACTAAAAGATGTAGTGAAGATAAAGAAAGAAGTTAAATATTTGGGGATCACTGTAACACATGATATATGTAAAATGGCGGAAACAAATCTTGCTCGGGTTATGAGGGAGGTGGACCTTTTACTGAGGAAATGGCTTAATATTTCACTAACTATAATAGGTCAGATTAATGTTGTAAAAATGGTGATTATTCCCAAATTAACTTTTATTTTCAATGCATTGCCATTAATGTTTAACAAGGCTGCTTTAAAGAAATTGCAGGGGAAAATTAGCAGTTTTATTTGGGCATCTAAAGGTGTTCGTATATCATGGAAAAAGCTCTGGAGGAAGAAAGAACAAGGTGGTCTGGTGGCTCCTGATATGCAGTACTATGCATGGGCTTATTTGTTAAAAAATGTAAGACAGAGTTTTAATGCATTAGATCATTCAGAGCTGGGGCAGGTGTTAATTGCTATGATGGAAGGTCAGGAGGTCCAGATAAGTTATTTGTATAAGTTTGGGGATTCGAAGTTCTTTCAAAAAATTCGATTTAAGATATTACATGATTGGGCAGTGTTGTGGCATAAGGTGAGGAAGATCACAAGGTTGCCATATTATAATGAGTATGCGCCGATTTGGGATTCTCCAGGCTCCCAGGAGTGGACTAAAGACGCCCTGGCTATTCCTCTGAAAGAGGCAGGTTTTTTGCAATGGAGGCATCTCTGTTATAATGGTGAACTTAGGGAGTTTGATAACCTCAATATGGAGGGAGGAGGAAGGCTGTCTAAGTTTAAATACCTTCAGATAAAGACTTGGGTTGGGAATGTGACAGAGGAAGTGGGAAGTACTAATGGACTTGTTGACCAGATTCAGCTGGATATTCCGATGAAGAAAGACGTGGCTTTATCGTATTGGCTGATGATGGACATTGTGGATGGTGAATTTAACCTCCCGGAAGAAATCTGGAGGGAGTGCTTGCCGGAGCCGCAGCTTAAAGACCTTTGGCAAGTATCCACTACACTTCTGTATAATACTGTTAAACCTGCTGCTTTAAGGAGAAATCATTTATTTTCGATTCACAGAGCCTTTTGGACTCCCAAAATATTGTCCAGGCTGAGACAAAATAACGTGGTGAGGTGTTAGAAGTGTGTCTCAGCATCAGCTGACGATCTACATATGTTTACTGATTGCCCTCCACTCCGTAAGTTTTGGCAAGAGGTGGGTGATGCAATTAAGGAGATTCTTCCCACAAGCCCGAAGGTAAGACCTTTGATAGTGATGTTTAACTGTTCATATGAGGCACAGAAGATGGGTAGAGATGGAGCTAAACTGTTGTTTTATATGATGCTTGTGGCAAGAAAGGAGATCTGTAGGAAATGGATCAGCCCTGTTCCCCCTACTTTTTGTTGAATGGAAAAACTCTCTAATTTACCATCTTAAGTTAGACTGTCATGAGGTTTGTAGGAGGATCAGATTTTGGAATCCGCTGAAGAAATGGTTGGGAAGGGGTGAGGTATGAATAGGTAGGATGTGATCCTATGATTATACTCTTTCCCATGCTTTCCGGTGGAAAGTTTGTCCCAGACAGGGGCGATGAGATCGGAGATGGGTGGTGAGCAGTTGTGTTAGAACCTTCACTGCTCCGCCCTTCCCCCCCAGTCATGTGAGGGAAATTTAGAAGGTTAATGAGGATCAAAAAAAAAAATTAGGGGTACATTTAGGAGCCTCTAGCGCCACCTTAGCGCCATCATAGTGTCATTTTTTTACACAATGACTGCGCATAAGTGGCTTTTCTGTTGCTCCATATTCACAAAGTGGTGTAATGCATGCATTGCACCACCTTGTAAGCCCTTGCGCCACATTATGCCTGCACCAGCCATGATGTATGCAAGGGGGGCATTTCAGCACTGGCAGGCCCACAAAAATGGCAAAGTGAAATTTAAAAGGTTTCACTGTGACATTTTTGGCATAATTTTTTAGAGCAGGCATCAAAATGATGCTCCCATAGAAAACTATGGACCTCCTTGCACTTTGCTGCACTATTGTCAAATTGTTGCCACTAGTGTAGCAAAGCGCCACATTAATTTAACTAATTTTGACATGATTGTGCCAACGACCGCCATGTTGCGCTGTATTATAAATATGGCACAACCATGGTTTATTTCATAAGGTGCTGGTAGGGGCGCACAAGAAAAGTGGTGCATCAAAGTTATGCACCACTTTTTCTTAAATTTGACCAGATTCTGATACTTTGCGGCCCATATTTAAGAAAAAGTGGTGCATCAGCTTTGCACATGGCCCTCCTGCCTGAGCCTTTTACAGCCCCTGGTACCCCATCTCCCGGCGTCTGCATTAATTATAGGTGTCTGCCCCGGTGCCCACCAGGAGCAACCATTGAGCAGCATGTTGGGGGCCCCAGAGGAGCCCCATGGCTCCTGCAGCCCCAGTTGGCTCTCCACATGGTGCAGGAGCCTGCGTTGCTCCCGCAAAGAAGGAACAGCTGTTTTGTCCATGTTCCCTCTGGATGGGAGCAATATCTATTATGTTTCCCTGCCCACTGGTGTGTCAGCAACAAAACAGAAATCTTCTCTTACTTGGCAGGAGCATGTTTACATCTCCCACCAAGTGGGAGCAGACTTGCCTTCCCTGCCTGCGCTGTTGCAGCAGGGAAGGTATGATTGTTCCCATGTGGCGGGTGACTTAGAAATGCACCCACCAGGTGGGAGCACACCTATGTATCCTGCCCGCACTGATGCCAGCAGGGATATTACTTTGATCCATGGGTGGGCTCCCCAGGACAGAGAAATAGAGCAGGTCACAGAGGATAGGGTCCCCTTAGACACTTGGGGCAGGGGACCAAGTGCCCCCCTTTATAAATATGTCGACCCCATCCTGACGGCCTATACTAGCTCGGGGTGGGAGGCAGTGTGGCCCCACCCTCCATTTTAACTTATGCTCACACCCAGGAGAAGGGACCCTTTATGCTTATAAGCCTCAGGGAGTGGGACTGCGTGGCCCTTTCCCCTTCATTTAAATACTAGCCCCAGGGGATGGGGTCTCCTGTGTCTTCTAGGAGGCTTGGGGAAAGGGGCCACGTGGCCCCTTTTACAAACATGTTAGCCCTTGGGGATGGGACCCTCGAGGCCTTTTTGGCTCTGGAAGGGAAGTAAATGGCCCTCCTCGCCTTCATTAAAATATCAGCCCCAGGCCATCCCAAAATTACCTATGCATCCCCTTGGATCTTGGCCCACCCCATGGTCATTTTTTGTTCCTTCCAGATACTCCTCTAATTCACTGCAAAATGTTTAAAAAAACATTTTTGACCCCTCTGGCACTCCACCACCTGGTCTAGGGGGGTCTGTGTATCCCTAACCTACTTCTTATGACTTTTTTTGGGTTGTTTTTAGAACTCAGGACGGAGTCTGTATTCCTAAGATAGCTGCTTCCACATCACTGTTATTGGGGTGGCAGCCAATCATATCTCAGCTTGAGATCTGTCAGCTTTGTGGATCCTCCACGGCATGATATATACAAAGATTCGGAGCCTTAATTGCTAAAGAAATTCTGGATGAATTTACACCAAATCACAAATAAAACTTTATTTTGGACAAATATCTAGCTTTCTTTCAAGATTAGTGTAAATAAGTTGAGGCTGTAGCCATGTCCAAAGTTCCTCTGGAAATATGAACCGGGAAAATGCATTTTGGGACACACTTCATTTCCTTTGCTTCTCCTTGATGGATCCTGCTATACTTTCCATGCACATACAAGTCAAAAAGTAGCAGTATTTTGGAAAGATTCATCAAACAGTGCCAAAGTTATTAGCAACACAAAAAAGGCATGTGCTATCAGAACATGATTCTAACTATAACTACCCAGTGGTGACTGTCATTTGAAATTTTCCTAAAAGCATTTCAGTCACCTAAGATTCTTCCTGGAATGTTTCAGGTTGATTTATCAAGTCAGGGATGAGAAAAAAAGGCGGGTGGTCCCAATACAGAAAATTGCCATGCATTTGCATTTTTCATAGACTTACTTGGAAAGCGATATAGCAAAAACTACTTAACAGAATTACTTGGCAGGGAGCTAGATCTTGGCCCCAAAACCATACTTGATGTGATTTGATGTAAACATGTGCAGTAACTTTAGAAGATATTAACTTTAAAACATTTTGTGTATCTGGGTGTTTGAAGGACCCTTATGAAAGTCTCTTGAACCAGTTGGCCAAGGAAACTTTTTTCCCTGGGACAATTTACTCCCACAGGAGACAGAATCTAGCCAAAGCGAGTGTTGTGATTGGCTGCCAACAACATGAAGAAATATGTTGCTGGCAGCCCTTGCAGGACTTGGGCACTTAGCCCCCATCCTAAACCTTATTTATAAAAATAAGATGAGGCATGGTAGAGATAGCCTGCCTCCCTAGGCGCTCACTGGGGGACCCAAAGGGACCATGGGCCAGATGTATCATCATCCCGGTTTGCATTTCCTAAATAGCGATTTTTAAGAAATTGCTATTCAAGAAATGCAAAATGGGATGTAGATTTGGTAACAACGATTTCTTAAAAGTCGCAATCCCTATTACCGAATCGCAATTATGGGACTCCATTCATCCCTTTGGGCCTGTAGGCCCATAGGTGTAAATGGTTTTGCATTTCCGAATTTGCGAATTCCTGTTAAGAATTCACAAATTAGGTAATGCAAATCCCAGGGTGCTGGGGGCCTAAGGCCCCTTTTGATACACCCCAAAAAAATACTTGTGGACATGTAAAGCACACACATGCCCAATGGGCATGTGTGAGATACATGTCATCTTTAAAAATTCATTTTTAATGCATTTTTAAAATTGCACATGGTTACCACCAAATTGGAGTTGATGGTAATTGCATTTCCTAAATGCCCACTTCGCAATTAGAAAATGTATGATACATGTGCTTTGGAAATCACAAATAGGAATTCCCTATTTGTGATTTCCTATTTAGAAATTCGCAATTTGCAAGTTCCTAAATGGAGTTGCAATTTTAAGGAATCGCTATTTTTGTGATTCCTTAAAATTGCACTGCAAATTCCTTTCATAAATCATGAAAGATGATTTTGCTTTTCCAAATGGTGGAATTTACCGATTTGCACAGCTTGGGAATGCAAAATCCCTCGATACATCTGGCCCCATACCCTGGCCAGTATAAAATAAAAATGTAAACTTAAGCAACTTAATAAAACATTAACTCACAATCTTGCGGGATTTCAGCATAACGCGTGGGACTTCTGTGGAATCGTGACTTTAAATAAAAAATTCTTATTTATGGGGGTTGTCAGGCAGGTCCCCTTCCTGAGCCTTATAAGGCCCCGAGACCCCATCCCTGGGAGCTGAAATGTATACTAATAAGGGAGGGTTGCACGCAGCCTTAAATAACCTTTCTACCAATATTATTTTCTCAGAAGAATAGGTCAACATGAAAGGCTTAAAAAAGGATAGTGTTTAACATTTGAACATTGGTCAGCAAATGTGTTTGTTGTTGAAAGGTGAGAGCTTTTAAAGTTTTCTCCTCTAGATGGCGAAATCATCATCCATTATCCCTGCCAATATATACCTTAGAAAGTTCCTCAAGAAAAAGTTTAGCCTTCAATGAAACTATAACTGCATTAATTGCCATCTTCAGGGAACCTTTTCATCAGATAAATTGCTATTCTAAAAGAAAAATTGTGTTTATAACTTTAATTTGTGTTATTTGCTTTGGCATTCCCACATATTTTCTCCTGCATGCATTACTATAGCTCGGCCTTCAGGATTGCCCTGGTGAGTTGTTCAACAACCTACATAGATTTATTATTTATCGTGTAGGTTTTAACTTGTATATTTTGTAAGTTGATCTGTTGATTGTTTCAGATAATGTACTACTCTTGCTCAAAACACTAGGCCCCGTTGATGTGCACTTGCCTACCAATAGCCATTTGAGAAGGCTTGTCTCAAAGATAAAGGTTGAATTCATGGTTGTGGACATAAAGGCATTCTTAAATCTAAATATCTTTGGTGTTAATTTTACAATTCTCTAGGATACCATAGAGAAATATTTAGAGGCTGAATAGTTTGACATGTTGCTAAAAGGAACATAAATTCATTCGCTGCACATGAAATTGAGTAACCATAGCTTAGCTACACAGAAATTACACATTTTCAGGACTATTCGCAAATGTAACTTGTACTTGTGTGTAATTTACATGTGGTAGTTTACGCTTACTCATTTGAGTAATGTTACTATTTTTCAATTGTCAACAAAATCTGAGTCTAAGGTTATTCAAAAGTGTATAATTACATGTGCTCACCCCGATAAAGAGAGTGGAGCTAAACGTTTGAGTGTAATTTACTAAAGCCAAAAGAAAAAGACTAGTGAACCCAGCACCAGGCATTGCCAACCACCAATACTGCAGTACCTTCCTTTAGAAAATTGTGGAGGTAAGGAGTTGAAATAAAATTGTGTAGGAAATAATGATAAATGAAATTACATTGCTTAATGTAGTTAAGAATAATCTCCAATTGGGAAGAGATAGCTTTTACAAGTTTGGTGTCCCTGTTATCACAATTTAAAATCACATTATGGTGAAGTAAGATTTTAAATTGCAATTCTGAAAATGCACTTTTAGAAAGTTGCCATTTTCTTGTTTAGCCATTTGGTGCCTGCTGCCTGTCTCTGCTCACATATTTGGGGTGGGGTGACAGATGGGTTTTGTGCATTACTCCTAGACGCAATGCAAACTTAGCTGTTGCGCCTTAATGGGCCATTCTGAGCAGAGTGGGAAGAAGGAGCTGGGCACATGCTCACATACCCTGAATTTACATTAGGTTGCCTTATTACATTTAATAAGTGCTAACTTTTGACTCGGAGCAGGTAGAAATGCAATGTTTAAACTCAAATGAGTTGTAACGACAAAGTCAGGTTTTCAGTCACAATTCTGAAAATTCCACCTATAGGAGGTTGGCATTTTCTTGCCCTAACCATATGTGCCTTTTGCAGTGTCCGGGGTCACATGATTGTAAATGGCTCTACTGTTGGGCTTAGTGTATTCTCCCTAGACAGTGAGACAAAAGGGGCTAGGTATTGGCAGGATGGGCCATCCTGCCAGGATTAGCGGGGGCTGCTTCCTGCCACACCGTCACTTCAACAGGCTTGCCTCCAGCACACACAAAGGAACCTGACACTAGTCTTTTGTCACTTCTGACTTGTTGGACCCATAGCATGGGAAAGGAGGAACTAGATGTGGGGGTAGTATAGGAAACCAACCCACTATAACAAGGCTGGCACTGGTATAAATAATGGACCCTCAGAACACCTCTTCAGTACACTCCTGGACCTGCCAGTGGAAGCCTTAAGAAGGAATACCTTGACACCCAGAGTACTGACCTACTGCTACCAGAGTACTGTAATGCCGCTTGAAGGTGTGCCTTGCTGCTTAAAGAAGAGGTGGACCATCTCCTTAAACCCAGTACCAATAAAAGAGCTAGTTGGCTCTCCTCCTCTGTGAGCTAGAGGGACATAACAAACTCCCAAAACATTGAACCCTGCACCTGGCCTATGCTGTAATGAGTCCTGGCACCTTATGTGGTGTCCCACAGGTCCTGGACCTTTGGAAGTAGTGTTAGTGGTGCTGCTCCTGTCTAGCCTGAAAACCTGGGATTTAGGAAAGGTTTCATGAAAAACGTCCTGGAGAACCATCAGAAGACCATTGACCTACCTGCCAGATGATCCATGCAAGGTGGATCACCAGTCAGCCTGGCTTTGTGGTAGCTCTTTCTACATTCTTCTCCATAGCAGCAAATTCTGTTCCCCGGGACCTATCAGTGAAAATATCCAGCCTTATGGAGATCTGTACAACTACAGCCTCCAGCTTCATCCCGTTGGAGATTTTCGAGTTCCAAAAAGTTGTAGAAGTCCAAGGGCAAAGATCTTCACCATGCTCAAAGACAACTGGCTTTCCAGAGATGATGACAACCTCCTCAGTCTTGGAATCCGGCTTTTCCCAAAATCATCAATGGCTTCACAGAAACTTCATCCAGCAACTACCCGGAAAAGACAACTTCTCTTTGGAAACAGCCTGCTGCCTTGCCCCGTTGAACTCAACCTTCTCCTGGACTTTGTTCAAGAAATTTTCTAAGTGTGAAGGTAAGCAAAGACTGAGCCCAATCCACTCCTTGCATCTGACCCGCACTCCTTCATTGTCAGACTTAACGTTTAACTTTGCCCTGGTCTCATGTGACTAAAAACCAGCAGTTGTGGTTTTTAGGCGCTAGATTGCACTAAAAAGTTAAAGAAATCAGAACTCCAGTTCTACTTATTGGATTTAATTAATTTTGGTGTCAGATTATTCATTCAAATCTACTCTTTTTGTTTAAATTAGTTTGGGACTTGTGTTGGATTTTCACTTCATCAATTTGTCCGTGCTACATAAATACTTTACAGAGTACCTCTAATTTAAGCCTGACTGCTTTTCTGACAGGCTACCAGAGGGTTAGACACAGGTTAATTCAGCGTATTTTGTGGATTACCCTGACAAGGATTGTGGTTGCTGCTTGAGCAGGGTTTTCACCTCCCTCAATCAATAACCTAATTTCCTAGGTAATTCGACCAGAAATCGGAGTTCAGCATACTATTCTAACACTTAGGAAGGCCTTACAAACCAGGATTTTCTTGCAGTAAGCTTTACTTAGCATCATAAAACCATCCACAGTTGGATAAGTGCCAAGAAACTCTTAGGTAGTGAAAGTTGTGCTTCCATAAATAAATAGGCTCATTCTGGCTGGATTCTGCTTCTACTCTTTATTCCTACAACTATGTTATCTCTTTTATAGGAAAGAGCATAGAATTCCCCTGTGACTTGAAATATCCTTAGATATACAGCAAGGGGTACCTTAGCTCATACCTAACGTTTCAGAATAGCTGTTTCAATCATACTCTTACCGGGCATTACTATTTGGTGATGGGTTTTTTATGTATTATTTGTGTTCAACAGGCATAATTCAAGTTGTCAGTTACGTTTACAGTTATAGAGAACTAGTCAGAATGAACCAGAAGTTTGCAGGGTCTGCATGTCAATTACAACCTTTTATGTCACACTTCTATATTTCTATAAAGCTATATGCTTGATATTTACTGTTGTGCTCTTGCTGCCAGATGTTATCTAAAGGAGGTGGATTCGGGGTCACACATTTGCATCCTATCTTTTAGAGGTATTAGATGGCCATATTTTTAGGCTTAGCTCGATTATCAACAACAGTTGCGATATTGTTACTGCAAGTAAATGGGTGGACCCCGGTGAACTGCAAATGTGAAGGATGACAGAAAGACTTAGCAGAATCCTCAATGTCTGGTCAGGACAATACGCGTAAATGTAAAAATTGATGGGAGCTACTGAAGTGACACTTTTTCGTTAAAAGTCAATGGTTGGTATTAATTGTCTGTATTTACCAATGATTAATTCTTCATCGTTATACTTTGGAAACAAAGCACTGCTGTGTATGATTTATAGACACTATATAGGCATTCTACTTGCCGTTATTATCAAAGTATTTTCCTTTTTTTAAATTGAGTGTTAAAAGCACCAGTTTTAAGTATTTAATAATATGATTGTGGTGTACCCTTCTTTGCACTTTATACAAATATAAACGTAATAATACAACATAGTCAAAAGTTATATTGTATTTCCCTAGTTCATAAAGTAATTGTTTTTCACGTAGGCAACATTTTTGCTTTTTAAAAGCAATGTTTACGGATTAGTTCAGAGACAGACTTTACAAACAGAGTGACTCCGCGATTAGATGCCAGGATTCCAGGCTCATTGCCAATACACGAGCTAGCAAGCAATGTATCAACAGTTAGCACGGAGCAAAGCATGTACTGTACGGTTAAGCAGAACACAATATTATTCAAAGAACAGAGGATCTATTTTACTTTTTATTTGACACTGTTTTGGTTGAAAGGAATAGGCATTTCACATAGCTTAGAAATATGTAGGTAGCATATGAAGGGAGCACATATGTATAACGCAATTAGATAACTGTTGACGTCGAAGTTTGTGCAGGTTGCTCACAGATTTTTTTTCCTTTCTTTGTCTTCCTTAGCTGAACCCAGTTTTCTTGTCTTTGAGGACTCTATGCACTTTTTCCCTGCTAACCAGTGGTAGAGTACCTGTGCTCACTCTCTTAAACATGATGCAATTGGCCTACAACTGATAACTACATTTAATTTGCTTGTAAATTCCTAGTATGTGGTACTACATGTACCCAGGACCTGTAAATTAAATGCTACTAGTTGGTTGCAGCACTCCTTTTGCCGCTCATTAAAGTAGCTTTTTAAAACATGGTTCAGGCCTCTCACTGCAGTGTGTAGTGCAGTTTTAAACTACTATTTTGATGTTCTGGCAGTGAACAACTCTTAAAGTTGCTTTTCACACTGTACAGCCTTAGACTTTCTCTTAGGCCTACCATATACTTTATCATATTTCAGAATGAGAGCAGAAGTAGAAAAATCATTTACACTCAAGTGACCTCTTTAATGGTAAACTCAGATTTTAGATTATAATTTTTAAAATGTAATTTTTAGAAAAATGCAATTTTCCTGCCCAGCGTTTCTGAGGCTTTTTTTGGAGATCTCAGCTGCTTGGGATTGTTGATTGTTCCCCCATCAAGAATGTGTATTGGGCTCAGACAGTGAACATTGGGAGCTGGGTGTAACTGGGAGAGGGTCTTCCTGGCAGGATGGCTGGGGAAGAGCTGTACCCTGCTCTGATTTAATTTCATAGGGCCTTGCCCAAAGCACACACAAAGGAACCTGACAGCAGGCCTTCCCATGCCAATTTGCCCTTAGACAGTTGGGATCCAAGAATAGGGGAAAGGAAAGAATGATTGGTTGTAGATCAGGGAATTACCCCACACAAAGGCTGGCACAAGGTATAAAAAGGGGAGATTCTGAACCACTTATCAGAACACTCCTGGCTCTGTGAAACATTTAGAAGAAGAACAGCCCTGTTGCCAGAAGGACCCCTCGCTGCTTAAAGGACTGCCGTGTTGTCTGAATAAAGAAGAATGGAACCTGCTTGCCCTGCTCCCAGACTACCCAGAGTGACTCCAAGGGTCAGTTGGCTGACCTCCTGTAGCAGTTACAGAGACACAACAAGCTTCAAAACAACTCCTTGCAATTGCCCAGCTGACCATCTGCTATTGAACCTCTCTGAACCTTGATGCTGGCCTCTGTTGAACTGAGTCCTGATTCCCGTGAGGTGCCCTGCAGGTCCATGACCCTTTTCTGTCATTGGTGAGAACTCCTCATGAATTACAAGGTGAAAATACTGAAATTTGGGGTGTGAAAGGGCATGTTTGTGCCAAAACTATGATGCCTGGGCTGACTGCCATCTGGAAGCTCCACTGAGAACTACTCTTCGCACCGACAGCAACCCCCTACTACCAGCAAAGTGAGACCTGTGCTTCGCAGTAACAGTGACCGTCCATGATGAATAATCAATGTGAGGCTCCCACCAGAACTGGCTATAAGTGCTGCAGCAAAAACTGTCTAGACCTGCTCTTTGTAACAAAAGCCTCTTCCTTGTGGCCTCCTCAAATGTGAACGGAACTCTTCACACTGAATATGAGATGGTAAATCTTTAAATCTTCAGTAGGACAACCCTGGTCCCTGAATCTGGCTTGCACTCCACTGCTGTTGTCCTGAACTTGTGCCTTCCACCATTCTACTATGACCACAAACCCAAAGGGGCGCTTTCTGATTCTTGCAGCTATTTTAACTAGGCATCTCAAAAATCCCTTTCTACAGTTCTACTGATTGGATTTTTATTGTTCTGGTATCAATTTATTTATTAACATTTACTTTATCCAAATTGGTTTGGTACTTTTTTGTGTAGTGTTTTCACTTTTTTGCTGTTTGTGTGCTGCATGAATATGTTACACATTGTCTCTCATTTAAGCCTTGTTGCTTTGTGCCAAGCTACAAGAGGGTTAATCACATGTCAATTTAGCGACTTTTGTGGTTCACTGTGATAAGGATTGTGGTTGGTGCCTGAGTGAGCTTTTGACCCCTCTCATCTAACAGCCAATTCGTACAATGATAGAAGATATTTTTGTCAGATTTTCTCACATTGCATAAACACTGTTTATCTGTAGCCTGGAACTCTTTTCAAAATGTTCCCTTTTGTTGCCTTGTCTCCCAAAATTAAAATGCATCAAGATATATGTTTGTGTGTATCCATTCTTCCTACAGCACAACTCTCATATGAAAAATGTCTGGCTGGAAATCTGATCATCACACAAACGTAATAGTAATGAGGCCAGTTTAGGACAGTAGTTACACAATGCCTTCAAAATCACACAGTAAGTTAATTGTCCTCCTCCTGATGCACTGTTTCCAAGATTTCAAAATATGTTCATCAGTGCCTGTTGTTTTCCTCTAATGGGTAGACTATCAGAAAACAAAGACTCATCCGTGACCAATGAGAATCTTCAAAAATAACTCTAGGTCAAACTTCTGAGCAGGACTGCCAAAGAAGGAAGAGGGGCTCCTGCTCATGGCAAAATGCAAGAGATACCAATGCTACTTTGTAAATGAGCATACACTAGCTGGGCCAGTAAATCTGGTATAAATGATTGATGTGTTTCCCAAACAAGCAATTTTTATGTTTTTCCACTAATTCCAGTGTGGCTTGTACATAAGTGCTTTTGCCATGTTACCACAGACAATATAATCATGGATGTCATTCACTAGAAAGGCCAGGGGTAGCCGAGGTAGCACCAGACACCCTGTGACCTTCATGGCATCAAAAGAAATGGCATCATTTGAGCTTTGACCCTTAGTCTTCCCAGGGAGTGATGTCACATAACCTTAACACTGATGACATAGCATATAACTGACATTGCTGAAGTTCCATATTAACTACGCACATTTTAGAACACAATACCAAGATCTATTTTAAATAGCAAGGCCAATATTTATGGACTTTTTGGTGCAGGGCATCACAGTAAGTCACTTTCCTGCACTGTTCTGCATTGCAGGGAAAGAGCAGAAATGAACACTATTTATGCAATATGGCATATTCATGTGCTTTCACCATTTTGGTAGCCTAGCGCCAACATAGGCACCCTTGCAACAGGATTGTTTGTGTGTAAGAAGGAACACCTATCTGCACAAAAGCCATCCTGAGAGTCTTTTTCCTCTTTCATAAGTGCTATAAAATGCAGTATACATAGAAAGAGGAAAAAGCAAAGAGAAAGGTGAAGATATTTCTGCTTGTTATGCCTCTCCTAGTGAGGTGTATGTTTTTGGTGCATCCCCAGGTTTACCAGGTTTAATAAATCTGGAAATGGGTCAAATACCATGGGAGTTGCAGGGGAACACCCATGCAATGTCTATGGAATACCTCCCTTGCACAGAATAAGGAAACACCTTATCCAATGTTATCCTGTTTTTCTACATTTCCTCTTTCTGTAGCTGACTTTTTGCTGTCTGCAGCTTTCCATTGCTCTCCTTTTAGGAAGCTTTCCCTTGCCCTTCTGTTATATGTCATGTGGTACTGTAAGACGAAGAAAACAGATTTTGGTACTGTGGAGAAGGACGTAGGCCCATGTAAGCTATTATTCACTATACATGTTTGTTTAGAATGCATTTTTTCTCAAACAGTCAAAAAGAGAGAGTGGCCAGGGTAAGGGACCCCCAGTGTTATCTCATTATTAATACAACATACCAAGGTTTCTATGATAAGGAATGAGATACCATTGCGTTTGCCAACCAAGACTAGTGGTGGCAAGGACGAGTGTTAAGTCATATTGCTTGCTCATTGACATACTGTATTTGTTAAGCGAGGCATATATCCCACCCATCATCACCTCCCTACCCGAGGCATTTCCTCACCCATGACCTAACTGCAGCATGGTTCAATTTGATACTGCAGTGTTGGCTGTGCTATGTATGTCTGCTTTACTACGAGTGAAGTTAGACTTTAGGTCTAAACTTAGACATTTGGTATAAAATTAGACTTTGTGAATCAGGCCCAAGTATTATCCATCACAGCTAACTAGAGTAAAAGAAAACACAGAGTTAGTGGGTTATTTATTATCATAACTTATCAAAGACTGAGATGAGACCACTATTATAACACAAAGACTTGCTATTACAAAAAATAGCATTTGTAACTTCGAGCAATGAGGAGCTAGTATTTAATGTATTCAAACAATTAAAACTAAAGTTATGAAATCCTCGAGTTAGGAGTGGACTCAGGATAAGTTAAGCATTTAAGCAACACAAGGCCTGCTTCTGAAATGTAAAGTATGTTCCACTTTTGGTGTTAGTTTTTTTGCTGACTATTGCAGTGTAAGTTTATGACTAGTAACTTTTCCATCTGTAACTTTACGAGTAGTACCCTTGTAAGTAGTAAGTAATCCCTATCACTTACCTTAAAAGTAGTTACTTTTGGTAAGGTTACTACTTGTAATAGTAAACTTCTGACATTTCAGTTCAACTACAACTTTACCTTTGTGAATCATGCCAAATAGCACACACTTGTACTACTACCTATCGTAGAACACTGCAACAGTCATCGTTCTGACTTTGCACTAGATGATGAACTGAATTACATGATATCCCTTTCATGCCTGGGTGGGTAAATGGGGCTAGCGTGGGCTGTTGCTCAGGTAAGAAGATCCTGCAGTTAGTTGGTGTGACTTTTACCACATCCGCCGCCCAAATGTGTGTGATCCATTCCTGCTATGACTGGGTACTAGTTTGAGACTGAGACAAATCCAATTCAGACTTATTTCTCGTCACTATGATTGCAGTGGAAACCTTAGTGAGAGACATGGGCTTGGGCTTATGTTGGGATGGTGCAGTCTTTGATGCAGGAGTGCTGCACCCAGCTTGCTGCCCAGAAGACAGTGCAGCAAAGGAGCCATATGGCATATTTACAAGCCCATATTGCCACCGGAGCATCACTTTTTGTGAAGCTCCAGTGGAGCTGTGCCCTGCACCATATTTATAAGGGGGCGTTAATCCTCTTTTTGTGGCTTAACGCCGCCTTGTAAATATGGGCAGCCTATGCAGTTTTCTGTGGCAGAGGGGCGTGCAATGGGTGTTGCTGTGGCCATAACCATGCAACACTCATTGCTTTTTGACATTGCGTCAGATTTACAAGGAAACGTAAATCTGAGGCAGCGTCAAAACAAATTCCTCCCCAGGGGTGGCATTATCATGATGCACCAAGGAGAAATACTTTTATTTTTCCTTGTTTTTGCTTTTTCTATGTGTGCTGCATTCAGCAGCATGCATAGAAAGAGCAAAAGGGCCATTAATGACTGTCTATGTGCAGGAAGGTTTTCCTTCCTGCACATAAACAATCATTGAATAATGATAATTTGCTACTTCTATGTGTGCTGCATTCTGCAGCACACATTGAAGTAACAAATCACCATTATTGATTAATAATATTCAATATTGATAGTTTGTGAATAGGGCTCCTTGAATTCAGTTTCAGATATGCTTAAGGTAAAGTAGAGTTCAAAATATAATCCAACAGAGAACTGAATGTACTCTTCTGTCAGGATCACAAGACTCATACACTATAATCCTTTGGAAATGTTAATTATCTCATCACCCAGCATGTGTCTAAGTCTTATGATGTGATTGGCTCTGTTCTTTTGGCAGTAAAAGTTAATAGCACACAGCAGTGTGTTTAGTATATAATATTACTGCTAATGTTTGACTATCACTAATATAAAATAAACATATTCTTATTTTGTTGTGGATAATATGTAGTGCTCTAGATTTTATGGTATTTGATTTTTGCCATTATAGCCTGTATTTATCAATATTTATTTTTTTGCTTATTTTTTCTGTACTTAATATTTATTTTGAATTTTGAGAAAAAAATGAATGTCAATAGTATGTTTCAAGATTTTTAAGCTGTAAATGTACACTCATACTTGAATGTCTAATGGATTATCAGCTTGGGTGGCTGAGAGTCCTTACCAAGTAATTTGTCTTCAATTTTCTGTGCACAGGAAATCAAGTTCCCTGTTTTAGCACTTGACTCTCTCAGGGTATGGAGGCAGAGCAGTTCAAGGTCTTCTCAGGGGATGTGGTATGGGCTAGTACCTGAGTGCACCGGCACAAACTACAAACAACACCCAGTAATTCATTGTCTAATCAGTTCCTTTACTAATAAAAACGAATACTTTACTGCACATGGGCTAGTCACTACTATGCACTAATTCACAAACATAAAGAAAATTACAGGTGAAAATACTTAGGTGGCCATTACAACCCTGGCGGTCGGTGTTAAAGCGGCGGTAAGACCGCCAACAGGCCGGCGGTAAAAAAAATGGAATCACGACCGTGGCGGAAACCGCCAACAAAGACGGCCACTTTAACACTCAGACCGCCACGGCGGTACAAACAAACAGCTTGGCGATCACCGCCAACAGACAGGCGGAGGACAATGTACCGCCCACAGTATCACCACCTACCAATCCGCCACCTTTTCCGGGGATTCACCGTGAACAAAAACACGACAGAAACAGGACTTCGAAGGGAAAACGCTAACCTCAACACAGCTCACGAGGAATCCGGACGACATGGAACCCGAACTCCAGATCCTGCCAGCCCTTATCTTCTTGCTCCTCTACCAGGAGCACGAACGCCAGCGGCGAAGACCACGGTGAGTACTGCACCTACGACACAGGGGAGGGGGGAGGGAAAAACAGGGACACACACACGCAACACGCAACACCCCCAACCCCGCCCTCACCCACGACAACACACACACTAAAACAGCATGATACATTACAGTTACACCCCCCAACCCCCCTGGAAGAATGCAAGGACAAAAGGAAATGAGTGTAACCATTGTAATATATTAAAATCCAGTATGCAAAAATATATATACACTATAAACAAATACATACACCTAGAGTAGTAGTCCAGGTAGTGCTCCATTGAAGTCCATGGAACACTGGGCCCACACGGTATGGGCGAGGCCCACACTCAATCCCCGAACATGACGGAGAGAACACTGCAGGGGCATCAGATAGCAATAAAGCAGGCACCTCAGGGGGAAGGGAAAGGGGTGGCACCTCAGCTGGTTGAGTGCACAACACCAAATCCACGAGGAGGCACATGCCCACTGTTCCATCCTGGAGAGTGCAAAGCCACAGTCTCTCAAGTCTCTACAGTTTGTGGGTTGCCCACTGTTCAATCCTGCGGAGTGCAAAGCCACAGTCTCTCAAGTCTCTACAGTGGGTGGGTTGCCCACTGTTCAATCCTGGGGAGTGCAAAGCCACAGTCTCTCAAGTCTCTACAGTGGGTGGTTTGCCCACTGTTCCATCCTGGGGAGTGCAAAGCCACAGTCTCTCAAATCTCTACAGTGGGTGCTTTGCCCACTGTTCCATCCTGGGGAGTGCAAAGCCACAGTCTCTCAAGTCTCTACAGTGGGTGGTTTGCCCACTGTTCCATCCTGGGGAGTGCAAAGCCACAGTCTCTAAAGTGGATAACAGTCTCCACTGGTTCTGGAGGGGGCTTTGTGCCCAGAGTGCTTCATCCTGCCAAGGACAGAGGTAGTGGATGTGAATCTCCACTGGTTCTCGAGGGGGCTTTGTGCCCAGAGTGCTTCATCCTGCTCGTGACTGACTCAGTAGTGTCAGTGCCCTTGGCGCTCATGGTCCAGCGGTGCTTGTTGCGGCGGTGTCCTCGGCAGCGGTGCTTGTTGCGGCGGTGTCCTTGGCAGTGGCTCTTGTGGCGGCGGTGCCCTGTTCAGCGGTGCTTGTGGCAGTGGTGCCCTGTTCAGGGGTGCTTGTGGCGGCAGTGCCCTGTTCAGCGGTGCTTGTGGCGGCGGTGTCCTGTTCAGCGGTGTTTCTGGCGGTGGTGTCCTTGGCAGCGGTGCTTGTGGCGGTGGTGCCCTGTTCAGCGGTGCTTGTGGCGGCGGTGCCCTGTTCAGGGGTGCTTGTGGCGGCAGTGCCCTGTTCAGCGGTGCTTGTGGCGGCGGTGTCCTGTTCAGCGGTGTTTCTGGCGGCGGTGTCCTGTTCAGCGGTGCTTGTGGCGGCGGGGTCCTTGGCAGTGACTCAGCTGCTGGCGGTCCTGTCTGGCCCAGCGGGGCTGGTGCTGGCGGTCCAGTCTGGCCCAGCAGGGCTGGTGCTGGCGGTCCTTCATGACCCAGCGGGGCTGGTGCTGGCGGTCCTGTTTGGCCCAGCGGGGCTGGGCAGCTGTGCTGGTGCTGGCAGAGGCCTCCTGGGTAGCTGGGCTGGTGGCGGTGGCCTCCTGGGCAGCAGGGCTAATGGCAGTGGCCTCCTGGGCTGGTTCTGGCGGTGGCCTCTTGGGCAGCTGGGCTGGTGCTAGCGGTGGCCTCCTGGGCAGCGGGGATGATGTCGGCGGCCTCCTGGGCAGTGGGGATGATGGCGGTGGCCTCCTGGGCAGCAGGGCTGGTGCTGGCGGTGGCCTCCTGGGCAGCTGGGCTGGTGTCGGCTGTGGCCTCCTGGGCAGCGGGGATGATGGCGGTGGCCTTCTGGGAAGCGGGGATGATGGTGGTGGCCTCCTGGGCAGTGGGGATGATGGCGGTGGCCTGCTGGGTAGTAGGGCTGGTGCTGGCGGTGGCCTCCTGGGCAGCAGGGCTAGTGGTGGTGGCCTCCTGGGCAGCGGGGATAATGGCGGTCTTCTCTGCCGTGCTGCCCTTCCCAGACTTGCTGACTTTCTTGTGGCCCTTCCCCACCTTGGAAGGTGCTGCAGCTGACTCCGCACTCGCACCTGTACCCCTGGGAGCGGGTTTGGTGGCTGGAGTCTTCCCCCTCTCCCGCCGGGCACTGGCCAACTTTTGATGCTTGACAGGTGGGGGACTGTCTGTGCTGTGGCTCCGTGCCACACTGGCTGCCCTGGTGGCCGGTGCACTCCAGATTCCGGTGACTACAGGCACCACTGGTCCCGGAGATGTTGTGGCTGAGGTGCTAGGTTGGGACCTGGAGAGTCGGGCCCTAGGAGACTGATGGGGTGGGAGAGGTGAGGGAAAGAGGTCAAGGTTGGACAGGAAACGTTTCTTTGGAACACTGGGATGGATAGCTGGAGCGGGTTTGGGAATGGAGGAAGAGGTTGTGGTTGTAGGAGGTGTTCGTTTGGTGACTTTCGGTGAAGGTGCATGCGCTGGAGGCTGTCGTGAGGTGGATGGCTGTTGGGTGGGTGTGTGCCTGCGTTTGTGTATCTTGGGAGGTGGCGTCACAGACACACTGGGAGAGGACACAGGGGACTTGTAAATGGCAGTGGGGGTGGTGACTGCACGTGAGCGGGGTGTGGTGGTGTGTGTGCTGGTGATGGAAGTAGTGGCTGTAGATGTAGTGCATGCAGGTGTGAGTGTAGAGGAGACTGGGAGGGAGGAGGGAGACGAGGAGGAGGGGGACACAGTGGAGGCAGTGGATGTTGGTGTGTCTGCATGTGTGTGATGCTTTCGTGAGTGCCTGTGGTATGTGTGGTGCTAATCTTTGGCAGAGCTTCCCTTGTGTGTTGACGTGTGTGCATGTTGGTCTGAAGGTGTGCTTGGGATAGGCTGAGGTAGAGGGGATTGGGTCTGGGTGGAGGAAGTTGGAGGGGGGGGGCTAGAGACAGGGACAATGGCTGCCATTAGTGCTGAGGCCAGAGTCTGAAAAGCTCACTGAAGGGCCGCCTGACCAGAATGAATGCCCTCCAGGAATGCATTTGTTTGTTGCAACTGCCTTTCTACACCCTGGATGGCATTCAAAATGGTGAACTGCCCAACAGTGAGGGACCTGAGGAGGTCAATGGCCTCCTCACTGAGGGCAGCAAGGGTGACTGGGGCAGGGGCTGAGGTGCCTGGGGTGAAGGTGATGCCCACCCTCCTGGGTGAGCGGGCACGGGGCAAAGGCTGAGGGGCTGCTGGGAGGGTGGTGCTGGTATGGGGAGTGGCGGCTGTACCTTTAGATGCCGTGGAGCTCCCCTCGCCCTCTGTCCCACTGGTGAACTCCGAGTCCGTTGTCTCGCCCTCCAGGGCTATGTGGGATGCAGCTCCCTCCTGCTCCGGTGCCACTACTCCTCCGCCTGATGATGCTAATGCAAACAAGTACAGGGAGACCACAAAATGTGGGGGGATGACAGAAGAAAGACATGTTGAGTGCATGTATTACCGCTACCGTTGGCGGACATGACAGACACAGAAGCCCCCTGCACTATGTCGCGCACTTGGGCTCCACTGTTCAATCCCTGGGACATGGCCTACAAGGCTATGGCCGACATCTGCACACATGGATGACACAGGAGCCTGACTAGGTGCACTTGCCACTGTACACAGGTGGGGTGGGGTGCCACAGGGTCTGCCAGAACAAGGGGACCTAACTAGCACACTCGCCCTGGCCTAGGGAAACCCACAGCCCACCTCCCCCACCCAGACACCTCCACTGTGCGCAAAATCAGCAGAATGAGAGTGTACTCACCCCATTGTGGCTGCTGTGATGCCCTCAAGTGCCCATCCAACTCCGGGTACGCCACCGCCAGGATCCTGAACATCAGGGGGGTCATGGTGCAACGGGCAACCCTCCCACGTTGGGAGGCCATCCCCAGCTGGGCCTCCGCCGTCTTCTTGCTCCAGCGGCGAATGTCCTCCCATCTCTTACGACAGTGTGTGCTCAGTCTGTGGTAGACCCCCAGGGTCCGGACTTCCTTGGCGATGGCACACCAAATATCCTTTTTTTGGTGAGCACTGACCTACATGAATTGTACAGGGGGCAAAGAAAAGTTATTACCAACTGCACCGTCACAGTCATTGGCCCCCATCCTCACCCTTGCCATGTGGCACATGCACTCACCGTCGTTTCATGCACGCCTCAATCTCCCCCCCCCATCTTTCATTCACCTCACTCCACACAGGCATAGCCCATACAGCATGCTCCCAGTGTACTTACCTGTTTGTCTGGAGGACCGTAGAGTAGCGTGTACTGGGGGAGGACCCCATCCACGAGTTTCTCCAACTCCTCCGATGTAAAGGCAGGGGCCCTTTCCCCAGATGCACGAGACATTGTCTCTTCCAGACCGAGGTCACAGCAGCACTTGCAGTGTAGGTCCTCTCCTGTCGAAGATCAGATATCGGTGATTGAACATTTAGAAAATGGCGGTCATATCCGCGGCGGTGCATACGGTCACCACCGGCGTACATCGTCATGGGCTCCTGGGACCCATAGGGTCCAATGTCAACCAATGCTGAATTGCGCGGCGGTCTTCCTACAGCGACGGTGTACAACGCCAGCGCAGTTACCTCACATCACATTGTCACACTTTACAGGTTAGGCAGTCGCCATTTCAGGGGCCCACATGGCTTAATTTTTAACTGCGTCACACATACCTAGGCCTTGCCTCAACACTCATACAGGCCAAATTTCGGATTATGATTCGTGTTCTGTGTAAGCTGTGGGTATGTACCTCTGAGTTGGTTGACTCTGTGCTCACTGTTGTCCTTCATAGGCATCGTCCGCTGGGACATGTGAGGAGATGGCATCATCCTCCGGTGTACAGACGGCTGGTGTACCTGTCGACATTGGAGGAAAGACCTGTGATCATCACCTACAGGCTTGATCGTGCCATAATCCTGGAACTGTGTGCTCAGCTGGAGCCAGACCTGATGTCAGCTATCCGCCATCCCACAGGAATCCCCCCTCGAGTGTAGGTGCTGTCAGTACTCCATTTCCTTGCAAGTGGGTCATTTCAAACAACAGTGGCCATAACATCGGGGATGTCCCAGCCTATGTTTTCCAACGTATTGTCCAGAGTGTTGTCTGCCTCGCTGAAACACATGCGCAGCTACATCGTTTTCCCTCAGGTGGAGGATTTGCCTACAGTGAAAGGTGACTTCTATGCCCTGGGACATATCCCCAACATCATTGATGGGACACATGTGGCTTTGGTACCCCCCGCAGGAGTGAACAGGTGTACAGAAACCGGAAGAGTTGTCATTCCATGAATGTGCAGTTGGTGTGTTTGGCAGACCAGTACATCTCCCATGTTAATGCCAAATTCCCTGGCTCAGTGCATGACGCTTACATCCTGCAGAATAGCAGCATCCCTTATGTGATGGGGCAATGCCAGAGGCACGGCGGCGGAAGCCGCCCGCCTGGCAGGAACCGCCAGAAGACCGTACCGCGGTCAAAAGACCGCAGGGTCATTCTGACTTTCCCGCTGGGCTGGCGGGCGACCGCCAAAAGGCCGCCCGCCCGCCCAGCGGGAAAGCCCCAGCAACAAGGAAGCCGGCTCCGAATGGAGCCGGTGGAGTTGCTGGTGTGCGACGGGTGCAGTTGCACCCGTCGCGATTTTCAGTGTCTGCCAAGCAGACACTGAAAATCTGAATGGGGCCCTGTTAGGGAGCCCCACGACACCCGTTCCCGCCATCCTGTTCCTGGCGGTTTTTACCGCCAGGACCAGGATGGCGGGAAGGGGGTCGGAATCCCCATGGCGGCGCTGCTTGCAGCGCCGCCGTGGAGGATTCCCTGGGGCAGCGGGAAACCGGCGGGAAACCGCCGGTTTCCCTTTTCTGACCGCGGCTTTACTGCCGCGGTCAGAATGGCCCCAGAAGCACCGCCAGCCTGTTGGCGGTGCTTCCGCGGTCATTGGCCCTGGCGGTCCATGACCGCCAGGGTCAGAATGACCCCCTGTTTGTGGCTATTAGGTGAGCACCTGGAAGCAAGTCAGTGGGAATGGTTGTCTGGGTCTGGGGATATCCCCACAGGTTAGTTTGTGTCTAACAGTTGTCCCTCGCCATTTGCAGGTGACTCTGGTTACCCCAACCTGTCATGGCTACTGACCCCAGTGAGGAATCCCAGGACAAGGGCAGAGGAACGCTACAATGAGGCCCATGGGCGAACTCAGCGGATTATAGAGCGGACCTTTGGCCTCCTGATGGCCAGGTTCCGGTGCCTCCATATGACAGGTGGATCCCTATTCTACTCACCAAAGAAGGTGTGCCAGATCATCGTGGCCTGCTGTATTCTCCACAACTTAGCTTTGCGACAACAGGTGCCTTTTCTGCAGGAGGATGGTCCAGATGGCAGTGTTCTTGCAGCTGTGGAGCCTGTGGACAGTGAAGACGAGGAAACAGAAGAAGAGGACATCGACAACAGGAACTCAGTGATCCTGCAATATTTCCAGTGAGACACAGGTAAGAATACAAACCTGCCTACTACATGTACTTTAACACTACTACCTCTCTACTGTCTGTTGTTTTCACGCAGTGTATGGTCACTGAGTTTTCACTTTCCCTTACGATTTCACAGATGTGGGTCCCACTGTGTGACATCTGCTTTGTTTCCTCATGGACTACAGCTGTGTGACATAGGTTGTTGACATTACATTTGAAAGAGCATTTTGACATCGTAATTGCTAATACACTATTTCAAAATCATAGACTGACTCCAGATTGTTTTGTGCTTCAAGGGTGTTTATTTAAGTGCTCAATATTGGAGGGGGTTGTAAAATGGTGAGGGATGATGGTGGAGGAATGTCCATGACAGAGTCCAGTCTATTAGTCTCACAGGTGCATTGCCCAAATGGGCATAGGAAGTGGAGCTGGGGCAGTTTGAGGATGGACAGGGTGACAAAGTGGGACAGAAGGATGACATTCAGGGTGGTCTCATTTCTTGGCGGGGGTCTTGGCATCGTTCTCTGTCTTTGTCCTGGATATTAGGGACTGTTTGCGGGGTGGTTCTCCCTCTGCAGGGGGTGGGGTGCTGGTGTGGTGGTCCTGTGGCGGTGCCTCCTGTCCACTAGCTCCGGCGGAGGTGGTGGGCAGTTCATCGTCCGGGCTAGTGTCAGGAGCCCCTTGTTGTGCCACAGTGTCCCTCCTGGTGTTGAGGACTTCCTTCAGCACCCCTACGATGGTGCCTAGGGTGGAATTGATGGATCTGAGTTCCTCCTTGAAGCTCAAATACTGTTCCTCCTGTAGGCGCTGAGTCTCCTGAAACTTGGCCAGTACCGTTGCCATCGTCTCCTGGGAGTGGTGGTAGGCTCCCATGATGGAGGAGAGGGCCTCGTGGAGAGTGGGTTCCCTTGGCCTGTCCTCCCCTGTCGCACAGCAGCCCTCCCAGTTCCCTCCCAGTTCCCCTGTGTTCCTGGGCCTCCATCCCATGGACCGTGTGCCCACTACCACTGCCCCCAGGTCCCTGTTGTTGTTGGGGTGGTGGGTAAGCCTGGGTTCCCTGTAGTGGTGGACACACTGCTGATTGACGTGTCCTGGGGACAGAGGTATGGGCCCGCTGGGTGGGTGCTGTGCTGGTGTTTCCAGAGGGGGGAAGCTCTGTGGTGGCCTGTGACTGTGTCAGGGGAACCGACTGTCCAGAGGTCCCCGATGGGCCGGGCTGGTCATCTAGATCCAGTTGGACAGAGCTGCTGTCTTCACTGTGGGGCTCTACTGTTGGTGGTGTGGACATGTGTGGACCCTCCTGTTGGGTAGGGGTCCTGCAGGGGTATAAAAGGATGTTTATTACATCTGTGTGTGCCATGGTGTGCAATGGGTGGGTGACCGTGTACCCCAGTGCTTGCATTCCTGTGTGGGACCTTGTGTGATGGTGGTTTAGGGGGGTGCATGCAGTGGCCATGCTTTGGTGATGGGTGTCCATGCTTTGTTGTTGCATGCAGGGCTTGGTGTTAGGATGTGTGGTTTGTGATGTTGGGACATTTGTGAGGAGTTGGAGTGATGGGGGTGAGGGTGAGGGTGGGGGTATGTGATAGCATGCAAATAGGGTGGGGGATGTAATAGTTAAGATTTGACTTACCAGAGTCCATTCCTCCTGCTACTCCTGCGAGGCCCTCAGGATGCAGTATAGCCAAGACCTGCTCCTCCCATTTTGTTAGTTGTGGGGGAGGAGGTGGGGGTCCGCCGCAAGTCCGCTGAACCGCAAGGTGGTGTCTTGAGACCATGGAATGCACCTTCCCCCGTAGGTCGTTCCACCTCTTCCTGATGTCATCCCTATTTCTTGGGTGCTGTCCCACTGCGTTGACCCTGTCCACTATTCTTCGCCATAGCTCCATCTTCCTAGCTATGGAGGTGTGCTGCACTTGTGATCCGAATAGCTATGGCTCTGCCCGGACGATTTCCTCCACCATGACCACGAGCTCCTCCTCAGAGAACCGTGGGGTGTCTTTGCTGTGCCATGGGGTGGTGTGTGTAGTGATAAGTGGTGGTGATATTTAGTGGTGTGTTGTGTGAGGTGCGTGGAAGTTATGTGGGTGATGGTATTGTGTGCCTGTGGAGGCTTGGTAGTTGTTTGTGGTGTGTCTCTCTCTGGCCTTTTCTCTGTAAGTTTGTCGTAGGGCTTTGTGGGTGATGTGGGTGTGTGTTTTATATTGTAATGGGTGTGTGGGAGTGGTGTGTGTATGTGTATCAGGTGTGTGTATTTTGAATTGTCCAATGTGGCTGTGTTTTGTATATGTGTGTGTATATTGAGCGCGGCGGTGTGTACCGCCAATGGAATACCGCGGTTGAAAGACCGCCGCGTGGATTCGTGTGTTGTGATAGTGTGGGCGTATTTCTCTTGCCGTGACGGTGGAGGATTTGTTTTCGCCAGTTTATCACTGACCTTTGGTGTGGGTGTCTGAATTTTGGCGGATTCCGAGCTGTGGGTCATGATAGCTTTGGCAGAATTCTGCAGCCGCGGCGGTGTGTTGGCGGTGTTCTGCACGGCGGTAAGCGGCTTTTACCGCCAATGTTGTAATGAGGGCCTTAGTGTGACACCCTCTTAACAGTTCACATGTCTAGACAGCCCAGAACTATAAAATCGCAGAAGCCTCCCACATAAATAGACATAATATAATGTGGGTTAGCTATCAAATGTTAGGCCCAAATATTAGGCCCACTGGCTTTGTCGGGGTGTCACCACATTAATAAGAGCAGAGCTATGCATAATAGACTCGTGCAACAACATGAACATTTTCTTTTTTTTTTTCGATTTTTTTTCGAATACGGATTACATGGTAGTTGAGCTCCGAGTGCAAACAATTTGGACAAGTCATTACGTGATTCCATTCAAATTTTGTATACCATCAGCAGTGGCCTCTAAATCTAGCATAGTCTTTAAAGCATGTCAGTAGTCCAAATTAAACTCATTCAGCTAGGAGCATGCCCTACAGAGCACTACCCTGCATCCTGTAATGGAGATGATGGAAGAGAAAGGTGTCTCACTGTATTATAAGGTGTTTAAGACCTGGTTCATCAAGGCATTAGATAAATTAGTCCCCACTAAAATATGCAAAAGAACTAAACTTGTGGATAAGTCAAGGGGTTCTCCACATAACTGCCACTATTAAAAAAGGAGTGTAAGGCAAAGGAAAGGAGTGGAGAAGGGGCTATGATTAACTAACTAACGAAAATTTGCTATAAAGCTCTGGTAAAGCACAGTTAAACAACCTCCCTAACAGGATTAGCACTGCCCCTAACACTACGAAAGAAATCTATTGTATTGTGAAATCTGTTTTGAAAGTCAACTCTAGCAAGTGGGGTCCACCGCCCTCAAAAGATCGCTGTGAGTCATTGGCAAGGTACTTTCTTGGGAAAGTGAATAGTATTTATGACTCATTGGAGTGAGGGGCTGTGGCTTACCATTATGAGGTTTTAGGCTCTAATACTCAAGGAGTAAGCATCTCTAGTTCCCCCCATAAAATAAAGAGGAAGTATCTAATGTAGCAAGGTCAGTCACATCAGGTTCACCGCTAGATCCTGTCCCTATAGACATCTTATTGAATGACAGCTTTGACAGATTTGTACAATCTTTAATTGAAGAGAGTTCCGAATGATTGGAAACATGCAATTATTCGCCCCTGCTAAAGAAACCTTCTTTAGAGTCTTCAGTTGTAAAGAGCTATAAACTAATATCTCTTCTTCCAGGATCAAGTTAGATTTTGAAAAAGATAATTAATAGCACATTTTCAACGTTTTTGGAAGATAAAAGTATCCTCCACCCAACCCAGAAAGGCTTTCCGACATATCATAGTACAGAAACCGCACTTCTCATGGCAACAGAAGATCTTAAACTCCTGACTTAGGGGGTTGGGCAGCGCTCATTCTTTTAGCACTGCCTTTCACACAGTCTCTCTCAATGTATTATTGTATCGCCTGGAAAGTCTAGGGATTTCTGGATTGGCTCTAAGATGGTTGGTCTCCTTCCTTAGTAAGAGTGAGTATTCAAGTTAGTGAGGGGTCTTGTTACTCCTTCAGTTATCAACTGAGGTATGGAGTTCCGTAGAGCTCATCATTAAGCCCTGCACTCTTAAATACATATGTCCGGCCATTGCCTTACATCAATGGGGCGTTTGGTTTCTTTATGGTCTCACGCTGACAATACCCAGCTGATTGTAACACTGTCTCATGATATTGCGACCACCTCAACTATACTTATCAGCTGTTTGACAGGAGTAGCAAAATGGATGGGAGATAGCTACCTCAAGTTAAATGGAGAGAAAACTGAGGTGATGGTGGTGAACAATAATGCTTTGCGATGGCAACAAATCAGTTGGCCTTCTGCACTAGGTGATCATCCGGTACCGAAAACTGAAGTAAAAAGTCTGGGCTGTACTTTACATCAGAAGCTTTCAATGGCCTCTCAATCAAATAGGATCACGGACACCTGCTTTGGCCTTTCAAGAGCCTTTTGGAAAACCATGAAATGATACCCATTGGAACCCAGAAAAATTGTGGTCTAGAAGATGATAGTATCATACCTCGACTACAGGAATTCAATCTACTTAGGCAGCACAAAAGTTGATATTAGGAAACTACAAGTAATTTAAATGCTGCTTCCTGGATTCTTCTGGGATTTTCAAATGTTCATTCAGCAAGGGAAGCACTTAGAGCACTGAACTGGTTACCTATAACCTAGCAGAATTCAGTTTAAGGCTCTTTGTCTGGTGCAGGGCTCTAAAATTCTCCATCAAACGGTTGCTTTGTACCAACCCAGTAAGTCCCTAAGATCTAGTTTCTTGGACCTTCTTGTCATACCCAGGATAAAAAGATCCAGGGGTGGTGGTCAGTCCTTCTAGTACTGGCTGATCTTTTGTAAGCAACTAAAAACATATATATTTCCTAAGTAGAGCTGCTTGTACCACATTGGTCTCTTTCTAGAGCTGAGAAGCCCGGCATTGGGTAGTCATGCGCTTTATAAATTTGGGGAGACAAAAACCAGTAATACATCTAATAGTTTACTCTTAACTTTATCATTGTCAATAAAGCATTTTGATGTACTATGTACATGAGTATTTCTACTTGGCACATGCTCAAAGCAGCCTTAGAACTTTAACAAACAAGGACGCAAAACTAACTCCATATTTATACTTTGGCGTTAGACGCGTCTAGCGCCAAAGTCCATGGAGTTAGCGTCATTTTTTTGCGTGGACACCTACTTTGCGTTAATTTTATGCAAGGTAGGCGTTCCCGTCTAAAAAATTGACTCTGCGGCATGTGCGCCGTATTTACACTCCCGGGCAAAATTCACGCCCGGGAGTGGGCGGGTAAAAAAAAATGACGTACAGCCGCTTTTGCGCCATTTTTTAGCGCCTGCAAAAGGCAGGCGTTAAGGGACCTGTGGGCTCTGAAGGAGCCCAGAGGTGCCCTCCCATGCCCCCAGGGACCCCCCCTGTCACCCTTGCCCACCCGAGGAGGACACCCAAGGCTGGA
Source organism: Pleurodeles waltl (assembly GCF_031143425.1). Lineage (NCBI taxonomy): Eukaryota > Metazoa > Chordata > Amphibia > Caudata > Salamandridae > Pleurodeles > Pleurodeles waltl. Next base: position 843,688,601 of record NC_090438.1, on the reverse strand, counting down.
GGGACCCATCCCAGGGACATTAAGGTAAGTTCAGGTAAGTGTTTTTTTTTTTTTTTTGTGGCATAGGGGGGCCTGATTTGTGCCCCCCTACATGCCACTATGCCCAATGACCATGCCCAGGGGACAGAAGTCCCCTGGGCATGGCCATTGGGCAAGGGGGCATGACTCCTGTCTTTGCAAAGACAGGAGTCATTTCTATGGGGGTTGGGAGTGAAAAAAAAATGGCGCAAATCGGGTTGAGGCGCAAAAATTGCCTCAACCTGACTTGGCCATTTCTTCACGCCCAAGCCCCATATCCCCCTACGCCGGCGCTGCCTGGTGTACGTCGTTTTTTTTTAACGCACACCAGACGGCGCCGCCGGCTAACGCCGGCTCACGTCATTCAATAAATACGGCGCCCACATGGTGCTTCAGAATGGCGTTAGCCGGCGCTAATTTTTTTGACGCAAAACTGCGTTAGCGCAGTTTTGCGTCAAAAAGTATAAATATGGGCCTAAATCCCTATGCATTAAAATAGCAGCTCCTGAAATGATAAGCCTCACCTCATTGATACAACCCTGTAGAAGAGGGCATTCTATGGGGACCTCTAACTGCTGCCTCTCCCTAGAATTCATTTCAACTTGTGGATGGTGACATATCTCTCTTTGTGGTGCCACCAGAATAATGCTGTAAGGTCTTGTGAAGATGGCACCAGGAACTTGAGCTCCCCCAGGGATGTTTTAATGCTTGAGCATGATGTTGCTCATTTTCTTTTTGATTTCTTTCTCTCCTTATCAGTCCCTAGGGACATGGTGGTCCCCAGGGATATTGGAAAAATCCAAGTGCAATAGAGCACGTTGTAATTTTACCATTCCTTGTTGCATTTGTCCCTGGGTGGATTTGTACCCCACAGGAAAATGTATTAATACCTAAGGAGGGACTCCTTTAATTATAATCTCTCTGGGATCTTCGTCTTCTCTTGGGAGATTTCCATGTGAGCAGAACGGAATGCTACGATCATCTTATTCAGTCTAGTCCTCGTTGGGGACCTAACTTCTCCCCTCATGTTCTCTGGCCCGACAGGTATTTTGACCTCCTGGCATCTAAAAATATCTTTCCTTGATTGAGACTCTATGAGTAATTGTTTTCTTGTCTCTCCCTATATTGTAAGAGAGCTCAGGGGCAGCTTTGCTGTGATTAGGTTCCTGGCTGACAACCTGTTCTATCTCCAACGTCTGATGCTCTCCTTGGGTCACCGACAGTGGTACTCTCATAGGTCTCAAGTTAGGCAGCACTCCCTGCCAGCAATCTTCAGGTCCCATGTCTCCTGTGGCCATGTAAAGGGCACCAAACTGTCGGCAGAAGTTTGGGAGCTAACCTCTGATGAGGGTTACTTCTAAGTTTGTCCAGCCCTCAGAAGTTCCAGGGGAACACTTTTCCTCCTATGTCCCCCAAAAGGTCCATCCCTTCATTGCTCGAGAGAATGGAGGGTCCAAGTCCAGGGTGCTCCGGCACCCCAGAAGGGGGTATGGTCTTCTTCAAGGTTCTGCAACATCCATCTTTTCTCTCTTTTTCCCCTGTGTAGAGATTTCTAAGTGGGAGTGGAAAGTTCCACATGGTATGCACCTCTACCCGATCCTGGAATGGCACATCCTCAATAGCGGTGAGTAAAATTCCTTTAATGTGCAATTTCACAAACTGCAAATCCATCATTCCTCCCTATATTTTAGTGTGAAATGCATTCTCTCATCAATGTTGGATACAAGGATGAATTTTACGCCAAAAAAAAACAGTGCAGAAAAACAAACGGCACTGGGGGAGGAGCCAGACTCTGAGCAGCATCGCTGCATCTAGATGAAGCCCCCTGGAAACTCGGGTCCTGGTAAACCACGCTAATTTTGTTGCAAGCCTGGTGCAAGGATGCAGGAACAACATCAACAGGTTCCCAGACAACCCCACCAGACCCACTTATGCTGCTCTGTACAAGTGCAACTAGCAGGCAAACACTGCCAGTTGTGAAATGGAAGGAGCAAGTGATACTGCAGGCCTTGGTGTCCCGGTGCCTCTGTGCCACCGAGATTCACTACCAAGTGGCTAGCAACTGTACCCAGCAGCGCCTACTCATGAAGCTGGGTCCACACACTGGCTCAGAGCAGTTTGCCTGACAGACAACATATTAACCGGTGAAAGGCACCAGCAGTGAGTAATGCCACTGGCTACCCTTACCCCGCAGGTACTGGCCACATTGTGCCTGGTAATCACCTCGGCCCACTCCTGGAGTACCTGAGGCACCAGAGCACACAGCCATAACAATAGAATGAGGACTGGCCTTCTAGGGAACAATGGGGGTCATTTTTACTGATTGCATTCCATCCTTCATCTCATCTTACCGAGACTGACAGGCTAAAACCATTGATAGGAGAGCCCTTACAACTGGATCCCACCCTGGAAAATGGGCATTTCCTCAACTTTGCTATGTGGTGGTATTAACTACATGGAATGAAGCGGTTCGTCGATGGGGACTACCTAAACCTTTCTGACTGATGTTTATTTCTTTACCATTAGGACCTCCCTGGAAGCTTGTTTGATCTCCTGCCTTCATCAACTATTTCAGTACTGACCTCAACCATGCTGAGCGGACCATCTGGGCTGGTCATCCTCATTGGAACTCATTCCTGGCACAGACTACCACTTCTACAACTTGACAATACACCATTTCAGTTGCCCTTCTCCGCATATACCTAACAGTAAGGCCACTCATCAGATGCTCTTCTCAGAGGCTGTCTCCACCTCCAGGATGCACGCTGTAATGAGTATGGGAGACAGAGCAATGAAGCACCACCCATCTCTTTTGCAGCCATGGACACACTGCTCCATGAATTATCAGACATAAAAACTTCAATGTCCTAAATAAATAAAGCAGTGTCCAAAACAGTTTTTGAGGAATAATCCTTGTGGTCCAACATCACTTCCTTCCACCACAGGCTGGATGATACTGTAACAAAGCTGAGAAACATGGAATCCTGACTGGGTGGATTACCAGAATGGTCAGCAGAGATATGGGCTCTGAAATGCAAAGTAATAAGTTAGAGGACAGCAGCAGGTGAAACAGCGTCTGTATCACAGGCTTTCCAGAAAAAATCGAAGGGACCAACATAATTGTATTCCTAAGCACTTTTGTGCACAATTTTTGGAACTAAGGTTCTTCCCATAGTTGGACTTACAGAGAGGACACAGGGCCAAATCTCGTGTCTCCCCACTTCTCAGGCAACCCGATCTTTCTTGGAATGCCTCCCATGTCAACAATAAAAAGAACCAACCAACTATCCTGAAACCTGGTGGAAGTCTCTATAATCCTGAAGAGTACATCTGACCAAGACATGATTATGCTGGACCATAACCGATTGAAACCCTCATGGCTCATTGGTGCATGAAAGTATCTTATTCTAGAGACCTGGAGGAAACAAAACACCTACCTTCACCAATACTTTGAGGAGATAATGAATTTGGGCTCTTCGGCTCAAATTCTGTGGGCAGCTGGGAAGATCAACTTACAGGGCAACCTGATGAAAGACTCTGTGGCCTACACAAAGCTTTTTATAACTAATCATCATTTCATCCCTTTCCCAACCATCCTGCAGAGCACCTTGAGAAATTCCAACCTGATGAGCTGAAGTGGCTTGTTAAATACCTCACTGTAAGCCTCAAACCACAGCTTCCTCCTTCCTTCCCTCAAAATTTTCAAAGTGGAGCCACTCCTTTGATTGTCTCATAAGAAATGGCCTTCTCTCATCGACACTTCTCAATATGATCCTCCCCAGGCCTGTTACAATGTAAAAAGTACTTAGCATGTACAGATTCTGCACCACACTTTCCTTAGCCCAGTACAGACCTATTCACTATCAAATAGCCCTATTGTGTGGGAAGGTCTTTGATTGTCCTGCCCACCAGCAGAGAACTTGACATGGCCCAACAGGGTATACATAATCAGAATCTAATTTGCAGCCAAGTCAGAGAAAAATTATAAATCTTGAAGTGCTAGATGGTGTGCAGATATGACAACATTCACATTACAACTCCACTCGTGACCCCTGTTCATCATAAGATTGGTTCAATAAACTGGTCTCCAGTCCAAACTATGGAAAAAGTCCACTTTGATACAGATTTCATCCATAATGAACAATAAAATAAAGCAGAACACTTTTCTGTGAAGCATTAAAAACTTAAACTATGAATGCCCGCTCACATATAAGGCTTGCACATGTTCCTGAAGGGTCTCTTCTGTGACAGGCTGCCTATCCTTCTTTGCCATGCTGAGAAGAACAGGAACCCTACTCACTCAGCCCACAGGTATGCAAATGCATGCAGCCCTCCCACAGCCTCTTACTCCAGTAGGCAGAACCAGCCTTCTGGCAAGTACCATATATAACTGCCGCAGTTTCAGCTTCATTGTGAAAATGTTTGTCTGTTTGATTGCTGCAGAATCATGTCAAATTCCATGTGATTAGCCGAAAAGGAAATGGCTGCAGGGATTAGGAAACACTTTGAAAAAACATGGGGCCTGATTACAACTTTGGAGGAGGTGTTAATCCGTCCCAAAAGTGACGGTAAAGTGACGGATATACCACCAGCCGTATTACGAGTCAATTATATCCTATGGAACTCGTAATACGGCTTGTGGTATATCCGTCACTTTACCTTCACTTTTGGGACGGATTAACACCTCCTCCAAAGTTGTAATCAGGCCCGTAGTTTCCTTTTTCTGTCTTTAAAAGACAGAGGATGAGTAACATTTCTTTTTGTATTCATCTGTAAAAATCAGTAAACACAGAAAGCCGGGAGCAGTAGTGATATCTCATGTGATTGTGAAATGTGTGATAGATTTAAATTTTATGAACAAATGATTTTTTCCATCATTCTCCCATTTAATTCTAAAGTCGCTTTGGAATCACCTTGCTAGGAACATAGGAGCTACTGCATACAATTTTAAATGCTTTTTTGTTATTTTTACTTGTAGCAGAGCCGTTGCCTGCCACAAACTTTCTATTTTATTTTTTATGTATCTACCTCTTTATGTCATGGTATAAGTGTGTAATGCTGCCTCATACACTTGTCTCACAATTCAAGGCTTTTTAATGAATTAATAGCACAACAAATGTGATGGTATTGCACCACAAAGGTTCTTCTGCTGGGCTTTTGGGCCTTTCATATTGCTTTGTTTTCTCTAAAAAATAATGAATTTGCAGCTGGTGTCTGGTTAAAGTGCAAAGGTGTACGCCATGGAGCCTCATCACAAACCAAACTTTGTAGTATGTTTAGTAGTACTGTAATACTGCGACTCAATTAAATAATGCTATTCACAAACCTACGGTCAGAGACCTCTGCCTCCCCCTCACCTATTTTTCAGGCACAGATCTCCATCTCATTTGCAGAGCTCTCCATACACCTAGATATTTGTGTTAGTGGTAAATGTTGGAGGAAGCTGGGGGAATTAGTAGAAAATTGAGAATACTTACTATTAAATAAGGAGTGATTTAGAGAAGATCATGCTAAAACAAACATTTATCCACAAGAGAGTATGCACGTTGCTGTTCCCAAACCGCACTTCTAAAGTTACTACAGCAAAAAAGACCCAAAACAATAGTATATATTTTCCAGCACAACTTGCAGTAAGCCAAGAACAAGAGATGGCTACTCACAGGTACTGCAACACACTCCTATAGAAAACAGAGGCACGGAACAAAATAATGCTTCATTGGAAAAATCTTTTACTAAATACTAGTATTTTAAATTTAAATTAACTATATTTATTATAATGCACTAAACATTAAATATGATGAGTCTACTGAGTGTCCATTTTTAATAACTATTTTAAATAATAATATTTGATATGTTTTATTATTTAGTGAGCATTTAATTTGATGTGTTAATGCCCTGTAACATCTTATTTTTTCATTTCTATTCATAATCTTTATTTTAAGTTAATTTATGTTTGTATTTTTCATTAAAATATTTAACTATTTTCACAATAGGTGGCTCTCTGCTACTTCCCCTCCATGTGAAAAATTATGAGTACTTAGCTTACACTTGTAAATCCTCGTGTAAGAGACTTCAGCAGGGTGCAGAGATATGTAAGTCTGCACCTGGTGTAACTTTACTATCTTAAATATTGAATAGCGAAAGGAAGTAAACTTACTCCCTGCTGAGGTAGTCAATTTATATGTGAGTAAACCTGCACGTGTAAATTTACCTTTTTGAAAAGTCTCCCATATGAGGAACTCATACCCCACCTACTAGTCACTACAGATGTCTGGGAGTTTAAATCAATTTTGTGTCAAACACCTACATATAACATATAAATAAGTTAAAACTGTCCAAAACTCTTTGATGGCAAGGCATTTTCATGAAGAGACTGAGGTAGTTATCAATATCTACCCAAGACCCATAGCTAAGCTGGAGCTGGTACAGTACTGAGCACTAATATAACAAGCACTAGTGACAATGAGGTAGGGAATTCAAAGGTTTCTAGTGTCCAGCCTCAAGGATCTTTTGGGGTTCTCACTAGAACTAAAGAAATCCTGCCAGTTATTTTATTTTATTGGGAGAAAGTCAGAGGGGAGTACATTGTTCTCATAGCAATCAATAAGATGTTTTTGTTAAATATTATTGCCTTACTATCAAGAATGGTGTCTATTAAACACATCATAGCTACTGCCTATTAGCAATGTTCAAGATTACTGACGCTAAAAAAAACAAATACTTCGAACATTCTCTTCCCAATCCTGCACAAATAGAAGTACAAGAAGAAGAGGAATGTTGATTATAATTTGTTGAAATTCTTAAAGTATTACCCATTATGGCTGTGCCCATGCCATTTCCATTTTACGAGATGGTAAACAGTCCCTTCACCTCCCTGAGATCACACTGCAGATTATCTTGCTGAAAGATTTACACGCTTGTTGCTGATTCGTTTTCCCAGGAAATTGATTTGGCATCTTTACCACTGTCTCCGGAGACTAGAATAGTAACTCCATCAGTAGGCTAATCCTATAGCTATTTGACAAGTGGTTAGACACCTAGGGGGTCATTACGAGATTTGCGGTCTCATGACCGCTATGTTGACGGTGGCGGTCATACTGCCAACAGGCTTGCGGAGAAGACCACTAAATTATGACCATAGAGGTCTTCCCAACAGAATACAGCCAATCCACTGCCGGCACCACCAGTGCAGTCAGGCCGCCTCAGATGGCGGTAGCCACCTTCAGGCCATCGGAGACCATGTTCCCGCCGGACAGATTGTGAGGCTGAACACCTCCAAGGTTTCTGCCATGGTAGCACCGCCACGGAAAGCCTGGCGGAAACCAACTCTATGAAAGGAGACAATCATCTTCAGGAAGCCATACTTGTCCGGAGCGGCCACACGTCTTTCCGCTGCTCCTGCTCACCCAGCGTCTCTGGAACCTGCGATGACGACAGCAACCGTGAGTACACACACTGCTAATGTGTCTATGCACACACAACACACACATTCTGAATGGGAGGCGATGGTGCCACACACATTTCCCCCTACACTGACATGCACACCCACAAATAGCCACGTACACACACACATACCTAGTACACACTAAGACCAACACACACACACATCCAAAATACACACAAACCCACAGATACACAGCACCGGCACAGTCAAACACAACAACACACAACACAACCAAATGACACAACAATACCACTACCGCAACACCTCAAGAACACCGTCATTCATCCACAATACACACCTCCACTTGACAAATCATACATCCACCACTACTTAACAACACCAGAGAACCAACACACACAATCACACATCCATACAACAAGGTATACGTCATAGCCCACAAACAAACATCACAATGGATCTAACATACCAATCACACACACAGTCATGCACACAGTACAACCACACAAGGACACATAACACTCCAAATAACAGATGTCAACACAATCAATACACACTATATCAACATAAATCCATGTCCCAAACTCATACATGCCTATCAGACAATACACAGCCATCACAGCGGGACAGATGCAATGCACACACCCACACATGCTGGCCAGACACAACTGGTAGCACAACCACCACACACACAAGATGTATTCACACATAAACTAAAGCAGACAAGACCAAAACAGCCATTAGGAATGAAACGCAGGGCATACATGTTGGAACCAACAACTGGTTGGCCTAGATATATAGCAATAAATTATTACTAACATATAAAAAACTATTTACATAATAAGAATGCTATAGGCCATTCCAACAACATATATGCATCAATGTCACCGCGCTAAGGCGTCTAGATCAAGCGACAAAGACAAACTAACTGTAGGTGTTCACTTTAGGTACTTTCCCTCTTCATACTTTAGAGGAAATTATTTATATTAATTACCATCCCAAGCACGCCTTGTTATCAACTGCAATGCACACACCTACACATGCTGGCCCGACACAACTGGTAGCACAACCACCACACACACAAGACGTACTCACACATAAACTAAAGCAGACAAGACCAAAACAGCCATAAGGAATGAAAAGCAGGGCATAAATGTTGGAGCAAACAACTGGTTGGCCTAGATATATAACAATAAATTATTACTAACATATAAAAAACTATTTACATAATAAGAATGCAATAGGCCAGTCCAACAACATATATGCATCAGTGTCACCGCGCTAAGGCGTCCAGATCAAGCGTCAAAGACAAACAAACTGTAGGTGTTCACTTTAGGTACTTTCCCTCTTCATGCTTTCGAGGGAATTATTTATATTAATTACCGTCCCAAGCACGCCTTGTTATCTATTGTTTGGGAACAAACCTGCGTCAGAGGTCCAAGTAGATCTGTATAAATACACCTCACTTTAACAGATAGTCAGAGGGATTCCGACCAGATGCCATCGCTGCTATCGATGCTGCACGTCGTCTTGACGCTGACCTTAGTCTTCGTGCTCCTACAGAGTCTGAGCTAGAGACCTCATTCCAAGGTAACGAGGGTTGGGGGCTCTTCTCACAGACATGGCATTGGCAGATTGAGGTTTAACATACCTAGCTCTCTTCTAGGTGGGGGTCTTTCTATTAATGACTATTGTCTTTACCATGCTATTTCTTGCACTGTTCATTATCCTAATCATTGCAGCCCATGCAACTTATTGCAGATTCCAGTTCTGCTAAAATAAAACCTACTGAAACTTTACTGCATCTTATTCATTGCCTGTGTGTGATTGAGACATGTTGTTAATGTGAGAAAGGGGTAATCTCCGTTTAACCACGACGCTCCCCGAGATGACATAATCTTGAGTCCATGCGTAAAGGCTACCACAAATCACCTTTTACTTTTTTTGTTTTTTTGTGAGGTACTGCTTGTGAGCTGGAAGGGTTAGGACGACAGTTGCATTTTGTTGTAGGTCTGGCATAGTCGCCTACAAACATAAGTACTGTCATCCTTAAACCAGCAGTCTTGCCTAGAGCAAGAGTTCAACTACCACATGGGAGGGAAGCTAACTCTTGGGAGGGGTTGACGTCTTGGTGGGGGAGGGGTATGGCTACCTGCAGGGGTGGCAGGGAAGGACTTGGAGGTAGAAGGGCTAGACTTGTAGAGGGAGACAGATGTTTTGGGGGTCACACAGGGTAGGAGCAGAGTAGGGAAAGGTTCAAATCTTAGAGGAAAAAATTATTCTATACACTGGGACTGGGGTTTTGGAAGTGGAGGGAGAGGGAGTGGTTGTAAGAGGTATTCTGGTGGATGTCTTGGGTGCATGCTTGTGTGTGCTGGGTGTCTGTTGGGTGGGTGAGTGTGGGCGTTTATGTGTCTTGAGGGGAGGGGCGGTGGAGGTGTCGGGAGAATCCGTGGTGGATGGGTGACTCTGTTGGTGTGGTAACTGCAGGTATGGTGAGTGTGCTACATGTAGGCGTGTCTCTGGTTGTGGTGGCTGCCGATGTGATGACTGGGGTGGATATCTGAGGGTCTGCTCTTGTGGTGACTGTTGGTAGGATAGGAGTTGTGGCAGTTTTGGTCAATGCTGGTGTGGTGTCTGCAGGTATGTTCAGTGTAGTGTCAGTGAAGGTGGGAGTGCTGGGGGAGTTAGTGCAAGTAGTGAGTGTGGGTGTGTCTATGGGTGTTTATTGTTGCGTGCATTACTGTTGTGAGTCTTGTGGTGCTTGTGTTTGTCAGCAGTACCCTTGGATGTTGAGGTGGATGCATGCTTGTCTGCCTGTGTGCTTTGGCTGGGACGGGGAAGAGGGGTATGGGACTGGGGAGAGGAAGGTGGAGGGGGACGGAAGACAAAGGGTGACTGGCTGCAGTCAGTGTGGAAGCCAGAGCCTGAAAGGATTGCCATGAATGCCCTCCAGGAATGCATTGCTCTTCTGGACTTGAGTTGCCAGTCCCTGTATGGCATTCATGATAGTCAACTGATCCACAGAGATCAACTTCAGGAGGTCAATAGCCTCCTCACTGAGGGCAGCAGGGCTGACAGGGGCAGAGGTGCCTGTAGCGAAGGAGACACCCACCCTCCTGGGTGAGCGAGCATGGACAACTGGGTGTGGAGCTACAGGGAGGGTGGTGGTAGTAAGGGGGCTGATGGACAAAGATGGTGCTGGGGTGGTCACAGATGGATGCGCCACCACCAGGGAGTTTCCACTGGAGGAAGATCCCAAAGATGATGATGTGGATCCTGGCTTCTACATGGCACTCCCCTTGCCGTCAGAGCCACTGGGCCCCTTGCTGTTGGTGGTCTCAGCACTCCGGGTCCCATGGACAGCAATCTACACCTCACCAGTCCATGTCCATAAGTATTGTCCCATGATAGTTAAGAAAACTCTATTCACAGCCCACACAGCAACTGCCATTCAAATCACATGCCTAAGTGAACCATATGTACATATATACCATAATGGATACAATCACTAATGCAACCACAACATGAGGCACTCGCATTCAGGTAATGTCTGATATGTAGAATACATGTCTGGAGAAGAGGCATGTCACTACATCTGCAGACGCTGAACAGAGATATACCACATCACTTCAAACATGCATGTGCAGCCACACATGAGACATCCACTGACATTCACTGAATGCAGTGTAAGAACACCTAAACATCATCCAGCCACGAAATACATCATTGGGCACCTAACATTCCACCTGAAATGCTGATATATTTCCACCACATGACTATATGAGTAAACCAATATCACTCACACCTTTCCTGACATGTGATTACTTGTACCTAAGTCCTTATAACACACATATCCTACTGAAAAGATATGTACACATGATGTACACATGGAACTACACGACAGCCATTGCACTAACTACATATTCCACATCAGCACCTGCATTAGAAATAGTAATATAGGTAAACCATAAAATCTTGAAATAAGAAATCAATCAATATCAATTCCTGTCCAAAGTGAGCACATCAGCCAAGCTAAGAGTAGCAGTGTTTGTCCCACTCTATTACATGTGCCCCTACGTAACCATTGAGACATGATGTAGGCAGCTGATAACATATGTTTCACTGTTATTGATAGGACAGAGACACACATAGCATGGACATTGCTTATTGTCAAAGGGTAGCTCTGCATAGCCACTTATTGCCTCTAGGACAAAGTCATTGGGATAAATGTTATTTGCCCACATGTCAATGGCATGGAAATGCATGAAAAGGACAAACAGACAAAATCAGACACCCAAAGTACAATATTCTCCCTTACTACCTTCACTTACCCCATAGTATGAAGATGAAGGGACAATGGGCATACATCAACAGACCCATATGTACAGTCCTATACTGGCCATATTTGTGGAGTGATTGAGATGTCTGCCTCACATGGAGGCAATACCTGTACCAGGACAAAAGTTACATAGCCCCAAAATATGTCAGGCACCCAGTTGCAAATACAGGTGATCAAGACAGATGGGAGTGGTCAGACACCTTAGAGCTACTAAAGCACTTATGCCGAAGGATGGACCTGGACCTGGACATACTCTATGGGTAGGATGAAACAGCAGCTTGCATCCACATAAATGGCTGGGTGGAGTCACACATGTGGCATTGTCAATTGAGCATCTCCACATGCAGTCATAGATATATCTTGACACAGGTGCTCTAAACGTACACATAGCAAACGATGATGCCAGATCTACATTTAATAGTCATCCAATGTGGCTACTGAATATTCCAACTGGTCTACATACAAGTGGCACCTACAACATTGTCACAACTGCTACAGTGACTGCAAACACTTAACAACCAGAGCCAAGTACAAGGATACAGTCAGTACTTACCCACTTGTGGCTGTTTTGCAGGCCTCAAACGCCCATCCACTACAAGGTAGGCCACCACCAAAATGAGGGCATTTAGGGGGGTCAGGGTTTGACGGGTACCCCTCACTCATTGGGAGGACATCCCCAACTGGGCCTCAGTAGTCTTCCAGGCACAGTGTCTCAGTTCTCCTACCTGTTGTAACAATGGTTGCTCTGCCAGCTGTGAAACCCTCAGGTTCTGCACTTGCTTGAAAATGGCTTGCCGGATCCCCTTCTTCTGATGAGCGTTCACCTGCATGGATGACACAAACAAAAGGAGAAATTCATGCACACATGCACCATACCAATAGAAGTGTTCACTACACATCTGTCACTGCAAGTAGGCACATATACCCATTCTCTCTACTCACACGCCTTCACTATATGCCATCTGCATGCATCTACACTGTCACCAATTCACATGCCCAAATAAACGTCAAACACACCTATCACACATGGCTGGGGCATTAAACTCATCTGCTCCTCTGGTGTCCCATATGGCTGTCCATACAGGTGTAGAACCTCCTCCACTAGCGTCACCAGCTCTTCTGGGGTGAAGACAGGGGCCCTATCACCTGCAGTACATAGCATGATGGCTCCCAGAGGCAATACACAGCAGCTCATGTCGTGGAGGTTTTGCTCGCAACAGTGTCAGGAGTCAAGTTAGCTAAAATGCAGAAAATGGTGGTCATGGTCACCACGTACATGACTGTCACCACCAGCGGTAATGCCCGTTGGCCACAATCCGCCAAAGGCAGCAATGTTAACCAATGACAAGTTGCACAGTGGTTGTGACCGCCTACCGCCATGACGACTTCCGCCGGTGGACGTAAGTCACTTCCAGCTATCCACTACAGTAGGTCAGGGGCCTGCCATTTTGGGCACATGTAATTAATGGATGTGCTAAATTATCTGCTTGAATCACTTATCACCCAATTTTCAGTGTAAATGTATGTTGGGTCATCATGGTTGTGCAACATTTTGTGACAATCTTTACACAATGACGTGTTGAGGCTGTCTATATGTTGCGAACTATGTAAATCTACTCTGATAAACATATGCCACGGCTAGGTATAGGTAGATACCAAACATATGTGTGATTAGTCCAGGACAGCTAAGTCACCCACACATATACATTGACATATGTTTTATATGAACATTTCAATTTACATGTTAGCCACTGTGCTGCAGTGAGGGTGAAATAGGTGCATATCTGTGGTTTGTATTTTATATGTCAACAGTTCTATGTTTCCTCTACAGATGTTAGGTGTCAGGTAATATACAATGAGTTGGTGATGCATGCATACTGTACAACTCACTGTACATTCTCTCCTTTCAACATAGTTATGCTGCCATGAGGAGAGGGGAAACAACCACCAGTGTACCGTTCACTAGTTGACCTGGCTACCAAGGAGGACAGGCTCGTCACCCAGACATATCATCTGAATCATCATATCATCATGGATCTCTGTACAGTGTTGGAGCCAGATCTGATGCCAGCCATTTGCAATCCCTATGGCATACCTCCCATCGTTCAAGGATTGTCAGTGCTACACTTCCTGGCCACAGGGTCCTTTCAGAATACTGTCGCCTTAATATCAGGGGTGCCTCAGCCCATGTTCAGTATGGTGTTGAAGGATGTACTGTGTGCATTATTGAAACACCTGGCTAGACATCTACATCAGGTTTCCCCAGAGAGCATATTTGGCATTAGTGAAGGCAGACTTTTATGAGATGGGACACTTTCTTCATGTGGTAGGAGCCATTGATTGCACCCATGTAGCCCTGGTCGCCTCCCAGTGCCTGTGAACAGGTGTATAGGAACAGGAAGAACTACCAATCAACCATCGTACAGGTAGTTGTGTCTAGCAGACCAGTACATCTCACAAGTCACAGCAAATTTTCCTGGATCAGTGGATGATTCCTACAGAATGTGGAACAGCAATGTCCCACCTCTGATGGCATATCTACAAACAGAGAGGGACTGGCTGCTTGGTAAGTATGCATTGTATTGTGTGTCTCAGTTTTATGTCACCTGTCATCACATCATAGCCAGTTACAGAAGCTATTTATGTTTTGTTCTTACATTGTGTTCACAGGTGACTCTGGCTCTCCAAACATTCCTTGGCTGTTGACACCAGTGAGATACCTTGTCACCCCATGGGAACTCTATTTCAGTGAGACCCACGGGAGGACACAGCGTGTAATCGAGTGAACATTTGGGCTCCTGAAGGGAAGATTCAGGTGCCTGGACCTATCTGGAGGTGCCCTCCTGAACCGGCCTCACAAAGTATGCCAAATAATTGTTGCCTGTGCATGCTCCACAATCTAGCCCTGAGATATCAGGCACTATTGATAGCAGATGAGGTTGAGGCAGTTGGACCAGAGGCTGGAAATGCTGATACGGCAAGTGATGAAGAGCCAGAGGAAGAAGGAGCAGCTGGCTCTAGGAAAGAGCTCATCAATCAGCGATTCCATTGACATACAGGTACGTGAAGTGGAGCTCTACAAGTGTTGAATGTGTACGTTTTGATGTGGATGGCTGCTATTACACCTCCAGACTTGAATCATCAATGGGGCTTTAACAAGCACCAATGCCTATATGTGAGTTGTGGAGGCAGACTGATAGATTGCATGGTGTACAGTAATAGATGGTCAGCTCAGACATGTATTGGTACATCTGATAATAACATGCACTTCTGAAATAGACTATTCAGTTTTGAGCTATGTTTTTTGCATTCTCCTATCATCTTTCCTTCCACTCACTTAAATTGCAATTACCTGTTTGGCTCTGCAACATATGTCTTGAGGTATTCATTATCAGTAGCCCATGGTCGTAGGTGACAGACATGAGAGGTGTTCATGACAGATAGCTGGTAAAATGGATATAGTTACAGTGGGATGTAAATTTGTTTGTACTCCCTTCATACATGTGGAATTGTGACTTCTTTGTCCTTTCCTATTACCAGTGGGGTTGCGGGGATGTGAAGTGGTATATTTCATGTCAGTTGAAGTATGTGGCCCTTATGTGAAGAATGGATCATGGCCTCTGGCTACACAGTGGGTGTAGTAGTTTGTGATGACCATGGGGCCAAGCTGTGTTTGTATTCTGATTTTGCTGTCCAAGGTGCAGATAACTGTATAGTGACAAAGCTGAATGAAAATTGCTGAATGAAAATTCCTACAGGTATGGGCCCTATGTTTGTGTATGATTAATATGCTGGGTCCTCAGTGATGCCATATGTGTGTTCCAGGGGATATGTGATCATGTACCTACGGTATATTTATGTGAAGAGTTTGTAACTGGTGATATTTAGGTCCATTCTGGGTGTCCCTGCTTTGTAGGTGGGTTATCATGGGTGTGGCTACTGTTACCTGTATTTGTGCCTTGTGTGCTACCATGCCTGATAGTACTCTCTGTCATGCTATATTTGCAGATTGGAATACTGACTATACTATGGTGTTGGCCTGGATTGCAACCTCTCTGACATCCGTCCTGTGACATTTCTATTGTTATGTGTCTCATGCTGTGGGAGCCTCTGCCTGATGACCATTACACTGGCTGTTCGATGCAGGGGGGGGGCATGACCACACCACAGTTGGCAAGCGTGGCAATTGTTGATGTATTATTAAAGACACATATGCAGCTGCATTGATCAATTGTGATTTATTGTGCATATCAAGATAATTAAGGTCAAAATCAAAGTGTTTAAATGAAAAAAGGGGTGATGCGGTAGGTAATGCTAGATGGATTCATCAGAGTAGCAGCTAAACCAGTGGGTTACAGAAGTCCAGTGTCCTCGAGTCATGTCTCACAACAGTCATTAGGGTGTCTAAATGGTACACAAGGGTGACATATCAGGAGAGGCTCACTTCCTGGCAGTGGGTTTGGTCTTGGCATCTGCTCCAGCTGGATATCTGGAGTGGGTGTCGATGTTTGGGGGGTGGGAGAGTTCTTCAGCTACAGAGGGAGGGGTACCTGAGGCTTGTGGTTCCCCTGGCAGGACCTCTATTCCACTAGCTGCCGCAGATATAGATGGGGCAGATGTTATGTGGCTAGTGGAACAGGCCTGATGGTATGTTGAGGAACCAATGATGGTGGTATTGATGTCCCTGCATAACCACTGCAAGGGTAGCCTTGGTGGCATTATGTGCCTGCCACTGTTGCATGACTTCCTGGTGGTATTCCATCTGCAGCCTTTGATTCTCCCCCAACATGGTGACAATTTGGCCTATCCTGTCCTGGGAAATTTGGTATACTCCCAGGACTTGGGAGATGGTTTCCTGGTCAGTGGAGTCCCTTTGAGGCCCTAATCCTCTGGCCCACAGCATCCCTCCCATGCCCCCCCAGGTGTCTGTGCCCCTGATATGGTGTGCCCACTCCCAGTGGTAGCAGGGCCATCATTTCCAGGGATATGAAGGTTTGACTCAGGTCTCTGTACTGTGGGGCACACAATAGCTTGAACTGGCCTTGGGACACAGGCTGGGGGGGGCGAATGGTTGCTTGTGATGTGGTTGCACTAGGGGTGGAGGTGTTGATGTGGATAGGGTAAGGCAAAGAGTCATTGACTGACCAGGTGTCCCAGATGGGCCAGGTTGTTTGTCTTTGACCAGACATCCAGGTGTGTTGTCCTCACTGGGGCCTTTATCCTGAGAGAGACTGGCAGTGTCTGGTATCCTCTAAATGGGGGCAATGGCTAGGTTACCTGAGGAGGGAGTGAGACACAGGGTTCAGGTTGGAATGTGTGTTTGAACACCTCTTAATGAGATGCATGACAGTGGCTTTACATGATTCCCTGCAATGACATTGACAGATGCTGCATAGCATACCTTTGTTGTAGATACAACTCTATGACTTGATTGCCATACTCCATGTTGGGAGCTGTCATATACGATTGGTACAGATCGCACTGCAGATGGGTTTTGTTTTTGTCTGATCATTGGCATGACTGTTCACCTCTGTTACCTGTTGATTTGTGAGACTTGCTAGATGTAACAAATTATAGCTGTTCAATGCACAAGTGTGTCCTGGTGGGAATACCGTATGTGAGTATGCAAGTGTAATGATCCTGTATCTAGATGTTATGCATGTGCATTTACTCAGCCATCTTACTTTCAAAAACAGGTCAATCTATATCTGGCTTGGGATTTATGACCTCTGGCCATTAGGGATAGTCACTCAGCTGTAGCTGTATGGTGTTTTGTATGATATTGTGGCTGTGCCATTGCATTTCTGTCATTGCCATATACTGGTTCTGACTAGGTCAATCTAGATGTGTAGCTTGTACTTTAGTCAAACATGTTTAAAATGTGATGTGTTGTGCACATTGAAGGTTTTCACAATGATGGGTTTGTGCATTCTGGGAGTCGTTGTGATTTGATTTGTCAGCTGTTATTGTGCCTTTGCCAAGGGCTGTGTGGCAGTTGAGTAATGGAATGCAGGAGAGGGGCATTAGGTGAAAAAATGAGAGGTGCAGTGGGGGATTTAGTTAATTAGGGAGTATTTGGGTAGTGAGGAAGCATGCAGGGCAATACAGTTGTGTGACATGACTGTTGTGAGTACTTTCCAGACTCCAGTCCCCCAGGTATTCCAGTCAGGCCCTCAGGATGCAGTATGTCCATGACCTTCTCCACCCATGATGAGAACTGTGGGGGACGAGGTGGGGGTCCTCTGCCAGTCTTGTACATGGCAATCTTGTGTTTTGTATTTGTTGTTTTGTATTTGTTTTGCTGATGTGGGGTGTGTGCTGAGTATGATATGTATGTGTGCCTATGGTGTAAAGGAGCTATTTCAATTATTATCTCCTACACTCTGGGTATGTGTCTGGCATTCTTGTAGCAAAGGATAGTGGGTTATGTAGGGGTGTGTTATATAGTGCAGTGAGTAGGTGTGTCGGATGTGTGTCAGGTATGGGGTATTCAAACTATCCAATGTGGTGTGGTGTTCTGCCTGATGTGAGTTTTGACCGCGGTGGTTCGCACCACCAATGGTTTTCCACCATGGAAGTACCGCTGTGCTGATTTATGGCTCGTAATCTGGTGGGTGTTTTTTTGTTGGGGTGCTGAGCGTGGTGGTGGAACCACCTCTTTCCTCCCCTCAAGTGTGCTGGCGGTCTCAGATTTTTGGGCTGTTTTTTGGTGGTCTTCACAGTGCGACTCTTATTACGGCGGTCAGGTGACCATGAACATGGAGGTCTTCTGGCGGCCACCACTGCGGAGGTCTTCCAAAAAGACTGCAAAGTTCATAATGAGACCCCTATGTCTGATGCCTAACCACATTTAGAGAAAACTCCCCCTGTGGGTTCATACCCCTTCTTGGGGCAATCACGACGACTCTATTGATTTATGCAAAAGACTATTGATTAGGAAAGGATCAAATAAACATTGTGACATGTAACCAACACAACATTCTGAAATCATTAACATTTGAAACTTTTTTTTTCCTTTTGACCATCCTTACCATTTTTTCACCATAATGAATCGGGCATTCTTTGTGCCTTTCACTCTGTCACTTCCTCCCATCCCCAATGTCTTCATCACTTCCTTTCCGAAACAATCTCCAAACACCACTTCATTCACCTCCGCCAGTCATCCTACCCCAAGATCCTTCACCTGAACTCCTTGTTCCTCCTCCCACGAGGGTGGATCTGCAGGCATCTGACTCTCCACCCCACCAAGTACCACCATCCATAAAAACCCTGGAGGGTGTTTTTCTGGCTCACCCCCTTTACTTTACCACTGCAACACACCAAATCCCAAAGACTCCTTCCACACCATACTCTAATTCCACAACCTCACCAGAATATCTCTGAGCTCCACAATGTATTAAGCATAGCCCAAGTTAGAAAGCTGCACCCTGCTCTCATGGAAAAGCCCCCATCCTCTTCTTTTATGCCCTGTTGACCTTACTTCGAGCCTTGTTGATGGCTGTATGCTTGATTGCTCCCCTCCATTTCCTACAAAGCACAAATTCCACCTATACCAAACATGTCCCAGATAATCTGTGATTCAATACCTCCATAAAGCAGGTATTAACATTATGTTTATTCTCACCATTGACACATACCCATTGACACATATCCATGATTTGAAATAGTGGCTGTTTAAGTATAGAATGTAGATACATGTAATATATGTAACAAACTATTTATGAAGGTTGTATAGAATAGCACAGATACATAAATCCTTTGGTTCTCACCACTGTCCATATCTTCATTAACAATGTATTCATGACAGAAACCTAACAAGTCCCACAGCAATCAGTGCTAATTGTTAGTTGCAATGTGGAGAAAATATAATTTAAAAAAATAAACAAGCATAAAATAAAAGCACCATGTGTAATATGGTACTATTTTGCCATCTTGGCATTCTGATGACATTTACAGACCACTCACCCTCTCACTTTATGATCTCATCAGAACCCGTGGATGGCAATCTAGGACCATAATACGTGGTTACCCACTCAATATACTACATGGATTTTTGTCCACTGGTGTTTTAATCATAATTGGTGGATTATAGGACTCACAGTTCTGGATTGGTCACTCCACTTGTTTTTATAACAGCATTGTCCCCCTCACATGGCAACATACTGATTATTATAACCCAACACTAGATTCTTACTAATCTATTTTTACTTTCCTTATTTTTTACCACACAGTCACACATTGAGGATTGACCCTTTTCTTCTATGTCCATTATGCATTCAATAAATATTAATTTGTGAGTTGGAATAAAGTTATTTTAACAATATGTAACTGAATTGTTTTTCATTTGTCAATATTACACAATGAAATTGATTAGTTTTATATCACCCTTAAATATTTTGTTTGAGGGGACATAAGTATATTGTCATTGTTCATGTACAATCCTTCTGCCTCTCGAAAGACCACGACCTTGCAAGTCATCATTAACTGCTCTTCTAACAGTGATGTCACTTAATACTAGTAAATCCTTAAGGCTCCTGCCTCTTCTATATGTGAAAGTGAACATTTTTTGGAGGATGTTGCCAATAGTATAATCTGTGGATAAAAGACCCCTGTTTTTTCTTACTTTTCTAGCTACTATGTTCATTTGATTCTCAAAGAAAGCAACAAGTCTAATTTTTTAATTGTCATTGCTTATGATATATACTAAATTCTGCTGCTGTAGATTTGTGAATTGCATTTTATAGTATGTGTGCAGTACTGATGTAGTAATTATTTATATACTGCAAAATACAGTTTGTGAGTCAGAGCCCTTGTGTTTAGTTCCAGTTATGTATGCATGAATGCAAAGGATAAATCAAAACATAATTCAACAGAAGATTGATTGTACACTTCTATTATGGTCACAAGATTCATACACTATAATCAAATGGAAATGTTAACCATCTCATCACCCAACACGTGTTTAAGTCTTATGACGTGAACGATTCAGTTCATTTGGTTGTTAAAGACTATTACACATACTAAAGAAAAGTAAGATAATATTGCTATCCCTAAATGTAATGTCACCTTAATCTTTGTTTTTGTTTTTCAATGAATTTCAATTTTTTTAAAGTACAGTTTGATCCTATTAGTATACCTAAGTAAAATGTCACTTTAAACTTTGCTATTTTCAGTGTATTTCTTGGTTTTCTGGATTATATTTGATTTGATTATAATATTCACCCAACTCATTCACTGAGCATAGCTTTTGACCTTGCACAGTAGATGGGTGGGCCATAGGTCATGCCTATGAGCAGCCAACCCGCACTCATGGCCACCCCTTGCAGTTGCTCAACCCTCCACAAATACACATTTCACATTTTAATTTTCTTTCGTTATAAAGTGATACTCCTGCAGTTCTGTCTCACACACAACACACCAAGATACCGTGAAACAGTGTAAGCTTCACCTTTTAATGCTTGCATAGTTCTAATGTACTCCAGAAAGTTGTCACTGGAGGCCTTGCTAGGTCCCACAAGAATACTGAGCCTCCCAGGGTGTACATTTTTTAAATTTCATCTAAAGAGGGAAGCCTTTGGGACCCCCATCCACAACAGCAAAAGGGTCAGGGATTTCCTACCACTGTACTAGCACTTGCATCATATTTATTTTTAAATCAGGATGCAGTACCAAGTCTTCACCGGCCTTTACATTTCTGTTCTTTGTGTGGCCAGTCAATCAGAGTCCTGCAGGACCGAAGGGGTTCATGGGAAAAAAGCTCTCTCAGCCAATCAGAATGCTATATTTTTAAAATTGTTAGTATTGCATAACTACTGTGGTACCCCCACACAACCAATCATCCAAATATCACTGTAATTTGAAGCTTAATTACTCCAAAATAGCTGAACAGATGTACACCAAGACACAAAAGGATGCTTTCTGAGCAAAGATCAACATTTCTGTCAAATTTGCAGTAATTAAGAGGTATATATATATATAACCTACTGTCGGTTGCCAGTAGGTAGTTATAGTTAGTACGTTGTTTCTATAGCAAAAAGCTGTTTTTGCTTGCCTATATCTTTGGCTCTGCCTTGGAACCACCACCCACAGGGACAAATATAAAAAAAAAAAACAAAGGGGTTCTCTATGGGGCCCCCAAGCCCTGGGAACCACTAGCCTCCCCCCCCTCCCGGGGCAAACAGAAAACAATTGAAATGGGGTCAATTTCAGACCCCCATTAGCCCCGGGGCTATCTTCACATTGGAGGTCCTGATGGCCCTGAGAACCACCAATCTCAGGTATCTACCCCCAGGACATAGCTGTTTTGCTGTGGCTTGGCTGCAGGGCTGAAGCTGCAGTGTAGCTACGGGGAACCCTTTGGGTCTGCATGCATACAGGGGACAGAGATGAAATACTTCAGCAAGCAGGGAGCTGCTGTCAAAGCAGCTCTGTGCTTGTTGAAGCAATGGCACTTCAAGGGACCCTTTAAGGTTTCCCCTGCAGTGCCAGGTAGCCCATAAAGGCCTTTTCCTATAATGTAAAAAATAAATAAATAAATATGTAGGGAACGCAGGGTCCCTTGAGGGCTCCCTCGAAGTCCCAGAAAGTCCATAAAGGCTTAAACAAATATGGAAGAGCCTGAGTCCACATAGCTCAGTGTGAAGGTTGAAAACCTTCACACTGAGCTTTGGGGGTTCATGTTCAGCTGGACTTCATTCATTTTTTTTCATTTTTGTTTAAATAAAAACATTATTTTATTTAAAATAATAAATACATTTTTGTTTTTAAATTGAACACAAATAGCTCATTCTAACTATTTGAGCTATTGAAGCCTAAACAAAATCTATCTCTTTCTCTCTCACTTTCTTTTTCTCCTTCTCTTCTTCAATCAATTTCTCCCACTCAGACACTTATGCATTGACTCACACTCACTCAGACACTCATGCACAGACTCACAGACCCACTCACACCCTCATGCACCCACTCACAGACCCACACACACACTGATGCACCCACTAAAACATTGATGTATACACTCTCACACCCAGACAGACAATCTGACAGCCACTCTCATCACCAGATAAGCCCTCTTGCATCTATTCTCACAGCCAGAGAGGCCGCGGCCAACTCCTGTAACGCACAGCCAAGGGTCAATGTACAGCATGGTGTTGAGTGGTTAAGGTTAAATGGCTGCAGGGTCCGGCTGCAGGCCAGGTCTTACGGGCAACCGCCCCTGCACATGGTTGAAGGTCGTGCAGGGTGCAAGTTTGGGTGCTTATAGGGGTTTGGACTCAGGACCTGGCCGGAGGCCAGGCCCTGTGGTCAATCACCACTGCGCACGGCCAAAGGCTGTGCGTGGCAGTGGTTTGATTAATGTATAGTAATGAAAATTACTATATGTTAACAAAACATAGAAATTCACTGAAAAAACAAAGGCTGGAGGGACGCTACAGTTAGCCTCACATTTCAAGCATATCAAACCACAGAAGTTCAGCAGTTATAGTTAGAGTTATCTCAAGTAACTATAACTTGTGTCCTATTTAAAGGTGATTAAAATAATCCTTTTTATTTATTTTTTGGAGGTTCAGTTCTTACTAATTTATCATCATACAAGTTCATCAATATCCAAGATTCAAATAATATACATGTACATACATACATCTGAATTTAAACACATTGGCTTCATTGAATACATGCAGTCTACTTTTTTGTTTTTTCAGCTGTGCCATGTATAATATACTCATGATATTTAAACATATTAAATTCATCCTTTTTATGGCACAATTCTAGTCCAAGATTAGCACTAAGCACATTACATATAAACATGTAAGATGAAGGCTTTTGCACCCAAAGTCCATTGTGTCTTGGCTCTGATGCATTGGTATTGCTGCATGGAGAACTTCGACGCATCTCCTCAACTGAGGGAGGAAAATCAACGCATCTCCTTGATGGTGTGGTTCAGAACCACAGCAGTACTCCTGCACCAGGATTTTAAGGTACTTTGGTCCAGCAGGATGAACTGGATCCCTGTTGGTGGCCCGCGTTCCATTGCGGTTGGCCTGAACTTTTGACTTTATCCCAATCTGTTGTGACCAGATCGCCTCTGTTGGCACTTTTTGCTTCTAAGTGATTTTGTACAGTATATTCTTTAAAAAATCATAACTCAAGTTCTTACATATTTAATTTTTGTCATTTTGGTCCTGTTTTAGTTAATAAATTAAGCTCTATTTTTCTAAGTAGGTGTGCTGTCTTTTTGTGTGGTGTACTCACTGTTTTACTGTTTGAAGTGTTGCATAAATACTTACCTGTAAACAGCTCTGAGGGTTTAAGTACAGGTTGATTTAGGGTGCATTTGTGACTTACCCTGACTAGGATTGTGGTTTATGCATAAACAGGGTGCATACCCCTGCCAGCTAGAACCTCAGGGGCATTATTTATACTTTTTGGTGCAAAACTGCACTAACGCTTGCACTGGCTTACACCATTCCTGAGCGCCAGCCGGTGACAATATTTAAGGAATGGTGCAAGCTGGTGCAAAGGGTGGGCTAGCGTAAAAAAAAATGTTAGCCGGGTGTGGGTGGCGGTATGGGAGAAGGGGTTTTTGCACCAAAAAAGTACGTTAGGCAGGTTAGAGTTAAAAAAAATGACTCCACCAAGCCTAGCGTCATTTTGTGATGCAAAACCATCCATACCACATGACTCCTGCCTTAGAAAAGACAGGAGTCATGCCCACCACCCCAATGGCCAGCACAGGGGACCAGTGTCCCCTGGGCATGGCCATTGCACCCAGTGCCATGTAGGGGGGCCCATTTCAGGGCCCCCAATGACACTTTAAAAGATCAAATAAAATATCTACCTGTACTTACCTACACTTACCTGGGATGGGGTGCCCCCATCCTCCGCTGTCCCTCTGGTGTGGCTGGGGTTGTCCCTGGGGCCTGGGGAGGGCACCTGTGAGCTTATTCCATGGTGTTCCACCATGGAAATAGGCCCACAGGTCACCTAACGCCTGCCCTGACCCCGGCGTTAAATAATGGTACAAAGCAAGCTTTGCACCATTATTTGACCCCCCCTCCCACCCGTGCGTCATGTTAGCACAGGGATAAATATGGGGCTCTGGGGTTAGCACCATTTTTTAGATGGGAACGCCTACCTTGCATCTTATTGACACAAGGTAGGTTTCCACATCCAAAAAAAGACTTTGACTCCATAACTTTGGTGCAAGACGGGTCTAGCGCCAAAGTATAAATATGAAGTTAGTTTTGCACTGAATTTGCGTAAAAAAATACGCAAATTCAGTGCAAAACAAGTATAAATATGCCCCTCAATTTCTAACACAGACTTACTAAATTCTGCTAAAGCATTAATTAAAATTGTCACATTTATTCAGAAATTAAACCCTCATGCAGTGCATTTATCTTCCCATATAATATTATGTACGCCTAAAGAAGGAATGAAGATTAAACTAATCCTCTGCATTGACAGATGTCTATGTTTCACAATGATGGGTGACTAAGTATAGCATTAGGAGACATACAATTTGCATTTCAGACCATTAGTGGGACTGCACACTATAACACTCAGGTATTACTGCTCTGACCCTCGCCACTTTAAATTCTTTAAATTGTTTTTATCAGCAATTTTTCATGAAAGATAAACCTAAGTATTCTAATTCCTACCTGCGCCTATTAGATACAATTTCCAAAGTAACCAGACTAAAATGAACAGAGTATAAAAGTCAATAATGGGTAGTATGTCTAGAATGGTCCTATATTGACATCTCCGTGTTCTGGTGACACTTACAAACCATTCAACCTTTTGATGTCCACAGAACACCTTGATTGAAATATTGAACCATTAAACATGTTTACATGTTGTGTAAACTGTATATATGACACGAATGTTTGCACCCAGTCACGTTTTACTCATAATTGGTGAAATATGGAACTTACATTAGTGAACTGGACACTTTTTTCACAGCATTTTCCCTCATGCATCACACATTTTTGAGTCATATATTACCACTTTGGTTTCTTTCTATTGCTATTTTATAAAAGAGATTCTCTTAAGTCACCTAAGAGGAAAGATTACTTACTGTCATTCTTCTATGTCCATTTTGTAGTTGATGAATAATACATTCTGGTTTGGTAATTAGTGACATGATCAATATGTAGTTAAATTTGTAGAAACTACACAATGAATTGAGAAGTTTTGTATCAATCACAAATATTTTATTTAAGGACAAGGAAGCATTTTGCCATTGTTCTTAAAACATATTTGTGTTTATTTTCTAAAGGTGAAGGGCACTAATCATCTTGACCAGAGCTATTTGCAGGCTGAAACATGTTGACCTACACAAGTGCAACAAAGGTGTAAACCTCATCCTGGACTGCCGTGTTGCTATTTTTTTAAACTTTGAACGCATCTTTGAAGTGATACACACACACACACACACACTAATTTAGTGAATGTAACATTAGTTCCTGCAGGGTGTTCTTTAATGTCCTTTCTCTTTTGTTTTCCAAAGGAATGTGTTCCAATATCAGTCACTTTTCCATGTTTTCACTATGAAAACATCTTGAAAATAATACACACACACAAACACAGACATAACTTAAAAACAAACTCATTAAATTAATTTAACATTAGTTGTTATGGGGTGTTATTTTAATACCCTTGTTTTCTATTAGAATGTGTTGCAGTATCAGTGGCGGGCCATGTGTGGTGCTTAACGTGCTTCAAGGCTGGGTTGCAGTGCACACGTGAGACTTTTATGGGGCTAAAGTAACTATGGAAATGCAATAGTCTTACTCTTTTGTGGGGGGTTGTTTCGTATTAGCATGCATAACTAAACCTCTCCTTAAATTTCCCTAAATCAATCTGATTTTGTATTAATTGTTCCTCATTTTCTCATCACTACCCTTGGTCCCACCAACATTGTAACTGAACCATATAGCAATATGTAGGGAGATCTCTGTGACTGTTGTTGAGATCTCAGTAAAGAAAGATAGGAGAGGTGTAGGTCTCCAGCTGTAGGTTTGTGAATTTCATTTTGTAGTAAGAATCTAGTGCTAATTCACATATTCTAAAATGCAGTTTGTGAATTGGGACCCTTGTGATCAGTTCCTGATCTGACTGAATGCAGAACAGAGATAAAAAAAGTAATCTAACAGAGGACTGATTGTGCGCTTCTGTCAGGGTTACAAGATTTTTGTGCTATAATCAGTTGGAAATTGTGATTATCTCATCAACCAACACGTGTCTAAGTCTTATGATGTGATTGCCTCAGTTAAGTTGGCACTAAACAGCAATAAGACACAGATGTGTGCCTAGTATATAATATAATATTACTTCTAATGTTTGAATACTACTAACTTTAAAAAGAAATCTTGTTATTTACTTGTGTAGGATAAGTATGACTCAAGATTTCATGGTATTTATTGTTTTGCCTTTCAAGTCTGTATTTATCCACATTTATTTTTTGCTTATTGTTTTGTGCTTACCCTTATTTATTTTGTGAACAAAAGTGAACCAGGCAGTAGCATGTTTCTAGATATTTTAACCTATTAATGTACACACATACTTGAATTACTAATGGGTTATTAGTCCTGGAGGATAAGAGACCTTCCCAAGTAATAAGTCCTCAGCCTCTGTGTACAGGAGACCAAATACCCAGTTTAACCACTTGATTCTCTCAGGGTATCATGGCAGAGGAGTCCAAGGCCCTCTCAGGAAACATGGTGTGGGCTAGTACCCTGGTCCACCAGTACACAGCAAACAACACACAATAACCCATTGTCCTGTCAGTGCTTTTACAAAAAAAAAGAAACACTTTATTGTGCACACTCTTCTATGCAGGAATTCACAAATAGATACACAGTTGCAGTGGAAAATACCTAGGGTTACACCCTCTTAACAGTTAATATGTCTAGAAAGCCCTAAACCCTTAAACCACAATAGCCTTCCACAGTTACTAGTTATAATATAATGTGGAGTATGTATGAAACGTCATTAAATGTCAGTCCCAAGGGCTTTGTCCAGATGTCCCCATATTTATAAGAGCAGAACTAACTCACGATAAACCAATGCAACACTAACAAAAACTTTCAGAATATCTTTTTATGGTACCATGCAATCATTAATATAAGAAATAGTTCAGTCTAAACTTTATCATTGTCAATATAGTGTTTTAATATACCATGTGCATGAGTATTTTCTACTTGACACATGCAAAACAGCCTTAGAACTTAACTGTAAAGGTTCCTATACCCTAAAGTCACATGAATTAAAGTTACTGCTCCAATAATGCTCGAAAACAGCTTAAACCTCATGACTTTGGGGACTCATAAAGTTTGGAACTGGGCTTCTATGGGGCTGATGAACTGCTGGTTTCCCACAGAATGCATGTTATCGTGTGAGTGGTGTCGTTGCTTTCTTAGGGGTGCTATCGGAAAAGAAATGCAAAATTATGGGACCTCCACAGGGTCTTGTGGGGTGGGTGGCAAAGAATATGGGTTCCCAGGGGATGTTCTAATGCCTCAGCATGAAGCACTCATTTAATTTTTTTTATTTTTTCCAAATGTCTCTGGGAAGATAGGGGTCCCCAGGGACATTAGACGTATCCAAGCACAGTAGAGATTTCTTTTTTCCTGTCCCTTGCTGCATTGTTCCGCTTATAGATGAGAGCCCCTGGAGAAACTTTATTAATAGCTTGGAGGTACATCTCATCGATCCCCTAGATTATTTCCTCCCTAGAACCTTGGTTCTCTCTGGGGAGTTTCCCAAGTGAGAAGAATAGAGCATTATGGGCAACTGAACTAGTCTAGTCCTCCTGGGCACCCTACCTTCTTCCCCTGTTTACTCTGGCCCCTGTGGGTATTTTGAACTCCTAGAATCTAAAATTAGCTTTCCTTAGTGGAACTTCAAGTAGCTATTTTTTCTTGTCTCATCCTATGTTACAGTTGAGATCAGGTTTTGCTTTACTGTCAATTAGCTCCTGGCTGACAACCTGTCCACTCTCCAGCATCTGGTGTTCCCCTTAGCATGGGGGTCACCTCCAGTGGCACCACCAAAGTCCTGAAAGTAGGTGACACTCTCTGCCTGCAATCATCAGGCCACATGCCTCCTGTAGGCAGTTGCACGGAACCCATCTGTTTTCAGAAGGATGGAGGCTAATCTCTGTTTGAGGGTTATCCCAATAGAGCTCCTGTCCTTAAACGTTCCAGGGGTACCCATTTCCTCGTGAGTCCCCAGTAGGTACATCCTTTCACTGTCTCCAGGTGGTGAAGTGGGATCAGCACCAGTGTTTCACAAAAGCTGAATTCAGAAAGTCCCATTGTGGACAAGTTCAGGGTGCTCCAGCACCTCTTTCAGGGGTACATTTTTCTTCATGGTCCTGCAAAATCCACCTTCTCTCTCTTTTTCCACTGTGCAGAGGTTTATTAATGGGGTAGAAACTTCCAGAAGGTATGCATCTCGACCCAGCCTTGGAGCAACACATGATCAATTGGAGTGTGAAAAATTAATAGAATTTGCTTTGGCATAATTGCCAAAATTTCCGCAAAATTATGTGTAATTAAGCGAAATGTAAATTGACCCATTTGCTGTAAATTTTAGCTTGAAATGCATCCTTGCATCAATTTTGGACACAAGGAA